>NC_077230.1:403161701-403506701 GCF_027887165.1 Monodelphis domestica | reverse complement strand
TAGATAGATAGATAGATAGACAGACAGACAGACAGACAGGTAGAAAGATATGTTTTCCATCTATTTTCTCATGTGATGCTTACAAGGACTTTATATATATATTATATCACAAACTTTTTTTTTACTATATGAGGTTGGTGCTATTATTGTGTCTTTTTTACAGATAAGGAAACTGAGGGACAAAGCAGTTAAGTACTTTGTTCAAGATCACAGTACTAGTATCTGAGGAAGAATTAGAACTCAGCTCTTCCTGACTCTAAGTGCCTTACTCTATCCACTGTACCACCTAGATGTAGAAATGTCTTTTGTAGGATGCTTTTGGACAGGGATGTCAAATACAAATAGAAATGAGGGTCACTAAACCCTACTTGGCTCATTGATCTTAAAAAAATATGCTAACATTATCTTTGTGCCATCGTACTTTTATTTATTGTGCTAAAAATTTCCCAATTATATATGTATACATATATTAATAATACCTTCTGATTTAGAATTTATATGGGTTCCAAGGCAGAAAAGCAGTAAGGACTAGGCAATAGGGGTTCCATGACTTGCCCAGGGTTTCACTGCAAGGAAGTATCTGAGGACAGATTTGAATCCAGGACTCCCTATCTCCAGGAGTGGCTGCCCCCTAATTACATTTTAATCTAATTGGGCAGACACCTCTGCTTTAGGTGATGTACCACATCCTCTGTGGTCACATCATCATAAGTCCTGGGCATCATCTTTGTAGTCAGAGACAGGAATCAGCCATCAATATAAAAGCATCAGAGAGGACAGAGAATATAACCAAAATTCAGGTTTTGGAAGGGACCCAGGTGTCCATCTCATCCTCTGCATGACTGGACAAGAGCTCATCCAGCCTCTGCTTAAAGGCCTTTATCAAGGACCCAAGACCTCCCAAGGCAGCCCATTTGTCAGGAAGTTTTTGTTTGTTGTTTTTTGTTTTTTTCCTGACAACCTCAGTTTACCTTTTTGCATCTTCCATTCATTGCTCCTAGTTCCATGTTCTAGAGGGGAAAAAAAGCAGAACAAGTTGGATCTCTTTCCTCTTACCTTTCCATTTGTGATTATGTCTTCCTCCTCAGTCCAAGTTTTCCCTTCTCTAAGCTAGCTTCTCTGGGTTTAGACCAGCAAGGACCAAGAGCCCAGATTTCTCTCTGGAAAGAAACCATGTTGCACCAGCAGCTTCAACTAAACAATGATCAGACAAGGTCTTTTCCTGGTCCCATTTTCCCTTTATCCCCCTGGGACCACATAGGGACAAGAAGAGGGAATCTGCATGAGAAGCTTTGATCAGTAGCTGAAGTAGGGCTATTTTAATCATAAAATCAAAATATTTAAATCAAGAAGGGACTTTGGAGAGCCTTCCATCATTTTATATAGTTGAGGGGTTAGACACAAGGTCCTCTGAGAGACACTGAGAAAGGTTAAGAGACTTGTCCAGGGTAACATAACATTCATTATGAAATTGTCCTGGAAGTCAATGGACCAGGTTTGGGGGAGTACCTTGTTTTTGGCCACTAACTATGCTGTATGGTGTTGGGCAAGTCTTTTCCTTTAGCCTCATCTTTTCTCCTCTTGTCAAATGAATGGGTTAGACTACACAACACTGAGCCTCTCTGAATTAAGAGTCTATGATTTGAGGTTCCACAAAAGACTTAGAGATGGGGACCCCTAAAGAAGACTGTCCCCCCTGAATCTGAATACAGAAGATTTGTGATTTCACCAGTATATGGTGCTTCTCCTCAAGACTCACCACTATTCTTCCAGTTGCTTGTGCCTTCTGCTCCCAGGTTACCATATGCCCATCCATTCTGTATTGATTGGGGTGTGTGAGATTTAAAATGGTTGAGGTCTTAAACTGTAGTGATTAAAATAGTGGAAGATATAAATTGTGATAGATATAAGAGAGGGTGAGTAAATTTGACTGCAGAAATATGTTTCACTACAGTGTCTTGGGTTTCAAATCAAATATAAGATGGTCGCCAGGGAAATATTCCCAATTATTCAAATACCCAAGTCAATTGGGTTTTATAGAGATTTTAATTAACAATACAATGAGTAATCAAAGAAAGAGAGAGAGAGAGTAAGAAAGGAATAAGTATGAAGGGCCTCAAGCCAATATGGCCTAGACCTGAGTCTTAAAAGAGAAATCAGTCAGTTTTTTATAACTCACCATAAGATCTTTCTAAGTAAGGATTCTAATGACACCAGGCCAGCGTCCTTCCTCAAAGAGTCTTCCAGCCAGAGATTGTTTCAAAGGGCCTCTCTCAAGAGCCTCCAGAGCTCCTACCCCAGAGGGACAGAGCCCCTCAGAGGAGCTCTGCTTCAGAATGAGAGTCAGAAATTGAGACCCTCGCTCTTCTCTGAGCTCTTATTTTTAAGGGCAAAATCTCCTCTGTCACCTCCCCTAAGTCCTTACATCTACCAATCACTGTAGATGTTTCTAAAGGACCGCCCATTTTGAATTCACAGCTGAGTAGTTTTAATCTCTTTAGTAAGTCAGAAAAAAATGCTGCTGTGTCAACAAATTTCATTAAGAAAAAACTTTTGAATAAGTTATCACCCTTTTAGGTTTAAGTAGTTTACAAGTTGCCCCACCTTTATAGGTACTTATTATCCCATTGTATCAATTCTAAAATAGTCATGACTCAAAGAACTTCCTGTCCCTTCCATAAGCATGGATCAAAGTACTTTTCATTGTTCTCAAGGAGCTCTCTATCCTAAAGCAGTCCTAAGTAGGGTGGAGTAGGGATATTCCCAAGGCAAGGAGCCCTCACATTCAAGTAGAGTTCTCACTATCTGCTAGGGAATTTTTTAAGTAGAAGATTCCCCAATGGGGGAAACCCCTAACATTCATAAGTCTGAGAAATTTTGAGGTTTTACAGGTTTGTGTGTGTGTGTGTGTGTGTGTGTGTGTGTGTGTGTGTGTGTGTGTGTGATCTCCCCCATTCAAATATAAACTCTTGGAGGACAGGAACTGTTTCTATCCTTTTTGGTACTCCCAGAATTTAGAACAATACCTGGCACATTGTACTTGCTAAATGATGATCAAATAACAGGTTTATTGGAAGCTCTCTCTACCAACACACAAGGTATCCTCACTATAACTTAGTAGTTAGATCCTAAGGATCTAATCAAGTCTAACTGAATCAATAAGATAGCACAATGGATAGAGAACCAGACCTGGAGTTTGGAAGACCTGTGTTCAAATCTGACCTTAGGCACTATCTGTGTGACTGGGCCCATTGGTTACCCCTGTCAGCCTCAGTTTCCTCATCTATAAAATAAACTGGAGAAGGAAATGGCAAATCATTCTGGTATCTCTGCCAAGAAAACCCCAAATGGGGTCAACAAAGAGTCAAATAGGACCAAAACAAATGAACAACAACAAAATCTAAAGGTCTAATGACCTCTGGACCAAAGGTTCAGAGGGTAGGTCACTTGGCTAAGATCACACAGCTAACAAGGATCTTCTTCACTTCGAGCCTAGGACTCTATCTACAAAGCTCTCTCTCCTAACCACAAAATGACTTCAGAACTCCCAGTTATTTCATCATCTTGCCAAGTTCTGCAGGTTCTGAAGTCTGAAAGGGACATTTATTCCTAGAAATTCCTGTCCATCTATAGGAGGAATTCTTTCTTATGGACCTCTCCAAAGGTCTCACCTTACACTTGTGTTTTTGTAGTCAGTCCTCTGCCAGGAAAATGAGGGAATCGGCAAATTCTGGTTCTATCCTCATCTTGGCTTGATGGGATGTCTCCAGTACTGACCTATTTGGAAAAGGATGCTCAGAAGCCTGGGGAGCAAATGCTTGGTCGCAGACAGCCCCAACCCCTTCTTGGCTGCTCTTAGCCTGTCTGATATGAGCATCAGTAACTCTGGCTGCCAGAGGGATCTAGGCAGGGAGGCCACTTGGGGGAAGAATAGCCTCTTGAGATGGTCAACACAGTCCAGGTCTGAGTGGCTAAGCCCCACTTCCTCTGGTTTCTGCTGCTTCGAATGTACCAAGTCCAGAATTTTCTACTCAACCTACTCTGCCTCCATTTCCCAACTCAACAAGCAAGCATTTAAGTTTCTGCTGTCTTTTAGGCACTATGATAGGCTCTGAGATACAAAGAAAAGAGGAGTAGTCCCTGCCCTCAAGGAGCATACATTTTGCCCAGTTGTTCTTATGCATTATTTCTTTGAGCCTCCTTCCTTCTTATCTTCCTGTTCTTTCATTTATAGACCTATTCAATAAGCATTTAATAAGTTACTACTTGTGCAAAATACTGTGCTAGAAGTAAAAAAATAAAATAATAAAAACTGTCTTCGCCTTTGAGGTAACGTGTTAACATTCTAGTGGGATTGTTGTTCAGTCATGTCTGACTCTACATGGCCCCATTTGGAATTTTCTTGACAAAGATACTGGAATAATTTACCAATTCCCTTTCCAGATCACTTTATAGATGAGGAAACTGAGGCAAACAGCGTGACGTGATTTGCCTAGTCTCACACAGCTAATAAATGTCTTAAGCCAGGTTCGAACTCAAGAGGAGTCTTCTTGACTTCAGACCCAGACTATTGGAATTACCCCCTCTTCATTCCTTCTTTGCTCCTAATCCTTGCTTTCTTCTCATCTATATATCCAAAAGGTATTTCTTAAGAACCTTGATAAACATTGTTGTTCAGTCATTTCAGTTGTATCTGATTCTTTGTGACCCCATTTGGGGTTTTCTTGGCAAAAATAGTATAATAGTTTGCCCTTTTCCTCCTCCATCTCCTTTTTTTAAACCCTTACCTTCTGCCTTAGAATCAATACTTTGTATTGGTTCCAAGGCAGAGGAACAGTAAGGGTGAGGCAATGGGGGTTAAGTGACTTGCCCAGAGTCACACAGCTAGGAAATGTCTGATGCCAGATTTGAACCTAGAACATTGTGTCTCCAGGCCTGGTCCTCTATCCACTGAGTCACTCAGCTGCACCCACCAACTCCTTTTATAGATGAGGAAACTGAAGCCAACAGGGTGAAGTGACCTGTCCAAGATCACACAGAATGTCAGAGGCCAGATTTGGACTTGGATCTTCCTGACTCCAGGCCTGGCATTCAATCCACTGCCCTTAATACTTAATAAATTCCTTTAATAAATACTTGTATTCAAAAGAATGTGCTGGGAGCCAGAGAAAGGAAGACCAAACAGAAAATGGCCTCTGCCTTTGCAGATGTTACATCCTATTGGAATTACCCTTTTCCCATTCTTTCTTTCTCCTCACTCCTCCATTTAACCAGTTCTGGATCCTTTTATCCAGAGGGACCCCATTCTAGAAAGCCCAAGAATTGAGAAGAAGGGAGAAGAGACCCACGCTACCGTATCAGTTGCAAATACCATCTCCTGGGGTTGAAAGAGCTCGAACACACCAGAAGAGATGGGGCGGGGGGCGAAGCGGGGAGGGAGATCAGGCTAGGACTCCAACGCATTCGGCGAAGGGAAATGTGCAAGCCTGTTCAAAAGCGGCAGTGCATCAAGGAAATTATGTAAAACTACAGCAAACTCCCCATAAATCTAATAACACTTGGCTCTCTCTGGTCTCAGGAGGGAGCGAGGAGCTCCGCACAATTATTCAGAGTGCGTATGCATGTACATGTCTCTGTTTATGGATGCCCATCCTGGGAAACACACCTCGGGAAATATAAGCCAAATAAAAGCCTCCGATTCGGATCCGACGTGGAACATGGCTAGGGCGCCCGTTCGCTGCGTTGGGGGAAGGGGGGAACAGAGGTGCACCGTGAGCCAAGAAAGCATCGGATTGGGCTCCAGAATCAGGCATGCCTCGAAACTCGGGAGCCAAGCACATTAGCTTCATCACATTTTCCCATAAATCACATTCTTTCAAAGACTTCACAGTTTGACTTCCTGATGTTTCCAAATTTCTCTGCCCTACAGCAGAGCTGTCAGGGATTTAATCAAAATGTTGTGTGTGTGGATAGTGAAGGGAAATTCTAATCTGCAGCCATCTCTTCACCTGTTGCATAATGGATACAAGACTTCTTGGTTGGTTGGAGATGCAACCAGGACTGGGCAATTAGAGCACAGACCCAGGGTGCTGAAATCTCATGGCATAGTAGACAAGACTGAGCTTTAGCACCTAGTTAGCAAGAAGGATTGGACAGAATAGGAAGCTACCAACTGGCAGCAGCATCAAACAATGGGTCTCAAGATGTCTTGGGGTTCCTGTGCAAACCAGCATCCTGGGATCTCACCCCAGCACTTTGTATTTAAATATTTCAAAATACTATATTGTGCTACTTGTCCTAGGATGGATTTTCTGAAGTCTCTCCAGGGACTCAAAAGTGCTAATTACTCTCTGATCTCATGGATTCTTCAAACTGGGACTCAGATTCAGAATAGCAGCACCCATGGACTTCCTTATGGTACCATGGAAAGAGTCCTGGTCTTGGACGCAGAAGACCCAAATTCTAATACTGCCTCAGACATGAACTAGCTGCCTGGCCCTAAGCAAGAGGAAATCTAGTACAAAAGATGTGTTGAATGTGGAGTTAAAGGAATCCAATTCATATCCAATCTCTTCCACTTTCTTCTTCTCTGATCTTGGGCAAAACATAGACCCTTCTGAGTTTTCATTTCTTCATCTGTAAAATGGAGAAAATAATCCCTGTACTGCCTGCTCACAGAAGGTTGTGGGACTTGAATGAATGAATATATTTAAGTCATTTTGCAAACTTTAAGGCACTGAATAAATGCCAACTCATTGCAATCATTACTTGGCAAGATTTGTGCTCTCATCTATATGAGCACTCCTTCCAAAAAGACACCACAATTCATCCATGCCTGCTCACCCTATGCAACTCTTGTCCATGTTCTCCTAAAAGTTCACCACTGGGATCCCACCCAACATGCTAGAGGCTTTCCCTGAGTTCTGCTCACATTGTTTTGGTAGCAAGGGAGCACAGAGTTTATCTATTGGTTGGTTACCCTTTTTTCTCCCGATGTGCTTAGCTCATCTTTTTATTTTTCCAGGTACATATTTCTTTAATGATCTTCTTTCCTTTGTCTCTCCATTATAATCCCTCTTTTGTGGAATGTATAGGAAGCTGATCACACCCAACAAGGAAGGGCCTTTCCATTGTCCTTGGAGTGGTCATTAGCTGAAATTCTTTGGTGCCTGTAATGTTCCATGATAGCTCATCAGCTAGGATAATTAATTATAATAGAAAATGACTTCATGTTCCTAAGCATCCTCTCTTACCCCCAGGAGAACCCTTTCCCCATGCCCAACCCCTACCATGTCTTGGAGCCTTTTGTCCCCAGGCTCTTCAACTCAACAGTCTTTTAAAAAGTGAATCCTGCTCTTTGATCCAGCCATGGTTTGTGCAATGGAAATAAACAGAAGATAAACAGGAGTTCTTCTTAGGATCATATTGTCCTTCTTTAGCTGGCCATTCTGCATTCTTTGTCAGAAGTATTTCATTTCCCTCCACAGGAGGTATGAGGGAGACATTAAAATATCGACTTCTTGAAGGGATGACTTCTCTACTTAGTACGGATTCCCAAAGATTCTTCCTGACTTTGGCCATTTTATCCCAACTAGAATGAGCAAAATTTATTAGACGTCAAAGCTATAGGATGATTGATTCAGAACTAGAAGGAACTTAGAAACTATCTAGTTAAATTCTCCAATTGATAAATATTTATTAAGTGCCTACTATGTGCCAGATACTATGCTAAATAGTAGGGATTCAAAAAGAGTTGGGAAACAAATCCTGCCCTCAAGAAGCTTATAGTCTAAATCCTTCATTTCACTTGTATCACAGAGGCTCTCAGAGGGGAGGAATCTTGCCCAAGATCACTTGGGTAGTAAGAAATAGAGCTAGGATTTGAACCAAAGTCATAGAATAATAGATTTAGAGCTGAAAATTAACTCAGTGGTTATGTAGTTCAACCCTCTGATTTTACAGGAGGAGAAACTGAGGCACAGAAAGACTAAGTGATTTGGTCAAGATCTCCTTTGGTTGCAAATCCAGTGCTCTTTCTAGTTTAGCACCCAACTAACAAATTTAGTATGTGGAGCAAGCCTTACAAAAATGTGACCAAGGTAGGCAACTAAGTGGCTCAGTGGATTGAGAGTCAGGCTTAGAGGCAAGAGATCCTGGGTTCAAATCTGGCCTCAGAAACTTGGTCCAAGCTGTGTGACCAGGTCACTTAACTTCCATTGCCTAGCCCTTACCACTCTTCTGCCTTGGAATCAATACACAGTATTGATTCTTATATGAAAGGTAAGGATTAAAAGTAATATGATCTAGGCAAGCACCATATAAGATCCATTATGATGCAGATGTCAGAGGAAGAAATCAGACCAGGAAGAAGTTTATCTAGGATGCTACCACCAGGGGAGGAAAGATGCTATCTGGTAACTTCCTACTGCTTTTGCTCTAACTAGATGCTAAGCTCAGTTGTTTCTTTGCTAATGAAGAAGCCTAGTACTGTAGCTGCCCTCTAAATTTCAATGCCCTGGGACAAAGAGCTAGTGGCTCTGCCCTAATTATGACTTTGGCAACCCACTACTACCTACTAAAGCCACATCAGTGGAGAATAAATAATGGGAAACTATCTTGGTGTGCAGCCAGGAGTGCAGAGAATGGCCCCACTCCCACTCCTAGCCACTCACTAACTCCTAAACTGAACTTTAATAGCCACTCTGTTTAAAGAATATCTAAAACAGCCACCTGGGTCTTCAATGGCTGGTACAAAAGTAGCCTCACTAATGCATTTACAGAGGGTTCCTAGTCACACAGGTATCATTGTTTCCTAGCCAAGCAGACTTCCTTTGAACATGGCTTTGCCCTAAATTCACCTCCCCTTGTGGTAAACTGAAGTCCACCCCATCCCAGCCTAGCCCAGTTGATGTCCTTCAAAGCATGTAGGAGGAGAGATCTGAAGCCAGAACAACAGCCAGACCTTCTGCATGTGCACCTGTATCCATAGGACCTGCTCATAGACAAAGAGGAACTCCATTCCCTTGTTTTGCACCAATCTCCCTCTCCTTACTAGCTCTAGCCTAGAGATGCTCAGAGGGTCTCCCTAAGAAGATGCCCTTGCCAGAACTTGCTTCCTCTACCAAAGCTAACAAAGAAGAGCTTAATCTTGGTTGCTCTACCCCCTAAGCCAATGCCATGCCCGTGTCCAGAGAAATCTCCGTTTTCTATACCCCCTACTTTTCTCAGCCCTTACACACCAACCTCTAGTTAGTTTCTTCTTTAATTTGAACAAGAATGCCCACATTGGACATTCATTAGCTATGTTATTCTGAGAGTTACTTAACTATCCTGTGTCTCATCTTCCTCATCTGTAAAATGAGGAGGATGAACTTAATAGTCTTGCAGTAGGGCCCTAAAGTCACCCATTCCTCCTCCCACCTCTTTGCTACATGCATGCAAAAAAGAAGAGATCAAAATATATTTGCCCACTTGAAATGTGTGACAATTCATAATTCCAGAGAGAGAGAGAGAGAGAGAGAGAGAGAGAGAGAGAGAGAGAGAGAGAGAGAGAGAGAGAGAGAAAGTAAACTGGGAATTTAATTCATTGAATTCTAAATCTAAGGCAAATTCATCAGGCTAAGGTGAGATGTGTGGTCATTGGAGAAGTTCCATGGATTCCAGACCTTCTCAGAAGAAATTTTACTAGGCTAACTGGTCAAGACTTGGAAGAACTTTGAAAGGTCATTTTATTCAATCTTATCCATTTCTCTGATTCCAAGAGGTGATAGAAATTGATTCAATCCCTACTTTTATCTGTGGGTAGTTTTCATAAGACTGAAAATGGGAGAAAAACTATGTTTTCAAATGGATTTCAAAAGGAAGATAGAACCTAAAAACTATAGGTAGATGAGCTTGTTATTAATCCTTGCAAAATGTTAGGCTCTACTACCAAAATGATGGCTTGTAGGAATCTAGAAAAGAAAATGATGATTACCAGAAGCCCATGTTGGTTCAGTATAAGAACTAATAAAACCAAAATGAGATACTAGACTGGTAATTCAGAGGATTATTATAAATAGCAGATATCTGGACTTCAGCAATGGATTTGAAAAAGTTTTTCATGATACCTTAGGGTCATGATAGAGAACTCTGGCCTGGATGATAGCAGAATAAATGCTTCATTGTTGTTTGAGTGTTAATGGGTTGATATCAACCTGGAGATGTCATGCCACAGAACTTTGTCTTTGCCCTGGTTCCATTTTATCAATGACTTGAATGACGATAAAGAAAGCACACTTACCAAATTTGCTGATGACAGAAAGCTGGAAGAGATAGCAAAGTCATTGAATGACAAGATCAGGATCTGAAAAAATCTTTGGCATCCAAATTATCTAAAAAGATCTTGAAAAACTGGAACATTGAGCTGAGTCTAACAAGAAGGAATTTAATAGAGATAAATGTAAAGTCCTATACTTAAATCCAAAAAAATCAATTTCACAAACACAAGATTAAGGAGAGCAGCCTTAAGAGTAATTCATGTGGAAAAAGTCTTGGGAGTTTTCATTTACTGCTAACCCCATATGAGTCAGCATCATGACATGGTTGCAAAAAGAAAAAAAGACAACCACCACAAAACCAATGCAATCTTAGGCTACATCAATACAAGTACTATATTCAGAAAAAGATAAATATTAGTCGTTTGTTCTCTGCACTGGTCAAACCACTTCAAGAGCACTGTGGTTTGAACATCACATTTTAAGGGCATTGAAAAACTGGATCCCTTCCAAAGGAGGGAGAATACGATTGCAGGGGACATGAAACATGTCACATGAGGAAGAAGTAAAGGAGCTATAAAAAGGAAGAAAAGACTTTGATGGGGTATGATCAGCCCTTAGATATTTTAAGAACTTATAGTATTCTCTGACTAGAGTTTGAATGAACCTTACAGGTCATCTAATCTGACCCCCTCTTTTTATAAAGGAGGAAACAGAGGCAGAGAGATTAATGATTTGCTTAAGGGCTCTGAAACAGAAGTAACAGAGCCAGACATGTTTTCTGGAAGAGGGGTCTATGTATCTACTGAAACTAGGACCAATAGGGAAGTGAAAGAGAATGCTGAGTTCTTTGTTAGAAGAATTTTCTGAAGGTGTCCCTCAGGGATAAAATAGAGGAAGTTTCTGCAAGAATTAGAAGGTGGGACTAGATTAGCATTTCTTCATTTGAGGTTCAGGAATTTTAAAAAATATTCTGTTAGTAGTATTCCAATATACTTGATTTCCTTTGTCTTAATTATGTATCTTATTTTATGCATTTAAAAATATGATCCCAAGAAGAGGTTAATGAGCTCCAGCAAACATTGCCAAATGGGTTCAGGATACCCACAAAATAAGCTACTGAGCTACTGATGGATGTGGATCAAAGCATACTATTTTTCACATCAGTGTATTTATGGTTTTATTTTGAGGTTTTGGTTTTGTATGAGTATGCTCTTACAACAATGGCCAGTATGGGAAAGTGTGCTTTGCATGATAATTTTAAAAATTAAAAATAAATAAAAATTCAAATTAAATCTTTTTTTTAAAAAGAACCCCTGAGCTAGATGATCTGTTAAGATAGCATGAAATTCTAAGATTCTATTATTTATTCTATGAAAAGGAAAGAAGCTGGAAGATTTTTTCAACCATATGGATTTAGGATAAAGGAGAGGAAGGAAGTCGTCTCTGACATAGGAGGAGGATGATAGCTGAGTGAGTGAGAATCCACATTCCATCAGAAACTCTAGGAGAAAGATCAGAAATGAGAAATTTCTGGCTTTTCTGTGATCTGGACTTCCAGAGGCAGCAGCATATGAGGTCAGAGAGGGCAATGGTTAGGTAGTTCTTCTTGGAATGATTTTAACTTTTCTACTCCCATTCTGTAACAGTATCAAGCATTCTGAAGTACCTTTCCATTTTTCTCTCTTCTTCATTTCTTCCTATTTTCTTCTTATCCTTAATGCTGTCCCCCATTTTTCCTATCCCTGCCCAAAGGATCAGATGCCATGGAGTGGAGAGTGGTAGAGTGGTTGAGGATACGGATATAATTGGGAGATAATCATATGCCAAGGATATATATATATATATATTCTTCTGGAGGAGCCTCAGGATTGAGGGTCAAATTTGGAATTAAAGACCATGGTCATCATCAGGACTGAATCACAGAACCACAGACAATAATCACTTCCATTTTGTTGTGTCTCCAGCACTGATCATAGTGCTTTGTATAGTGCCTTAATAAATGATTCTTCTTTTTTTAAACCTTGCCCTCTATCTTAGTACCAATTTTAAGACAAAAGAATAGCAAAGGCTAGGCAATCAGAGTTAAGTGACTTGCCCAAAGTCACACAGCTAGGAAGTATCTGAGGCCAGATTTAAATCCAAGTCCTCTCAACTCCAGATCTAGAAAGCTATCCACTATATTACTTAGCTGCTCCTTAATAAATTATTCTTGAGTTGTTGAATTGAAGGCTAGCCTCAAAGGGAAGTTTAAAACTCACTCATAGTTCCTTTACTCCCAAGCATGCCCAGATCCCAGCCTAATTCACTTCCTCAGTGTTGTTTCTTTGTCTGTCTCTCCTTCTCTCTGTCTCTGCCTGTCTCTCTGTCTCTGTCTCTCTCCCCTTCTCTCTTTCTCCTCTATGTCCCTAAGCCTTTCAGTATTATAGGATCATAGGTCTAGATTTAGTGTGAGAATCAACCAAACAAGCACTAATTAAGTGCCCATTGTGGACCAGCACAAAGCTAGATATTGAGGATAAAGAAGAAACTTAGAGGTCTTCTTGCATAACCAGTTATATTTATAAAACAGGAAACTGGGACCCAGAGAGACTCATTGGTGCCCACAAGAGATATCAAGTAGTAATGCTGGGATTCAAACCCAGATTCTCTGACTCCAAAACTATTGTTCCTTCTGCTATGCCAATAGGAATATGTTCTTCTGCTGTGGGAAATTTAGTTTCCCATGGTTGGGGGGGGGTGATCTTTTTTTTTTCTGGTAAAGAGTCCATATCCATCCCCTGTGGGATTGTCAGGCAACAAGAGGAATAGGATTCCCCCCAAGGTCAAAGTAATGACTTGGGTGCCAATTGTGCTAAAGCCAGGGGAGCTAAGGAGCAGGCCCCCCAATAAACGAGAGAGCAGAACTAGCCTTCCAGAAGTCATTGTTTTTGTATTCAATATAAGCCAAAACACACCTGTCAACAACCTGTAATTGGCTGCTTCCAGGCACTCCCAAGTCTTGAGATTGGCCCTTCTTTCCCCCATTCTGCTGATCTCTAAGACCCCATCATCCCTGGAGCCCTTCCTGCCTTCTCCCTTCGTTGGCTGCTAACCCAGGAAGCCCCAGAGCTGCCTATTCAGATCCATCTTTTGTTTTCTCATAATTATTCAGACAAAGACCCAAGAACCAGTGTGAGGGTGGGGATTCTGTTTGTTTGTTTTGGTTTTTTGCTTAGATTGTAATCTTGGTGATTATAGAATATTAAGAAGTAAAATCAACAAAGGCTTTCAGCCTCCGCACATCAGGTTCTAATAATGGTTCCTAATCCACGACTGCCATCTGGTGGCTGATGCTGAAATCCAACCTCCCTCCAGCTACATAGATGACCATCTTCAGTCATAGACATTCCAGTCTGAGAGCATTCTGTTCAGGACCAAGGCCAGAGGAACTCTGGGAGTATGGCGGTGATGGAGCGCCATGGCCCCTCAGCTATTGTTCTTAGTAGCTGGCATCATAAGGTTTTGGATGTGGAAGGGGTCTTGGACTTAGAATCTAAGCCTTTCCCATTTTACATATAAGGAAACTGACGCTAAAGATTCATCCAAAGTCACCCAGAAATCAAAGATATGATCCCAGAAAAGCTCTTAGAAGTCATCTACTCCAATTCTCTCAGTTGACAAAGTGGAAAACTGAAGCCCAAAGAGGGAAAATACTTCATCAAAGCCCACATAAGACAGCAAGTGGTAGGCTAGGATGTAAATCCAAATCCTCTGACAATGAGAGGGAAGGGACTTTCCTAAGGTCACATGAGTAACAGAGGTGGCAAAACCAGGATTCTAAGCCAGGTTCTCTGACTTCAAATTCATGACACTTAATTCTTATTTCTAAGTTTACCAGTTTCCAGATCTGAGGAAGAGAGAAGAAACAGAAGTGATTTCTAGGTGATGAGCTTGGCATGCAAGAACTTTTATCTTAAAATATCCCCCATCTATCTCTTAGGTTTTTTCTCAGGTTTCACCTTTATTCTAATCCAGAATTGGCAGTGAGTACAGTAGATATATCACTGAATCAGGCTGGATAATATGTGTAAGATGCTTTGCAAAGCTTCAAGTACTATAGAAATGTGAACTGTTAGTGTTGAGGTTAATATTATTAGAAATCTTGGAAATTAATGGGAAGCTGGTTCTTCTAAATTTCTGCCACATTTGGGGGGAATGTGGAGGTGTCTATGAAGGCACCAATGCTTCTATTTCCTACAAACCTATGCAGAAGATGTGATCAGTGTGATCATGGGTAAAATCAGGGACTAGACTAGATGATTTCTAAAGTCTTCCAGCTCTGAATCTATTGATGGTCCTAAATTGGACAGTTCATAGATGGGGTTAGGAAAAGATGGAGGAAACCTAACCCTTAGGGGACAAACACTTCAGTTCTTCTGTGCTATAGTTTGGGCAATTAGAAGAATTTTTAAATACCCCAAACCACTGGGTAAAGAGCTCAATACTGGCATTTGAATAAATCAACCATTTATTTGAGGCCAAGGGTCAAAAGATTTTCCCAAATTTTCCTGAGTAAGACTTGCTATTTGAACCTAAATGCTCTGTGTCTCTCCCTTAAGACTTCTCAGGCCCCTTTGTCCCAGTAGCCCCAAAATCTATCTGGTTTAGTTGGATTCAAGAAATATTTTAAGAACCTAATATATAGCAGGCACCAATACTACAAAGAAAAAATGAAACCATGACTGTCTTCAAGGAGATACTATTCTACTGAGGTATCCCTAACCCTATTCTATGATATGAGGTCATTTAGTAGAACTACCCATTAATAATGAGGTGAGAGACCCTGCCCATTAGGTGTTTCCTTGGGTTGAGACTAACACATTGGATCTGGGCACATGCACAGGTACATAGGCACATATTGGTTCAAACATAGTTCAAATTCAAAAAATAGTTCAAATTTCATTAAAATGAGGTATGTTTAGGGGAGAGAGAGACAGATACAGAGAGGTCAGATTTAGACACACTGAAAAAATAACACCAATTAAAGACTGCAATCTGATTTTATATAATTCTGACTTAAAAGGGAAGTAAAATCTATAGAATACCATAAAGTTCGTCTACTTCAATAGATCTGTGATTTCATCGATACAAGTGTTCCTCCATTAATGCAGATTGTAGCCCTTCCTACCTATCTCATACAATTTTCATCCATTTCCTACCATAAGTTCACCACATAGGGTACATTCACCATGATGGAAACCAACTTCAGTTGATCTTGACATGGCAAGAATACTAATGGTATACTCACATTGTCCATTAGTAATCCCTCATTCTCACTGTGCATTCTCACAGGAAGAAAATGGCCAGTCATATTAGAAAGATGGGCCGATTAGAAAGATAGAGAGAGAGAGAGAGAGAGAGAGAGAGAGATGGAGATGGAGATAAATAGGTAGACAGACAGACAGACAGACAGATAGATAGATAGATAGATAGATAGATAGATAGATAGATAGGAACATAAGTGGATAGATAGATGCATACATATATGGATGAATAGATGGATGGGGGAGAGAGAGAGAGAGAGACAGAGTCAGAGACAGAGACAGAGACAGAGAGAGACAGAGAATTTATTAAGTTCTAGACACTGTATTAAGCACTATGGATAGAAATACAAATAAGCAAGATAACTTCTTTCCCTAAAGGAGCTTATATTCGAATAGAGAAAGATAACACATGTATAGGGGAGCTAGAGTTGGAAACTGGGGGGGGGGGCGGTATACAAGCAGTGACATAGTGAGAATTGTGGAGGTAATTGTGGTGTGGAGATCTGGGCTACAGGAAAAATAAAGCCAAGTTCCCCTATAAGAGCTAAGGAACCCAAGAGTGAATTCCAGGTTACCAATGAAAAGGAACAAATAGAAAGGGCATGGTGTGGAGCAAGCTGGGATGGTAATGGTAGTGGTGGTGGTGGGGAGTGACAGTAATAAAATGACAAATTCTTTTAATATAATAGATTTAATATTGAATAATAGCTAAAATTTACATACTGCTTCAAGGTTTGATAAGTACTTTACAAATATTATCTCATTTAATCTTCAAAACAAGCCAGGGAGGTAGGTGCTATTATTGTCCTCATTTTATAGATAAGGAAATTGAGGCAGACAGAGGTTAAGTGAATTGCCCAATATCAATATAGCCAGTGACTGAAACCAAATTTGAACTCGAATCTTCCTGACTTCAGGTCCAGGGGGTCACCCAGCTACCACTAAGAACATTTGTACCTGTAACCTATCAAATAAAGATGAAAAAGAATGAGATAATGATTATCATAGTTCGCATATGGCACTTTAAGGATCACAAGCACTTAGCAACAATCACCTTATTTTACCTTTATAACAAAATAGTGGTGGTATTTTCCAAACCAAAACTCTAGATATGTGATCTGACCAACAATATTCCTGTGCAAAAATTAGTCACACACTTCTTTTCTTTAAATATGGAGTCATCTCAGGAAAATTGTGCTTATCAAATACTTGTTGATTTGAACTTGAATCACATCAAGAACCAGAAAATATCTTAGATATTACCCAATCTAACTCCTTCATTTTGGTTTTTGAAGGAAACAAAGTTTTTATAATTTTTATGAAATTTTATTTTATTTTCAGTTCTGTATTCTCTTCCTCACACCTCCCCCTGAAAAGGCAAGAAAAAGTTCTTATAAACAAACCAGTCAACCAAACAAAATTCCCACATTAGCCATATACATACATACATATATACATATGTGCAAATAGGTACATATAAATACATGTGTGTATATGTATACAGATATATATGCTTCAAGCTGCACTTTGAGACCATCATCTCTCTTTTAGAAAGTGGACCGCATGTTTCATAAAGAATCCTCTGGAACTGAAGTTGGTCACTGTGTTGACCAGAGTTCTTAAATCTTTCAAAATTATCTTTACAAAATTATTGTTATTGTATAAATGGTTTTCCTGGTTCTGCTCACTTAATTTTGCATCAGTTCATACAAGTCTTCCCAAGTTTTTCTGAAACTATCCCCTTGATCATTTCTTACAGGTCAAGTGTATCCCATCACATTCCTATACTTGTTCAGCCATTCCCCAATTGATAGGCATCCCTTCTGTGTCCAGTTCTTGGATGACAAACAATAAAAAGAGATTCTGTCAATCATTTTGTACATACTGAATCAGTTTCCCCCTCCTTTGCTCTTCTTGGGGTATTGGCTTAATAGGGGTATAGTTGGTCAAAGGATATGCATAGTTTAATAGTTTTTTTACAACCCCCTCATTTTACAGATGAGGAGACTGAGCCCCAGAGAGATGGGAAACAACTTGTCCAAAGCCACAGAGCTAGTAAGTAGCAGAGAGGGGATTTGAATCTAGTCCTCTGACTCTAAATTCTGTATTCTTTCTCTACTTTCCTGTTTCTTAAGAAAATCTGTCAACAATTTGCTGAGGAGGGAGTGGGAGGGGGTGGGGGAAGCTACTCATTCTGTCCAGGGAGTCTGTAGTTGCAGGTCCTAAATATGTGACTCAAAAGCATTTCTTTTCTTTTCTCTTCTTTTCTTCTTTTCTTTTCTTTGTTGGGGGAGGTCTTGCTGTGGACAAATTGCTTGAAATTCCTTCCTTTCCCATTGGTCCTATATTATATTTCTCAGGAAGCTTCAATAATTAATATCACTAAAAGAGGAAGTCTCCCATTAGACTGAAAGACAGGTAAGGCAGACTCAGTTTCCTTTGTGTGCTACAAGTCCTGGTCTCCAACCAAAATTCCTCTTCTGAATCTCCTGACCTGGAGCACAGAGAAAGGAAAGACTAATGGAGAGGTGCTAAAATCTAATTTGGGGGAAAGGCTTTTGGGGGATTTTTGTTTGTGTTGTTTAGTTTTTCTGGAAAGAAAACTTTTTTTTTGTTTTACCAATTCATTTTCCCCCCCTCAAACTAAATTGCAATTAACCTACATTGACACCTTCCCACCTAAAAAGTAAAAACTAATTTCCTTCCTATACCTGGGCATTCGCCAGCTCCATGCCCTCTCCAACTCCCTGCTAGGTTGGTCTCCACCTGATTTTTTTAGGATTCTTCCTTCAAAGCCTGGAAGTAAGACCAAGATATCATGTCTCAGCAGACCTGTGGCACTGTACTTGAAGTCAGGAAGAGCTGGGTTCTAATGCCATCTCTGACACTTACTAGCTATGTGAGTCTGGACAAGTCACTAAATCTCTCCAAACCTCAGTTTCCTCATCTGTAAAATGGGAAAGGGATGTTGGACTTATAGGTCTCGAAGATTCATTCCAGCTCTTAATCTATGATGCTATGATCCTGAAATGTGAAACTTATTCATAAAAATCAGAGTCCCAGAGTTGGAAGCAACCATCCAATCAAACCTTCATCTGAAAAGGGATCCATCTAACTGATTATGGACCCTAGTGCCCACCTGCCAATAGAGGGATGAAGGATCCCAGATGCATGATGAAGCCTCATGACAATGGGCTGATGGATCCAAGGTAAATGCTAAGACCTCATATCCACCTGCTGAGAAAGGAATGACAGACCCAGGGTGTATGATGAAGTCTGGTACCCACCTGCCGACAGAAAGATGATGGTTCCCAGGAGCATGGTGAAGCATGGTACCCACCTGCCGACAAAGGGATGATGGATCCCAGGTGCATAATGAAGCCTTGTACCTATCTCCTTCCTCTTGGCAGAGAGGTGATGGATCCAAGATACAAGATGAAATATGGTACCCACCTGCTGACAAAAGAATGATAAACCCAAGGTATGTGATGAAGCATGGTACCCACCTGCTGACAGAGGGATGATGGATCCCAGGTATATGAAGAAACCTCCTGACAGAGGGGTGATGAATCCAAGGTACACAGTAAAATATGGTACCCACCTTCTGACAAAGGAATAATAAACCCAAGGTACATGATGAAGCATAGTACCAACTTGCTGACGAAGAGTAATAGATCCAAGGTGCAAAATGAGGCATACATTTTTGGAAATGAAAAATGTGTAAGATTGTTTTGTTTGACAAACCTTATTGTTTTCATTGGTACCAGAATTATAGTTTTCTTGCGGGGGGTGCTGGGAGAGGAGCATTGAGAAAAGAGAAAGGAGTTAGTGATAAAAAAAAGGTGGGGAGAAAGAAAAGAGAATCATTGAAGCATTTTAAAAACACTCAGAAGAAAATAGAAAGTCCAGAGATACAGACAAAAAGGACAGCTTTGAAAGTAGCATGTCAAACTTACCATGTCTTTTTTAAAGCAAGTTGTATATAACAAAGACTCATGGCTTCATGTGTTTAAGAAAAAAACTTTTCTTGTACCTAATAAATAGTTATCCAGCCTTTACTTGAAGACATCAACTGAGGGAACAGTCACTATCAATGAAGGAAGCCTGTTCCACTTTGGAATGTTTTTACTTCTACTAACAACTCCCTAGTTCTATGTTTTGGGGCAGTTGTTCTCCTGACCTTTAAGTCTTCTCTTCTCCAGCCTAAACATACTTGGATCCTTGAATGCGTCTTCATAGAACATGCATTCAAGGCCCCTCATCATACTCTTGCCATCTAGACATTCTTCCATTTATCATCATCCTCTCTAAACTGTGGTCCTCAGAACTGAACTCAAGTCCCCAGGTGTAGTCTGAGCAGAGCAGAGTGCCATGGGATTACAGCCTCCTCATTCTGAATCTCATAATCCATGCACAGTGTTTATAGGCTCAGTGCAGCCTAAGATCTCATTGGCTTACTTGGCTGCCATATTGCATTGTCAGCTAAGGTCCTCTGATCTTTTCATTGCACCATGAAGATTGGGGTTGCATCCTTGCTCTGATACCACCTACCTTTAGGCAAGTCACATTCCTTTCAGGGTCCTCAATATTCTTAGTTATAAAATGATAGCAGTAGAGGCAGCTAGGTGGTACAGTAGATAGAGCACCAGGTCTGAAATCAGGAAGATTCCTCTTTCTGAGTTCAAATCTAGCCTCAGAAACTTACTAGTTGTATGACTTTAGGTAAGTCACTTAACTCTTTTTGCCTCAGCTCTCTGATCTGTAAAAATGAGCTGGACAAGGAAATAGCAAACCACTCCAATGTCTTTGCCAAGAAAGTCCCGAATTGGGTCACAGAGTCAGACAAACTAAAATGACTGAACAACAAAAAATAACAGGGGTTAGACTATAGGATTTCTGAGATGCCTTCCAGTTTTGAACCTAAAAAACAATATGTAACAGTGGAAAGAGTTCTGACTTTAGCATCAGAGGTCCTGGGTTTAAATCCTTAACTTGGCTTTTACTACCTGGATGACCTTGGGTAAATTATTTCTTTCAGGACCCCTGTAAAATGAGGGGTTTGGCATAGATGGCCTCTGAGGTAACTTCTAGCTCTAAAGCTATGTTCTTATGATCCTTTGTTCCCTTCCTGTTTTCAAGGCTCCTCTGGTTCTCTGGGCAGGGAGAATGTCTATAAACTATTCTTCTCCATCTATCATGTTACACTATGCCAAACTAGAGTCCAATCAGAAAAGGGAGTCTATTCTAGTACACATATAATTCCTGATCTTGGTCAAATAATAACCATTTCTTAAGCTCTTACTATGGAACAGGCCCTGTGCTAAATACTGGGGCTATGAAGAAAGAGAAAAGACAGCCCCTGCCCTAAAGAAGCTTGCCAGAAGCCCATGGGGAGACAGAGATGGCCTGGGCAGCCTCCTTCTGTGAAGCGTATGGGAGGAGTTCTCCACCTTCTCCAGTCAGATGAGGGTTAGCATCCACCAAGTCAGATAAGAACTCCAAATGGAGTTCAGGTGACATGATACACCAACAAGTCAAGAGTTCTCAGCCAGAGCTGGATTTTGGATCAGTGACATATCAAGGACAAGGGGTGACCAGTGGACAGCCCATATGTTCCACTGGCATTCAGAGATGTCAAGAGAATGGGCCTAGGTATCCAGCATGTTGAGGAGGTCCCTGTGGAGAATGTAGGGGACAGTATGGATGAATGAGCATCCCCCAGGATGGATTGACCTGGATTGACAGTGATCTCCATCACTGGAGGCAGCTTCCAACTCATTGAGGTCATAGATTGATTGGAATATTGGAAAAATAAGTGGCATTTATATTTGCAAAGAACTTTGCTCATTCAACTTGGGTTCCCAGCTACCATGGGAGGTAGATGCTATTGGTAATAAGTTACATTTTACAGGTAGATGCTATTGGTAATCAGTTCCATTTTACAGGTGAGGAAACTAAGGCTTAAGGAGGTTAAGTGACTTATCCATGATAAAAATAAATAATAAATAAATGTCAATGGCAGGATCTGAACTCAGATCATCCAGATTCCAAGTCCAAGCACTGTATCTATTGGGACTGTTAGATGACACAGTAGACAGTGTTGGACCTGGGGGCAAGATCTGAGTTCAAATTCCAGTTCAGACACTTAGTAGCACTGTGGCTCTGGACAACTCACTTCATCTTTACCTGCCTCAATTTCCTTCTTTGTAAAAGGGGATAATAACAGAACCTACTTTGTAGGGTTGTTATAGGAAAGAGATATTATTGGTAAAGACCTTAACACAGTAACTGGAGCACAGTAGGTGCTTTATAGCTTATCTTTCCCCACTCCCATCCCTCTTACCACACTGCTTCTCAGAGATTACTTGTATGGAATCTTAGATTTAAAGCTGGAATAAATCAAAGGATCATAGATTTAGAGTTAGAAGGAACCTTAGAAGACAATTAACCCAACTCCCTTAGTTACAGATGAGGAGACTGAGGCTTAGCAAGGCTAAGTGACTTGTATAGTGTCACAAAGCTAGTGTCAGAGGCAACATTTGAACCCAAGTTTTCCTGATATAAAGTTAACACTGTCTGAAGAACAGATGACTTAGGAAGGAAGGAAGGAAGGAAGGAAGGAAGGAAGGAAGGAAGGAAGGAAGGAAGGAAGGAAGGAAGGAAGGAAGGAAGGAAGGAAGGAAATGAAAGGAACAATGGAAGGGAGAGAGGGAGGGAAGGAGAATAGGGGAGAGGAGAGGATTTAATAAGTTCCCTCTGTGTCCCAGGCAGTGTGCTAAGTACTGAGGATATAACTATAAGCAAAAAAATACAATCCTTGCTCTTCAAGAATTTATACTCTAATGGGAAAGAAACAAGATGCAAAAAGGAGCAAAAAAGGAGTGAGTGAATGAAAGATTAAGCACAAGGACATGGTTTTTTAGTCCAGAAATTAGGGGCCCAGCCAGGGAGAAAATGAAGGCTGGCCAGCCTGGACCCTCCACAAAATGGAAGTGAAAGTATTTCACCAATGGGACACAGGAAAGGCTCTGTGGTAAATACTGGGGCTATGAAGAAAGAGAAAAGACAGCCCCTGCCCTAAAGAAGCCTCCAGAATGAGAAGGTCACAAGGATGGTTGAATGTTCCAGGGTGAGGAGACCCTGGTCACTCACTGAAGGTTCCAAATAGCATGCTGCTGAGGCATGGTTTTTAGGTGGGAAGTCAGGGGCAGAGCCAGGAGGGGCAATGTCCCAGGCAGAGCCTATGGCAGTGATTTAAAGGGAGGGCAGAAATTATTGGTCCTTTATGTAGATCATCACCCCAAACTGCAGGTGGTAAAATGTGCCCGTTAGTCAAGCCAAAGAGCCCTAGCTTTCTGAGCTGAGCTAAATGGCCATGAATCCAAAACCCTCCCTCCCTGGGTTCAGACACCACAGTCTTCCTCTGACTCTGCTAAGTGGAAAGGAATTCAATTTAGTTCCCAACCACATTCCAGTCTGTTGAATTCTCCATTGCAGACAGATTTCCAAGGGAATACTCAATACTAGAACATAGAGTTCACTTAGCCCTTTAAGCTAAAGGGGCCGAAAGGGCAGAAATTATCATACCACTGCTCAAACGACAAGCAAAATTAAGAGAAATGGGCCTGTTAGGTAGAAATACACACACTATCTCTCCTTTCTCTCCTTCCCATCCTCCCTCCCTCCCTCCCTCTCTCTCTCTCTCTTTCTCTCTCTCTCTCTCTCTCTCTCTCTCTCTCTCTCTCTCTCTCTCTCTCTCTCTCTCTCTCTCTCTCTGTCTCCCTTCTCTTTTTCTCTCTCTCACACATACAAACTCCTCCCTCCATCCATCCCTTTCTCTCTCCCCCTTCCCTCTCTCTGTCTCTCTTTTCCCCTCTCTTTGTCTCTCTCTCTCTCACACACAAACTCTCTCCTCCGTCCCTCCATATCTCTCTTGCCCTCCCTCTCCCTCCTTTCTCTCTCTCTCTCTCTCTCTCTCTCTCTCTCTCTCTCTCTCTCTCTCTCTCTCTCTCTCTCTCTCTCTCTCTCTCTCCCTCTCTCTCTCCCTCTCTCTTTCTCTCTCTCTTACACACAAACTCTCTCCTCCCTCCCTCCCTCCCTCCATATCTCTCTCTGTATCTCTCCCCCTCCTTCCCTCTCTCATGCACACTCATATATTCTTTCACAAATACTCTCTCGCTTTCTTCTCTTTTCTCTCTCTTTCCCCCTTTTCTCACACACCCATATCCCATCATCATCATCCTCAGGACATAATGGATTTAAGAGAGACCTGAGTTTGAATGCTGATTCTCATATTTATAAGCTATGTGACCACAGGCAGGTCATCAAGCTCACCTGAGCAGCCAAATCCTTCTGTAAATTGGAGTGAATCCTTCCTGGGGTACAGATTTCACATAGCTTCTGGTGAGGTTCAAATAGGAAAATGTCTGGAAAAACTTTGCAAACCTTGATTCATCATATGAGTATTGGCTCCTGTTATTATTAGCCTTGATGTGAGATGTCAATGGTTTAACATTGCATTTGGGAGTCAGAGCCTCAGCCCTAATCCAGCATAGTTCAGGGGAAGGAGTCCACTGATTCTGGAGTGCTGCATTCAAGTCCTGCCTCTGATATTTTTGGCAAGGCTCTTAACTTCTCCAGGCCTTAGTTTCCTTATATATAAAATGAAGGCACTAGACTTGATGGTTTCTAAAATTCCTTTCCTGCTCCAGATCAGAGATCCTATAGATCCCTTACCTGTCATTTACTTCCTAGATAAACTTACACAATCTATTTCCTTCTTGGCTTCAGCTGCCTTATTTGTAAAATGAGAGAGTTGGACTAAATGGCCTCTAAAATTCTTTTCCAGTTTTCAATCTAAGATCCTATAATCCTATGATCCATCATTTGTTTAGTTGGGTGACATTATGTCCCCACTCTGAGACTCGGTTTCCCCAACTGAAAAATGAAGAGACTCCTATCGTCCCCTCCATCTCTGAATTTATGATCTTATGAGCCTGTGGAATGAGTCAAGAAGACTTTGTGCCCAAATCCAATAAGAAAATGGCAGGCCAGCAGTTGGAGAGGAAAGGGGAATTGAATAGTGTATGGGTGTCAGGTTATGAAAAGTTAAATCTGGTGACAATTCCATCCAGTTGAACCAAGAAATCAGAAACGAGGCCTTTATTGCTGTCAACAAGGATGGAGCGAAAATTAAACCAAGGCGCCTGCCATTTCCCATTGACCCTGTTGCCATGGAGACAGCCTTCTGGTGTCAAAAACTGGTAGGGAGTGGGAATGAGGCCACCAAACAGGCCAGTGTCCTCTGGAGA
Source organism: Monodelphis domestica (assembly GCF_027887165.1). Taxonomy (NCBI): domain Eukaryota; kingdom Metazoa; phylum Chordata; class Mammalia; order Didelphimorphia; family Didelphidae; genus Monodelphis; species Monodelphis domestica. The sequence continues at coordinate 403,481,828 of NC_077230.1, read as the reverse complement.
ACAGAAAATCTGATGTAGCCTCCCATGTCTTTGTCACCCCCCTTTTCCTTGGGCCCGAGCTGAACTGAGCTGTGGAGTCACCGAATCCCAATAATCCCAAGGATTAAGCTGGGGTTGCCTCCCTCTAGTGCCTTCCCCCACCAGCCCAGGGAAACAGGAAAAACAGATCAGAGGACAATGTGGGAAGCCCCTGGTAGCCAGGACAGCCACCCTGGCCATCACTCTCATTTCTGCCACAACATCCTCCCAGGGCACTTCATCTCCCAAGAACAAAGTTGAGCATAAACCTATTAGGTTCCTGTCTGTTCCCAGGAGCCTTAATGGAAATGCAGTTTTTCAGGATTTCCCCTCATTGCCCTTCATCCAGTTTTCCTTTTCAGTATCTACAGGGATGAGTTGGGAAAAGGAAGGGTTTAGAGTTGGATCTAACATCTTAGGGGCCATCTAGCCCAACTTGCTCATTTTATAGGGAATGGAAAGGCCTGCAAAGAAGCAGGGACTTATGTGCCCAAGTCCACTCTGCAAATGGCCTCTGAGAATCCCCAGTTTCCTCTACAGCTCAGCTCCCACACCACCTTCTACCGATTGGTCAGCAAGCATTTATTATGTGCCAGCTACATGGCAGGCACTGTGCTAAGCTATGGGGATATGTTGAAAGGCAAAAGAAATTCCCAACTTTCAAGAAGCTCACATTTTAATGGAGAAGACACTATTCAAACCAGATAAACGCAGGATAAATTGGAGGCCTTTTCTGATCTCTCAGCTGCCAGTACCTTTCCCTTTCTCCATTATCTGGTGTTTAGTTTGCTTATATTCTACGTAGACATTTCTATGGGTGTTTGAGTGTTCAAGAAGGATTAGTACCAATGGTGTGAAGGCTTGCCAAGCCCTTTTCAGGACTGCTTTCCAACTGTGGTGTCCACCTTTCACCCAACTCTCGACTGTAGCTCCAAGAAGCTGGAGCGTGCTCAGAGGCCGAGCCGTGGTAACTGCCTCCACAAATGGACTTAACCAGATTGAGGATAACCAACAGGTCTCAAAGCTATCCATGAAACAGGGGAGTGTCCACCCCAGGCATGTGAAGACCTCCCCCGGTGGAAGGGGCTGATGAGAACGATTTGCTCCCATGGTCATGGAGGCATCTGAAGCAGGTGCTATGGAGTGCTTGGAGCTTTGTCAGACATGGAAAACTCAGACCTTCACCAGGTCTTGACTTTCGTCTTGCCACTGAACTTGGATGACTGGAAGAGAGAGCAAGACTGATGACTTTGAACAGCTCTACCTCACTTAAATCCAATTTATGCTCACATCAAAAGATATTACCAATAGGGTAATCTTGATCTTCTTCAAGTATAAAAGAATAACAACCATGGAGATAGTTGAGTGGCTCAGTGGATTGGTCAAGAGCTGGGCCTAGGAATGGGAAGTGTTGGGTTCAAATCTGGCCTCAGATAGTTCCTAGCAGTATGATCCTGGGCAAGTCACTTAACCCTCATTGCCTAGTCCTTACCACTCTTCTACTTTGGAACCAATACACAGTATTGATCTAAAGACAGAAAGTAAGTATTAAAAAAAGAAGAATTGGGGGCATCTAGGCGGCTTAATGGATTGAGAGCCAAGCTTAGAGACAAGAGGTCCTAGGTTCAAATCCAGCCTTAGACACTTCCTAGTTGTGTGACCCTGGGCGAGTCACTTAACCTCCATTGCCTAACCCTTACCATTCTTTTGCCTTAGAACCTCTAAGATAGAAGGTAAGGATTAAAAGAAAACAAACCAACAATCAACTAATTCTACATAGACCAACATATGTCTCCCCTAATTGTCTCCCCTAATTTATTAGAAGCTGAAGTCAGATTCCCTTTCATCTCTTTTCTTTACATCTTTAGTCCCTAGCACACAATATATACTTAATGAATGTTCACTGATTGAATGATTGATTAATAAAGCTGAGTTTAGAACCCAGGTTTTTAGACATCTAGTTTGGTGAGTTTCCCAATGCATTACAGTGTCTCTCAACTCTCAAGGAGGCTCCTTGCAATTCGCAGCTTGGACTCTTCTTTTCTGGGTCTCCTCCTTTCATGAATTATAGCTCCTATGACTCAGAACTGGAAGAGACCTTAAGATATAATTGAAACTAAACCCCTTCTTTTAGAGGAAGAAGCTAAAGGCCAGAGGGGGAATGACTTGTCCAGGTTCTTTTACTTCCAATCCAGCATTCTCTTCCCTGCACCCTGTTTCTCCTGCAGTAGCTAATTCAAGCACCATGATTTTTTGTGTTCTCTGAGCTGGGACTATATACACAGTTTCTAAAGCCAGGCCAGAATTAGCCACCTGCCCTCTCACAAAGAGCAGCTGCCTGAAACTATCCAATCAGTCAACAAGAATTTATTAAACACCTACTATGTGTCAGGCACCATGCTAAGTACAAATACAAAGAATGAATTATTCTTTCTTGTCAGTAGCTTATATTCCCATTGGGAAGATGCATATAGGGCATGATTACAAATAAATATAAAGCCATTGAATACAAAGTAATTAATTATTAGGGAGAGGATGATAAGAAAACAGGTTATATAGAAGGTGGTGCTTAAGGAAACCAGGAATTGAATTAGGCAGAGGGAAGGAGGGAAGGCATTCCAAGCATGGGGGACAGCCAGGGCAAAGTTGTGCAGATGGAGATAGAATATCATCGTTGAATAAGAAAGGCCAATTTGATTGGACCATCAATTGTGGGAGGAAAGTCATGTCTAATGAGGCTGGAGAGATATGTGGATCGTAGCTGTGTAATCCTAGGCAAGTCACTTAACCCCCTTTGCCTAGCCCTTACTGCTCTTCTGCCTTTGAGTCAATATTTAGTATAAATTATGAGGCAAAAGATAAGGGCTTTGAAAAAAGAAGAGGAGAGGAGAAGAGAAAACAAGAGAGAGGAGAGGAGAAGAAATGAGAAGAGGAAAGGAGATGAAAGGACTATAGAGGAGGGGAGGGCAGGGGAGGAGAAGAAATAGAAAGGAAGGTAAGGGAAATGTATCCACAGACCCTTGGGAAGGGAGGGTTGGGTCCATGAATCCCAGGTTAAGAGCTCATGCTCAGGGGCAGCTGTAGTCAGAAGGATCTGAGTTCAGATATAGCCTCAGACACTGTGTGACCCTGAGCAAGTCACTTAATTCTGATTGCCTAGCCCTTACTTCTCTTCTGCCTTGGAACTAAAACTTAGTATCAATTCTAAGATAAGAGAAAAGGTTTTAAGAGACCCAAAAAGAGCTCATGCTCCTACAAAAAGTGGTCTCCAGTCTCTCTGGCTATTATTGTCTCTTTAGCCTGGCTGCTATAGTTTCTTGGATGGGAAAGTAGGTGAGATGATAAGGATAAATGACATTACCATAGTGCTTTAAGGCTCACAGAGCCCCTAATAGATTTTATGAGATCATTTGATCCTACAACATCCCTATGCATAAAGTACTTGACTATCCAGGGAATCTGGGATCTTACTGTGTGGGTATTCTCTGTAGAGATGCATATTGCAACCCATTCCATAGGACCTTTGTCCTTGTTTCTCCTCAAGTTTCCCCTCCAGCATGCTGGAAGTGGGTACTACAGGCATTAAACATCTACAGGGTAAATACTTTTACTTCCCTGAGCCTCAGTTTCCCCTTCTATAAAATTAAACTAGATGGACTCTAAGATCCCATTCAGCTCTAGGTCTAGGATCCTATGATTCTCTCTTTTCTTTTAAACCCTTACTTTCAAATCAATACTAAGTATCAGTTCCAAGGCAGAAGAGTAGCAAGTTAGTCATTTGGAGTTAAGTAACTTGCCTAGGATCACAAAGCCAGAAATTGCCTGAGATCAGATTTGAACCTGGGACCTCCAGTCTCCAGGCCTAGCTCACTATCCATTGAACCACCTAGCTTGCCCCTATCGCTTTCTTTTGAGGAAGAGAAGGAACCAGAGGCTCATTCTGGTTAATCACAATGCTGGTGGCCACATAGCCAGTTAGTATCAGAGGTAGTCATTTCATTTCCCTTCTCACTGCTCCATAACTCATCATATCACTTTGCCCCCAAGAAAACTAAAACTAGATACTAATTAAAACCTAAGGAAATTTGTCCTTTGTTCAGTTGGGGTTAGGGAAAGTAGTGGAGAGAAGCCCTAGCTGTTCTCTTACTCCTTTCCCTCCCCTCAGCAAGGTCACTGGCCCTGCTCCCCAAGGTGAAAGGTTTCCTGTGGTCTGGTGGAAAAAGCAATAACCTTGGCACCCATGACCTGGATCCAAATCCCAGCCCTATTACTCTCTTTTCTTTGAGGAAGTCACTTCAGTTCTAAGTTTTCTCCATCAGCTCATCTATGGAATTCCATCAAGTGACAAACCCACCAACTTTGCCCTAGTTTTTCTTTAGAGGTTCCTCCAAATCAATTCCTGCCTTGAAGTCCCAAGCTGCCTTCTTAAGTGAGGAGTGAGGTGCTGAAGGGGACAGCTCCTTAGCTTCCCAAGACCTGAAAACTTTCTAGAACCCACTGGCCATTTAGTGGTAGTGGACAACCATGGTTCAGTTGAGCGTCCACCTTCTGGGTCTTTGTTTCTAAGCTCAGAAAACTACGTGTCCCTTTTCTCTTCGGGAAAAAAAAAAGAGAAAGAGAAGAGAAGAAGAGAAGAGAGGATGTGAAGGATGGGGAGGGAGATGCAGGAAAAAGACAGAAAAACAGAAAAAGACATGGGAAGATAGAGAGATCCAGAGGCAGAGAGAGAGAGAGAGAGAGAGAGAGAGAGAGAGAGAGAGAGAGAGAGAGAGAGAGAGAGAGAGAGAGAGAGAGAGAGAGAGAGAGAGAGACCAAAAGCAGGAGACAGAGAGAGAAAGACATAGAGAGAGGCACACACAGAATTAGACATGCAAACATAGACATAGAGGCAAAGAGAAAGAGACAAAAACAAATAAATAGAAACTGGGAAATGAATGAAAAATGAGAAAGCAAAAAAAGACAGACAAAAGGAGATAGAGAAAAGAAGAAAACCACTGAAAGAGGGAAAGAGAGAGCAAGAAAAAGATGGAGAGAAAAAGAGACAGTGACAAGAAGACAGACAGAGCTGGAAAGAGGCAGCAGAGAGAAAGAAAGGGGGGGGGGGGTAGGGAGAGAGAAAGAGACAGAGACAGAGAAATAGAAAGACAGACAGAAAATCAGGTCCAAGTCTCCAAGTTGTCCAATGGTTTATTCAGTGAAAGTGACTCCTGTTGTTGCTGAAGGTATCCTGTATAACTGTGGACATTTTGGATCTTTTCTTCCTATCCTAACTTCCATCCCCTAAAGAGAACTTCAACCCAAAAGCTAAGCGGGCCAAAATAAGGAGAAAGTCCCAAACAGAGAAAAAGGCCCTAAAATGGAAGAGGCCACCTCATGGTGAGATAATGAATCATCTGTCACTGGAGGTCATTGTGCAGAGGTTCCTGGAACAGTCCTCCTAGTACTGGATCTGGAATTCTGTGGTTTAAGAACCTGGGGAAAACAGGAAGAGAACTAGTGGTTTCTCAGCTCCCTGAATGTGTGTGTGTGTGTGTGCTTTAATTTTTATAACCTTTACCTTCTATCTAGAATCTATACTAAGTATCAGTTCCAAGGCAAAAGAGCAATAAGGGCAAGGAAATAGGGGTTAGGTGACTTGCCCAGGGTCACACAGGTCAAATTTGAACCCAGGACCTCCAAACACTAGGCCTGGCACTCCATTCACTGAACCACCTAGCTGTCCTTGAAAAGTTTTTTCTTCCATTTGGAAAGAGGAAGAGAAGGAGATGAAGGATATTGGTGCACACCATGGAACATCAACAACAACAGCGACAATAACAACAATAACAACAACAACAACTAAAATGTATCTGTGCTAAGCACTTTGCAATTATCTTTTTTTAACCATCTTGGACTCACAATGGTGTATTGGTTGCAATGCAATTATCTTTTCATTTGAATCTCACAGCCTGGGAGGTAGGTGCTATTATGATCTCCATTTTACAGATGAGGAAACTAAGGCAGACAGAGATTAAGAGACCTTCAGACAATAAGTGCCTGAGGTCATATTTGAACTCAGGTCTTCCTGACTGCAGCCCTAGGGCTCTATCCACTACTCCTCCTAGCCTGCTTTCCAGAGACCTTGACCTTTAGTCAGAAAAGTATAGAATGATGGACATATAAGACATACCTAATAGCCAAGGCCAACAAGGAGATTCCCTCTGCCAAGTTTCTTGGCCTAAAATGTGCTTGGCATTGGATCAGTGGCATTAAATACTTGCTGAATGGCATTTACAGTGATTAGAGACTACCCTGGCATTGTATTTCTAGGCTTCATGCAAAGACTGTAGCCAGAATGAGGATATCTCCCTTCTGACCAAGAAGATAAAATTCCCATCTCCTTTGATCAGCTAGCCTTTTGACACCTTTCCCCTGCATGATGAGAAATGCCAGTTCTCCTCTTACAACATGGTGTAGTAGATAGCCTATTGGACTTGGAGTCAGGAAAACCTGAATTCAAATTCTGACCCTGCATTCCCACGCCCTACCTATACCAATGAAATCCCAAGTCAGCCCCTCCACAACCACCCTTAAAAATAAGCTGATAACACAGAATTAAGGCAGGAACTCAGAGATCAAGTCCACTAAATATCTAAGCAAAAATCCTCTCTTCAACACCCCTAAAAAGTGGTCCTACAGCCACTGTTTGAAGACCTCCAGAGATGGGAAGCTCACCACCTCCAAAGATAGCCCAGGCCTCTTCTGGATGCCTGTAATTTTTAGGAGGAGACGCTTGGCCTGGGTTTTAAAGGAGGAGGAATTCAATAGACTAAAAGTGGTGGGGAAGACAGGCCAGACATACAGAGTCATAAAGGAAAGAACATGGAGTCAGGAAATCAGAAACCATGGATAGCAAGGAGCTCCACTCTTTGTGCCAGAGCCTCTCTGAAAGAAAGCTGCCAGACCTGCCCAGAGCTTGATCAGCCAACTCCCAGCAGCCAGCCGTCTTCTAGTGGCATTTGGTCATGGGACACATTTCTATAATTTCCCTTTTGGTGACGTCATCAATTCTCAAGGGGTTCAATTACCGTCTCAATGCAGCTGCTTCCCAGAACTCTATATCCAGCCCTTGGTTTTCTCATGAACTTCAGTCTTATATCACCAAAATATCAGATAATTTAAACTAGATAACCATTGTTGTTGTTGTTGTTGTTGTTGTTGTTGTTGTTGTTGTTGTTGTTGAGCCATTTTTCAGTTGTCTAACTCTTCGTGACCCTGGTTGGGGTTTCCTTGGCAAAGATATTGGAGTGGTTTTCCATTTCCTTCTCCAGTTCATTTGACAAATGAGGAGCCTGAGGCAAACAGAGTGAAGTGACTTGCCCAGGGTCACACAGCTATTGTCTGATGGCACATTTGAATTCAGGTCTTCCAGACTCCAGGCCCAACACTTTGTCCATTGCACCAATGTAACCTATAGCCATCTCTACCTCATTATCTTTTCCCTCAAAACCTCCCATCTTCCAAACTTCCCTATTCCTATGACCAGCACCATCGACCTTCTAATCACCCAGGTTCATAGTCTCAGCTTTGTCCTCTACTCTTCAGCCTTCCGTCAGTTGCCAGATGATACCATTTCCATCGCCTTGTAGTCATGCCCCTCTCTCTACTCACAACCTAATTCATGCCCCCATCACCACTCACCTAGAATACTGGGATGGCCTCCTGCTTGGTCCTCCTGTCCCAAACGTCCCCCTAATCCAATCTGTCCTCCCCCCACAGCCACCAAAATCATTTTCCTAGAGTGTATGTCTGATCATGTTATCCCCCCTTGCTCAGTAAACTTCAATGACTCCCTATGGCTTCTAGGGTCAAATATAATCTCTCTTGTCTGGTGTTTAAATGTCTTTGTATCCTGGCCTCTTCCTGTCTGTCCAGTCTTCTTACTCATTATTCCCTAACTCAAATTGTTCAACAAAGAATGGCCAACTCATTGCTTCACACACAGGACAGACTAGTTCATGCCTTGGCACTGGCTGTCCCCAGTGCTTGGAACAAATTGCTTCCTCCCCTCCACCCTTGGAAATCTTTGGATTTTTCAATATTCAACTCAATGGCTTCCTTAAAGCTTTTTCCTTTTTTTAACCTTACATATTAGAATCTGTGTTCTAGGGAAAAAGAGTGGTAAGGGCTGGACAATGGGGGTTAAGTGACTTGCCCAGGGTCACAAAGCTAGGAAGTGTCTAAGGACAGACTTGAACCCAGGACCTCTGGTCTCTATACCTGCCTCTCAATCTACTGAGCCACCAAGCTGTCCCCCATGAAACTTTTCCTTGATTCCTCCCTCCATTCCTAACTTTCAGTGCCTTCCTTCTAAATTATTATTTGGGTTCACTGTGAGCCCTGGCTCAGATTCATTACAAGCAACTCTCCCCCTCTACACATACACACAAAGAACACATACCTATCATATGAATAACCAAAATTCCCTGCATCAAATTCTGTTTTTGTCAAGTAACAAGAGTTAACAATTATTGGGATAATAATAATTATTAATATTATAAATAACAACAATAATACCAATTAACATTTATATAAAACCTACTATGTTGCAAGCTCTGCGCATTTTACAATTATTATCATGTTTGATTTTCAAAACAACCCTTAAAATGCTATTTTTAAAAAGAAGATATTATTACTATCCCCATTTTATAGGTGAGGGACTAAGGCAAAGTGCCTTGGCCAGGGTCACACAAATTTGAACTCAGGTCTTCTGATTCCAGTCCTGGTGAAATAGTTATTTAAAAAAAAGAAAACAACTAAAAAAAAAGTTCACAGATCCCCAGTTAAGAATCCCCTACTACCAGACTAACAGTTGCAGAATAATCCATGATCTTTACTAGTAGTGTGTCTCTACCAGGCATTCCCTAGATAGTGAGGTTAAACTCAAGTGGAAAAGGGAGCCCCCACATTATATGTAAGGATCCCTGTAGGGTGCCTATTGACTAAGAAGACCACATATTAACATTATCTGTATCCTGTTGTGTTTTGTTTTATCTTGTTAAATATTTCCCAATTTCCCTTTAGTCTGGTTCGGGCTGCACTCTGAAATGTTGTGTGTTGGACATCTCTGCCCTACATCAGTGAAATCATCAGTTCAGACAAAGGCAAAATTATGGATAGGGAAGCCAAGGCTCTGAAGGCTTGTGTGACATGTATGCATGTGGTATCCCAGCTGGTGACTCTCAGAGGCAGGATTCAAACCCATGTCTCTTCTGACTCTGCATGGAGGCATTTTTTCTTTATTAATTTTATTTTGAAAACAAATTTCCACATAAGTTTTCCAAAGCCATATGATCTGTATTATAGAACCCAAACCCCCAAACATATACCTAAATAAACAAGCAATGATTTATACATGCTTCCATCTGCATTCTTATTCCAGCAGTTTTTTTTTCCTGGAGGTGGAAAGCATTCTTTGTTATAAATACGTCAGAATTGTCCTGGATCATTGTATTGCTGTTAGTAGCCAAGTCTCTCACATTTGATCATGCCACAATATTGCAGTTACTATGTTTGATGTTCTCATGGTTCTGCTTATTTCACTTGCATCAGTTCACGTAGGTCTTTCCAGCACTTTCTGAAATAACCTGTTCATCCTTCCTTATAGCACAATAGTATTCCATCGCCATCATACACCATAATTTGTACAGCCATTCCCCAATCGAGGGACATCCCTTTAGTTTCCAATTCTTGGCCACCCTAAAAAGCACAGCTATAAATATTTTTGGCCAAACAGGTCTTTTCCCATTCTTCAAAAAATCTCTTTGGGATACAAACTTAGTAGTGGTATTACTGCTCAAAAGGTATGCATTCTTTTATAGCCCTTTGGACATAATCTGGAAGCACTTTTCACAAGACAGTTGCTGCCTGGCTCACAGTAAAGAGAGCAATGCCCCCCCCCCATGATGGGCTCCCAGAGCACCATCTTCTCTTCTCCCATTCCCCCATTGTCCTAGGGCAAAGTAGAATTGAACCTGTCCTGGGGATTCATAGCCTAAGAGTGATGTTTAGTAGAAAGGGATGGGAAGGAGTCCCCTGGGAAGAGAGGTCTCCAGAAACATCCTGCAATCTCCCCTTCCTCTCAAGGTGCCCAGGTCAATGGCTGGTAATCAGGGAGCTGGGATTTATTAGGGCATCTCCCTAGTAAAGGCTCCAATGGCAGGCCTCCTCTGCCAGCTTCAGCTCTCTCTGTGCTGAAGTAAAGATGACTGGCAAGTCTGTTCCCCTGTCATTCAGGACGTGTTATGTTTTGTTTTATTTTTAACCTGGGAATTCCCTTTTATCTTCCTCTATTTTTTTTTCTTTCTGGGTGGTGACCTTAAATTTAATCAAATGTACTTTTAAAACAGTTTTACTTTTGTAGCTCTTATGGATGGGTGGAGGGACACGAGAGGGACATGGGGGATGGGGAGAACTGGTGCGTGTGTTTATTAACCTTCCCTTCATAAGGCACTTTTTTCCCTATAGAAATCTCCTTTCCCGCTGATTCATTATGTGTCGGGAAGCAGAGCGTGACATGTTAAAAGCCGTCTTGATAGTATTTGATATTCAGTACTAACAACTCACCAACTCATAGGAGAGAGTTTTTTTTTTCTTTAAGGGGGGAGGAAGACAATCTGCATATTGGATGTGCCAGGAAGTGGGTAATTTGCATTAAGCATCCAGAAATTCTCTGCTTGCAATCTGTCACCCTTCACTGGGTTTTCATTTTATAACCTTCACAACATAAGGAGGAGAACAAGCAGCAGAATGAGCACAATCAGAGCGGACCCCTGGATGAGAACTGGAGAAGCAACCTTCTCTGGATAGGAAGAGGAAATGATGGGGGAGGCTCTTCCTGCCACAGACCTATGACCAAAGCTAGGTCCTAGAAGGATCATAGAGAGGTTCCCATACACACACCTCATCCTACCACCACCATTCCCATCACAGGCTCAACTTTGATTGGTCAATTCAATCACCAACTGGGAAGATATTCCCCTGCAAAGCAAGTCAGAAATAGCAAGAGATGATAGGGGCAGCTAGGTGGCTTAGTGGATAGAGTGCCAAGCCTGGAGATGAGAGGTCCTGAGTTCAAATATGGCTTCAGATACTTCTTAGCTGTGTGATCCTGGGCAAGTCACTTAATCCCCATTGCCTAGCCTTTACCATTCTTCTGCTTTGGAACCATTACACAATATTGACTCTAAAACAGAAGTTAAGGGGGTTTGGGGGAAGGAAGGAAGGAAGGAAGGAAGGAAGGAAGGAAGGAAGGAAGGAAGGAAGGAAGGAAGGAAGGAAGGAAGGAAGGAAGGAAGGAAGGAAGGAAGGAAGGAAGGAAGGAAGGAAGGAAGGAAGGAAGGAAGGAAGGAAGGAAGGAAGGAAGGAAGGAAGGAAAGAAGGAAGGAAGGAAGGAAGGAAGGAAGGAAGGAAGGAAGGAAGGAAGGAGACTGGCCTTAGAAGAGAGCAGGGAGAATCCTTCAGGCATACAGACTACAAGTAGACTTGAACACAATGGAGAGTTCCTTGTTAAGAGGAAGGTGTACACAACTTCATGAAGACATCACAATTCTCCAAAGGACCATCCTAGTTTAATTCAGACTTAAAGGGGAAAACATGAAAGGAGCCTCAATGTAGGATGTGAGACATCACAAAAGAATAGAAAGAACCCTGAGATTGAGAGTAATATCCCTATGTAGTCGAGTATAAAGAAGAATGGATTTGGAATCAGGAGAACCCAGGTTCTGTTCAAATCTTGGCTTTGCCAATTCATGAACTTGGGCAAGTCACAGAATTAGAGACTATCAGAGATGGTAGGTACTATAATGACCAACTCATAACCTCTGTGGGCCTCCATATTTTCATCTATAAAATGAAGGTTGAACTAGGTGGCCTCTAATCTCCCTTTCATCTTAAGATCTATGGTTCTATGGATGACATAGAATCTAGTGTGAACTTTGCCAAAAACCCAGCTGGATCACAGCTTTCTCATCTGTAAAATGGTGGGATTAGAGAAGAAGACCTTTGAGATTCCCTCCAGCTCTAAGTCCATGATTCAAGGATGCTTGCAGTAAATTCTGAGTTTTTGGTGATGGCTAGTTCACTATAGGAAGCCTAGGAAAGAGTCAACTAGGAAAGGAAGAGATGTAAACCTCACTGGCTAAAGGGCCCTCCTAGAACAAGAATGGTCTAATGAATTTCCCCAACAAAGCCATTCCTCATCTCATCTCCTCCAGGCTGTATTTACCTAAAGTATGGTGAGTAGTTTAAAGTCTACTGGTTGGCACACTAGGTAAAACTTTGGAGTTGGAATCAGGAAGATGCATCTTCCTGAGTTCAAATCTGGCCTCAGACACTTAATGACTTGGATAATTCACTTAACCCTATTTGTCTCAGTTTCCTCAACTGTAAAATAAGCTGGAGAAGGAAATGGCAACCCATTCCAGTAACTTTGCAGAAAAAATCCAGGTGAGGTCAGAAAGAGACTGAAGAACAAAGAATAAATAAAAGAAGGGCTGTCATTTAGTTCAACCTAGAATTGATCCATAATACCATGAGGCAGTTAGGTGGTACAGTAGACAGAGTGAAGGACCTGGAGTTAGGAAGACTCAGCTTCCTTAATTCAAATCTAGCAGCAGACTAGCTGTGTGACCCAGGCCAAGTCACTTAATCTTATTTGCCTCAGTTACTTCATCTGTAAAATGAGATAGAAAAGCAAATGGAAAACCAGTCCAGTATCTCTGTCAAGAAAACCTGAAATGGGGTCATGAAGAGTTGGACACAACTGAACAGCAACAACACAAAAGAGATAGGTCCTCTCCTTTCTGACTGCAGGGCTAGAGGGTGACGTGATAAACTCTCCCTGAAGACTTTCTTGAAAGACCACTCAGACTGTTCCTGCTAACTCTCCATTTTCAATTAGCAGCTCTGCTTGGTGACTCCACAGAACATCATGCCTGCCCCAGAATAAGCTGATCACCTAAAATCTCATCACCATGCTGACTGACTCAGTCTTTTATATTCACAGCCTTCCCAGCTCCTTCAGTTGGCTCTCTCCTTGTATTGGAAGGCTAGAGTGTAGAGGAATAAACTCCCCAAGTCTTCCTTGATAGAAGGCTCCAAATTTTCAGAACTTTCTGGATAACTTCATTTTTCAACAGCAGCTCTGCTTGGTTTGATTTCACAGAGCATTATGTCCCCACTAATGCTCCTCCTCTTTCAGTTTCCATTTATATATCATCTTCCCCTCATTCAATTGTAAATCTTTTGAGAGCAGAGATTGTCTCTCTTTTTCTTATTTTTATTTCTTTTTTATGTGTTTCTTATTTTTAACTCCCCAGTGCTTAGTACAATGCTGGGCACTGAGTAGACTTTTAATAAATATTTAATGAGTTGAGTTGAAATCAAGGCATCTTGTGCCTCAAAATTCCCCTATACTATCCATCACAGTTTGGTATTCAAGGGAAGGTCCTGATCTGTAGCCCATGATGGGTGGACCTCTCCCCAGAAACACGAGGGCCACAGAATCTAACCACTTGCAAGAATCATCCCAGCAGTGTCAGATAAAGTGAAGCAACTGGATATCAGAAGACACAATAGGTCACAGGAATAACTTCAAAGGATGCAGGCAGTGTGAGTAGTTAGACAACAAAGGTAGAGGGATTACCAACAGAATCATAGGATGCCAAAATCAGGAGAGAATCTAGAACGTCAAGCTGGGAAGAACCAGGAAACATGACCCATTGGAGCTGGAAAGTCAAACTAACAAGCATGTAGTAAGCACCTATTACATGTCAGGCACTATGTCTGAGCCCAGGGGTTACAAGAAGAGGCAAAGGCACAAAACCCAAAACTATCCCAGCTCCATGAATCAACCAGTCTGAGGGGGAAGACAACAGGCAAACAACTATGATATATTTAGGATAAACTGATCATGAGAGAGGAAAGACATTAGCACTAAAGGATCTAGAGAAAGGGTTCTTAGAAGAAGTGGCACCTTAACTGAGACTTGAAGGAAGCTAAGAGGAAAAGAGAGGAAGAGAGAGAATATTCCCAGCATAGAGACAAAGTATCTTGTGAGAAGAACAGCAAAGAGAACAGTGTCACTTTTCAGGATAGGTGGAGGACAATAGGATGTAAGAAAATTGGAAAGTTAGGAGGGAATTAGATTATAAAGGGCTTTGGATGCCAGAGGATTTTATAGTTGATTCTAAAAATAATAGAGGCATCTAGGTGACATAGTGGATAGAGCACTAGAACTAGAGTCAGGAAGACCTGAGTTCAAATATGACACTTACCAGTTGTGTGACCCCAGGCAAGTCACTTTACCCTGTTGGCCTCAGTTTCTTTATCTATAAAATAAACTGGTGAAGTAAATAGCAAATTACTTCAATATCTTTCACAAGAAAATTTCTTTTCACATAACTCCAAATGGGGTCATGAAGAATGGAAGAACAGCACAAGCATAAATCACAAGGACCCACTCTAGTTGAATTGTTTGTTTTTTATAGAGAGATAAATTCATCAGGTCTATTAGGAAAATCATTTTGACCCTGAGTGAAGGCTGGGCTGTAGTAAGGAGTAACTTGAGGCATGGAAGCCATCCAGAAGGCTAGTGCCACAGGCCAGGTGTGAGGTGATAAAGACCCACACTAAGGTGATAGTAGTGTCAGAGGATAAAAGATGGCATATATAAGAGAGTTTGCAAAGGTAGAATTAATGGGACTTGAGGAGAGACAGAGACAAGACAAAAAGAAAGGACAGACAGAGAGGTGAAAGAATGAGAAAGAGATAGAAGAGACAAAGAGAAGGAAGCATGAAAGAAGAGAGACAGAAATAGAGAGGCAAAGAGAAAGAAAGGAGAGACAGTGAGGTAAAAGAAGGAGAGAGAGGAGACAGAGAGGGGAGAGAGAAATAGAGACAGAGAGGAGAGATAGGCAGGAGAGAGACAGAGACAAAGAGAGGCAGAGATGGAAGAGAGAGGTGGACAGAGAGATAGGGAGGAAGGAAGGAAGGAAGGAAGGAAGGAAGGAAGGAAGGAAGGAAGGAAGGAAGGAAGGAAGGAAGGAAGGAAGGAAGGAAGGAAGGAAGGAAGGAAGGAAGGAAGGAAGGAAGGAAGGAAGGAAGGAAAGAA
Organism: Monodelphis domestica; assembly: GCF_027887165.1. NCBI lineage: Eukaryota > Metazoa > Chordata > Mammalia > Didelphimorphia > Didelphidae > Monodelphis > Monodelphis domestica. The sequence continues at coordinate 403,466,659 of NC_077230.1, read as the reverse complement.
GGAGGGAAGGAAGGAGGGAAGGAGGGAAGGAGGGAAGGAGGGAAGGAGGGAAGGAAGATGGGAATAGATAGACACCAAAGAAGGAGAGAAAGGGGAAGGCAGGCATTTGGTGGGGAAGTATCATATGCCACAGATAGTACCCAGAGGGCTTGGTCACTCAGAGAATGTGCCTTTCTTTCCCACCTTTCTATTTCCCCCCTTCATGCCATTCTCTCTACCCATTGATCCAGCCCACTGACAAGGGGATTGGAGCCCCAGAGGCAGCCTCTGATGGCAATCATCTACTTCTCTCTCTACAGTCCATGGCATCAAATGGACATGCAGCAATGGCAACAGCAGTTCTGGTTTCTCTGTGGAACAGCTGGTACAGCAGATCCTCGACAGCCACCAGACCAAGCCCCAGCCTCGGACACACAACTGCCTCTGCACTGGCAACTTGGGTGAGTTGACCCCAGGGGTGGCAGTGTGGGACTGGGGCATTCAAGAAGGGGAGGGCAGTAGGCAGAATGATGACTCAGGGTCCCCCACCTCTGCCTTCCTGACACAAAAGTATTCTCACTTCTCTACATGTGGCATAGATTTCCATTTAAGGGAGAAGGGATTAGGGATCAAACCATAAAGCTGGTGCCCCTTGGAGGAGACAAGCTGGAGAGGAGGCAGAGGCTAGTATCCATCTCCAGCCTGACAAAACAATCTGAATGAGGCCCTGCTTGATTGTTTAGGTCAGGAAAATAAGTCAAGAGAATTTTTCTCTTAGGGGACAGCTAGGTGGCTCAGTGGATTGAGAGTCAGGTCTGTAGTTCTGGGTTCAAATCTGGCCTCGGATGCTTCCTAGCTATGTGACCCTGGGCTAATCACCTAACCCCCATTGCCTAATCTTTACCACCCTTCTGCCTTGGAACCAATAGGCAGTATTGATTCTAAGATGGAAGGTAAGGGTTTGAGAGAGAGAAGAGAGAGAGAGAGAGAGAGAGAGAGAGAGAGAGAGAGAGAGAGAGAGAGACAGAGAGAGAGACAGAGAGAGAGACAGAGAGAGAGAGACAGAGAGAGAGAGAGAGACAGAGAGAGAGAGAGAGAGAGAGAGAGAGAGAGAGAGAGAGAGAGAGAGAGAGAGAGAGATGGAGAGAGAGGGAGAGAGAGGGAGAGAGATGGAGAGAGAGAGAGAGAGAGAGAGAGAGAGAGAGAGAGAGAGAGAGAGAGAGAGAGAGAGAGAGAAGAGGTGTGAAGAAATAGGGACAGTGGGAGGAAAGACAAAAAAGTCAGTCTTACTCAGACTGTATTGTGCTCGGACACATATATACAAAAATCAGCAAGAGGCCTGACCTAGATCCCCAGGGTTTTTTAGAGTGAACTCAGCTCCTCCAACCCCACCTCAAATGGACTAATAGGGTCAGCCTCTCCTTTAACCTCCTTCAGCTTCAAAGATCCAGGGGGCCCCCTAGACTTCAAGACTAATGTGCCTGCTTTCCTAATCATCTTATTTGCTCCCTGGGGTGAGATCGCCCCACTCCCTTCAGTTCCTTAATTAGATGTTATCATTAAAGGGTCCTATCTCTTCTCTGTTAAGTCCATGTATTTGAGATTCTTGATGGGGGATACTTGTGACGGAATCATGGGAGAACTTTCCCTTTTATCAAGAACAATGGCCTATGTCTGATGGAAGGAAAATAATGATGGAAGTGGGACGGGAGGGCCTGCTGAGCCTGCTGAGCACAGTGTCCTTGGAGAAAAGCTTAGAAAGGCTGGACTTCTTTCCCCTTTGTTTGCTTGTGGGCTTCAACGAAGAGCAGGATTGGAACAAGAAGGGAGAGGGCATTCCCGGCAAAAATACCATCATGAGTGAAGGCACAGAGGTGGGAATTTTGAGAATATGTTTCAGAAACAGTGAGAAGTTCAGCTTGGCTGCAATGAATAGTGCATGAAGGAAATAAAGGGCAGGGAAGATCAACTGAGGCAGAGAGCTGAGAGTGCTAGACTAAGGGTTTTGAATGAATTAAATTCTTGTCCTCCAATAAAATTTCAGCCTCAAAGACAGGGTGCCCATTCTAGGCTCCGTTTGGGTTTTTGGTTCGGTCTCCCCCCGACAGCCTGCATGACTTCTGTTGGGCTCGGGGCCTCCGCGGAGGTTTGGGGGCCTGGCCGTCTGTTCGGGGATCCGGGGCCAGGCAGGCACAGACGGTCAGAAGATGCTCGGGGCCCCGTCTAACTCTGTCCGTGTGTGTACGTGTCTATTGTCTCTCTCTTGGCCACAGGAGCAGGTAGCAGTGTGCATCACAAGTGTAACAGTGCCAAACACCGCATCATATCGCCAAAGGTCGAACCACGGACAGGTGGGTACAGCGCTCACTCAGAGGTACAAAATAATGATGTCTCCGAAGGCAAGAATGAGCACAGTCATGGCAAGGCCTCGAGCCGGGAGAAGAGGAACGGCAAGGTGGCGAAGCCCGTGCTGCTGCATCAGAACAGCACCGAGGTGTCCTCCACCAATCAGGTGGAGGTCCCCGACACCACCCAGAATTCTCCCGTGTCCATCAGCAGCGGCTTGAACAGTGACCCGGACATGGCCGACAGCCCCGTGGTCACGGGGGTATCCAGTATGGCGGTGGCCTCTGTGATGGGCAGCTTGTCCCAGAGCGCCACCGTCTTCATGTCGGAGGTCACCAACGAGGCCGTGTACACCATGTCCCCCACGGCCGGCCCCAACCAGCACCTGCTCTCGTCCGACGCCACCACGCAGGGCCTCGTCCTGGCGGTGAGCTCCGACGGCCACAAGTTCGCCTTCCCCGCCACGGGGAGCGCCGAGGGTCTGTCCATGTTGCCCACCAACGTGTCCGAAGAGCTGGTGCTCTCCACCACCCTCGACGGTGGCCGGAAGATCCCGGAAACCACCATGAACTTTGACCCGGACTGTTTCCTCAACAACCCCAAGCAGGGACAGACCTATGGGGGTGGGGGGCTGAAAGCAGAGAGCATGGGCTCCAGCCTGAGGCAGTCGCCCACGGCCGAGCGGGTCAGCTTCAGCTTCAGCGCGGCCCTCACCAAGGAGATCAAGACGGAGGACACGTCCTTTGAGCAGCAGATGGCCAAAGAAGCGTATTCCTCCTCCAACCCCTCCAACTCCCTCACCCTGTCGGCCGGCTCGAGCCTGCTCCCCTCGGGCGGGGGGCTCAGCCCCAGCACCACCCTGGAGCAGATGGACTTCAGCGCTATAGACTCCAACAAGGACTATGCCTCCAGCTTCAGCCAGACCGTGCACAGCCCCCACGTCCACCAGACGCCTTCCCCTAGCTTCTTTCTGCAGGATGCCAAACCCATCCCCCTGGACCAGAGCGCCCACCCCACCCTCAACGACTCGGGGAGCTCCTTCGTGCCGCTGGGGATGGCCACGGTGAAGACGGAGGCCCCTCCGACCCCCTCCTGCAACGGCTCTGTGGAGACCCGGATAGAGTCCACGACCTCGCTGCAGCTCATGCAGTTCCAGGCCAACTTCCAGACCATCACGGCAGAGGCGGAAGTTCCCATGGAGACCTCGCAGGCGGCCGACGGGAACGAGACCCTCCTCAAGACCGGGGAGCTCCAGAGCTGCAGCTCGGAGCACTACATGCAGCCCGAGAGCAACGGGAGCCTCAGGAACGGGGCCAGCATCCCCATTCTGCACGGGAACATGGTCCAGGGGCTCTACCCCGTGGCCCACCACACCCTCAACAACTCCTCCAACATGGAGCTGAGCTTGGACCACTTCGACATCTCCTTCAGCAACCAGTTCTCCGACCTGATCAACGACTTCATCTCGGTGGAAGGCGGGAGCAGCACCATCTATGGACACCAGCTCGTGTCGGGGGACGGCGCGGGGCTCTCGCAGGCGGAAGACGGCAACCGGGCCTCCTTCGGCCAGGCCGAAATGTGCATCCCCTGCTGCAGCCCCCAGCAGGGCACTATGCAGCTGAGCGGCGCCGAGAGCGGGGCCGGCACCATGGCCTACATGCATGTGGCCGAGGTGGTCTCTGCGGCCACTGCAGCCCAAAGCACCCTGGGATTGCTGCAGCAGAGTGGGCGAGTCTTCATGGTGACCGACTACTCCCCTGAGTGGTCTTACCCAGAGGTAAGCTGCTGGCGCTTCCTTCCCAACCAGCGCCACCAGCGGGGCCATCTCTCATTGCACACATACGAGGGCATCAAGATCATTTGCATGTAATTAATTGCCTTCTCTTGATTATGAAGATCTATATCTGGGGAAGGTATAGATCCCAAAGTACTTCTGTCTCTCCCAAGCGATGCTTCTCAAAATGGTGCTGTAGACGCCCCGCCTTCGCGATGCTGATTGGCTAAAAGCTGCTCATACATCTCAGCAGAATGAAAGGTCAGAAGGATTGGGCTGGATGAGACACGGAGCAGGGCTAACCTAACTAACGAGCGAGCAAAGCATGATAGCATTTCCATAGCACTCTAAGGTTTGCCAAGCGTTTTACACATGTTATCTCACTTCATCCTCACAACCACCCGAGGAGGTAGGTGCTCTCGTTATCTCCATTTCGCAGGTGAGGAAACTGAGGTAGACTTGCCCAGAGCCTCACCCTAACAGATGTCTAAGGCAGGGTTTAGTCGCAGTCAGCATTTATAGGACACTCGAACCTATGCAGGGCATTTCACAACCATCCCTTTTTCCCCTCACAAACAACTCTAGGAGGTAGATTCTACTGTTATCTTCATTTTACAGATGAGGAAACTGAGGCAGACTCACAATCATGATAGCATTTATATAGTACTCTAGAGTAGCAAAGCATTTTATATATGTCCTCTCTCTTCATCCTCACAACAACCCAAGGAGGTAGCTGCTATTATTATCTATTTTTCAGTTGAGGAAACTGAGGTAGACAGACTTGCCCAGAGCCATATCTCTAATAAATGTCTAAGGCAGGGTTTAGTCACAGTTAGCATTTATAAGACACTCAAACCTTTGCAGGGCATTTCACAAACATCCCTTTTCCCCCCTCACTAACAACTCTAGGAGGTAGATTCTACTGTTATCTTCATTTTACAGATGAGGAAACTGAGGCAGACTCACAATCATGATAGCATTTACATAGTACTCTAAAGTAGCAAAGCATTTTATATATGTCCTCTCTCTTCATCCTCACAACAACCCAAGGACTTGGTGCTGTTATTATCTCCATTTTACAGATAAGGAAACTGAGGCAGACTCACAGTCATGATAGTATTTATATAGTACTCTAAAGTAGCAAAGCATTTTATATATGTCCTCTCTCTTCATCCTCACAACAACCCAAGGACTTGGTGCTATTATTATCTCCATTTTACAGATAAGGAAACTGAGGCAGACTCACAGTCAGGATAGTATTTATATAGTACTCTAAAGTAGCAAAGCATTTTATATATGTCCTCTCTCTTCATCCTCACAACAACCCAAGGACTTGGTGCTATTATTATCTCCATTTTACAGATAAGGAAACTGAGGCAGACTCACAGTCATGATAGTATTTATATAGTACTCTAAAGTAGCAAAGCATTTTATATATGTCCTCTCTCTTCATCCTCACAACAACCCAAGGACTTGGTGCTATTATTATCTCCATTTTACAGACGAGGAAACTGAGGTAGACAGACTTTCCCGGAGCTTCACCTCTAACAGATGTCTAAGGAAGGGTTTAGTCGCAGTCAGCATTTATAGGACACTCGAACCTATGCAGGGAATTTCCCAATCATCCCTTTTTCCCCTCACAAACAACTCTAGGAGGTAGATTCTACTGTTATCTTCATTTTACAGATGAGGAAACCGAGGCAGACTCACAATCATGATAGCATTTACCTAGTACTCTGAGGTAGCAAAGCATTTTATATATGTTCTCTCACTTCATCCTCACAACAACCCAAGGAGGTAGCTGCTATTATTATCTATTTTGCAGGTGAGGAAACTGAGGTAGACAGACTTGCCCAGAGCCATATCTCTAATAAATGTCTAAGGCAGGGTTTAGTCACAGTTAGCATTTATAAGACACTCAAACCTTTGCAGGGCATTTCACAAACATCCCTTTTCCCCCTCACAGACAATCTTGGGAGGTAGATTCTACCACTATCTTCATTTTACAGATGAGGAAACTGAGGCAGACTCACAATCATGATAGCATTTATATAGTACTCTAGAGTAGCAAAGCATTTTATATATGTTCTCTCACTTCATCCTCACAAAAACCCAAGGAGGTAGCTGCTATTATTATCTCCATTTTTCAGTTGAGGAAACTGAGGTAGACAGACTTGCCCAGAGCCTCACTTCTAATAAATGTCTAAGGCAGGATTTATGTCACACTCTAATGTTTGCAGAGCATTTCACAAACATCTCTTTTTTTTTCCTCACAAACAACTCTTGGGAGATGGGTTTCTGCTATTATCCTTATGTTACAAATAAGGAAACCGAAGTACAAACAATTGGGTGACTTGTCTGGGGTCACACAGCTCCTAAATGGCAGAGACTACATTAGAACTCAGGTCTTCTTACTCTCAGGTCCAGTGCTCTTATCCATTGGGCCACTTGGGATTTAAACTCGGGTCTTCCAAATTCAGACCAATTCAGCTGAACATTTACTGAAGTAGCATCAACCAACAAGAATTTATTAGCCGCAAGGCAGCTAGATAGCTCTGTGTATAGAGAGCCAAGTCCAGGGAAGGGAGTTCCTGGATTCAAATCTGAACAGAAGATACTTCCTAACAGTGTGACCCTGGGCAAGTCACTGAACCCTATTTGCCTAGACTTTCTCATTAAAAAAAATTATTAACCACCAAAATGTACAAGGCACTCTACTAGCTATTGGGGATACAATTATAAAAAGGTCATATGCCCTATGTTGTCAAGCAACTTATACTGGCATACTTAAAAGGATCCCTAGAAATCACTGATAGTGTCTTAGTCCTTCATTTTACAGAGGAGGGAATGGGCCCAAGGAAGGGAAATGACTTGCCCAAAGTCACGTCAGTCTTTAGTAACTTTAGTAAGTATCCTGAAACCCAGATCAGTTCTTCTCCCCCCCCCCCCACAAGCTTTGTTTCTAGCCTTGAAAGATGAGAGCTTAGTGAAAGAAAGAACCTGGAACAATGGAGAGAGTACTGGACTTGGAATCAGAAAAATGTGGGTTTAAATCCTCCCGTGGACACTTATTAGCTGTGTGACCATGAGCAAGGTACTTCATCTCTTGTGCTTCAGGCAACTCCATAAGCCTTAGCTTCTAAGACATAAAGTGTTTTGATCAAAGATTGGTTTTAATCAGCACTGGTATTGTGAATTCCCAAATGGGAGTATCCTCATGTTGATGAAATGGAGGCAACTTGGTACAGTGAAAATAGCATCCATTTTGGACTCAGAGGTCTTGGGTTCAAATTCTGCCTTTGACATTGACAGCCTATGATCCTGTAAAGGTCACCTGACCTTCTGGACCTTAGTTTTCCCTCCTGTAAAATGAGGGGATTGGTTGGCTTAGATAGCCTCTGAGATCCCTTTTAGATCTGTCTTATGGTGTGGGTTCAAATCCCACTTCTGGTGGTTACTACCTATCTAAACTGGGGCAACAGGCAAGCAACTGCCTGAATGGACATAGCATTTTGTTTCAAAGGCAGAATTTGAGCCCAGATCTTCCTGAGCTACAGTGTTCTAACCACTCTGCAACTAGTTGCTGGGAGACCCTAGGGAAAGTCATGTCCCCCCTTGTTTTTCCTCCATAGACTGAGGGGGTTAGACGAGTCCCTGAGGTGACCTCCAGGGAGAAGCTTGGGACTGGCCTTGCAATCCCAGGTCACGATCAAGTCCCATTCCTGGAGGCTGATTGGCTCCTCGCCACAGACTAGCTAGGAACTTCAGGAGAGCAGGCTGGCAAGCCGGAGCTGGGCACACCGAAGAGGTTACCAACCACTGCTCCATCTTTAATTGCAGTGAGATGGAATCACGGGCACCAGCCTAGTGGGGTTAGGGTGCCCGATAGGACCGGGGGCAATCTGGGAAAGATGGGAAGAAGGTAAGGAATCAAGTGGCTGGGGGTAGGGGATGCTAGCAGATTGGCACCCTAGGTGAGCAAAACAAAAGGTCCCATGTGGAAAGACACCATGGTACCCTATCTAGGGAAGGGAAAAGGGGAGACCGGGCTAGGGAGGCACTCCTCTGGCATTCAGCTGCTTGAAGAGCTGTCCTAGAAAGGTTCATTTCTTATTTTAATGCAGCAGTCTTGCTAGTAAGGCAGCAGGACACAGAGATGGAGTCAAGGACTCCTAAGCACAGGTCCCACTTCTGGTGGTTACTGATAAATGACCCTACGCAGGTCACCTGGCCTCCTGGTGCCCTCAGACTGAAAGACTCCAGGTTGTAGCCTTGGAGCTTCTCTGCCTTGAAGGAGATTTCCTCCCCGGGGGTTCTTTATATCCATAGAAGCACACGCCTAGTAGAAGTACAAATGCAAATTCAAGATGGCCATCTGCTCTAGTGATGACTGTCAATAGCCCCTCAATTAGCCAATATTGATGAAGCACCTACTACACTCCATGCCAGGCTCTGTGCTGAACACCTGTGATACAGAAAGAAGCAAAGGGCAGTCCCTGCCCTCAGGGAGCTAACAATTGAAGGAAGGAAGGAGATAACACGCACAAAGCTCTACAACGCAAGGGATATACAGGAAACACAGAAGGAGATAATTAACCCAGGGAAGGCATTCAAATTAAGAGGGTTTCTAGTGGCCAGAATTTTAGTGGGGAATTATAAGGAAGCTGAGATGAAGATGAGAAGGGAGAACACTCCAGACATGGAGTGACAGAGAAAATGCCTAAAGCTGAGAAATGAAGTATCTTGTTTCTGGAACATCCAGAAGACCAATGTCACCAGATAAAGGGTGGAGTAAGGTATAAAAAGGATGGAAAGGGAGGAGGAGGCTAGGTAATAAAGGGCTTTGAATGCCAAACAGCATTTAATATTTGCCTCTCGAGACAATAGGGAGCCACTGGAGTTAATTGAGTAGGGGGTGACATGATCAGACCTGCACTTGAGAAAAATCACTGGTCTCTGATTAGAGATTGGATTGGAAGGGGGAGAGACTTGAGGCAGGCTGACCTCTCAGCAGACTATTGAAAGAGTCCAGGTACTTGCTGGCGAACCTATGACATGTGTGCCAGAAGGGGTTGCTCCGTTTCTCCTCTCCATGCATGCCTGAGGACATTTCTCAAATCACCCGCCCCTCTGCCCAGCAGCCCAATAGGAGCACTTCCTCCCTCCCTTGTCTGGGGTAAGGCAGGGGGCTCACATGCAGTATGAGGGTTGCAGTTTGGGCACTTGGTCTCTAAAAGGTTCACCATCATTGCACTAGAGTGATGGCAGTATCAAAGGAGAGAAGGGGAGTTATTTGAGAAATGGTTCAATGGCAAAATTGACAGACCTTGGCAACACCCTGTATATGGTGGAGTGAGAGATAATAAGAAATCCAGGATGACTCCTATGTTGTAAGCCTGAAGAACTGAGAGGATAGTGTTGCCCTCTACAGTAACAGGGGCATTGAGGGAGATTGGGGGGAAGGAAAGGATGGTTTAGGGGGGAAAGATAATTCATTTTTTGGACATATCAAGTATATGACATCCACTAAATATCCAGTTCCAGATGGCTAAAAGGCAGTTAGAAATGTGAGACTGAAGGTTAAGCATTGGGATAGTTGATAGATTAGAGAACCATCAGAATAGAAATAGTCATTAAATCCATGGAAGCTTCATTGCCAAGTGAAGAAGTATAGACAGAGGAGAGGACCAAGGACAGAGCCCTGAGTGACACCTACAATTAAAAAGTCTTACAAAAGAAACAAAGAAGGAGCAGTCAAAGAGGTAGGAAGAGAGAATGGTGGCCAGAAAACCTATTATGGAGAATGAGGACTGAGAATAGACCCCTCACTTGATTTGGTAACCAGATCATTAGGAACTTTGGAGGGAGTCATTTCACTGATCAGAAGCTAAATTATGATGGGTGTAGAAGAGAGTGGATCCAGAGAAAATGGAGATCCCTAAATCTAGGTTCCTCAGTACTAGTTACTTCTCCACTTAGAGGAGTCTTTAGATCATTCAATGATGGGCAACCTTTTGATCTTGGTGTGTCAAAATTTGCCAAAAAACCAAGCATTACTTGGGTGGTGTGTCATTTCTATAAAAAACATGTCCTTCTGGGCATGCGGCCCCATACTTCTCTGTATGCAGCTGCATGTCATTGAAAATGACTACTCGTGTCAGTGCTGACATGTGTGCCATAAGTTCACCATCATGGACTTAGGATAAAGGGCAGGGTCTCTCTAAAGCTGACCCCTGACTCTGGATATCTTCAGAGGGAGTTTAGGGAGTACATACTGGCTGCTGCCTTCAGAACTGTAGACAAAAGGGCAACAAGAGTAGGTCCCCTTCATGACCCCATCACATCTCAGCCTCACTTTTCCACTGGTTTCTTCATTCTCAGACCCAGGTAACCACGAGTACAACCTTTACTGATCTAAGAAACACTGGCTTGTCTCAGAGAAAGTCAAATCTCCAGCTTGTCACAAGATGGCAGCATAGGAACAAGGAAAGTGGGAAATTATTATTCACAATCTGGGTTTGGCCTTGAGATGCTGTATTCAATCCTAAAATGCCTGGACTTTCAAAGGTTTCCACTTTATATCAAGGGGATTTGGGGAGCAAGGGAGATAAAAAGAGGAAAAACATTAAATTCTCCTAAATTTCACTTTTGTTTTAAAAACTAAGCTTCTGCCCCAATTATTTCAAGGAGTAACTGAGGTGGGTGATAGGAAAAACCAGAGAGGCAGAAGAATTTAGCCAGAGTGTCTGTATTTAACTTCGATTTAGTACCTATATGAGACTAAATATCTAGGAAGATTCTGGCAGCTATGTGACACTCAGGGCCTCTATATTTTATCTGAAAAAGAAGGGAGTTAGACTAAGTGATCTGAAGTTCCTTCCAGCTTTATCCAACTTCAGAGATGAGGATATCACTAGTCTTATGGTTCTATCAGGGAGCTCCTGGAGTCTCTACAAGGCTTTGCTGCTTCTCCTAGAGGAAAGGTCATCCCTGATTTCCCAATGCTGGGCCCCAGAACAAGACCTGGCCTCAAGGAAGTCACTACCTTTGATGTCTCTCCCAGATGTGGGAAGTCCTGTCCCATCACCCTCTGCCCTGATCTGTTCAGGTTCAGGCTATGCTGTTCAGACTCCCAGAAGACTCCCAATAATTTGGGGGCTAGCATTCTGAGTCATGTTAGGGGATCCCCAAATCTGCTTCCTGATAGAATTGATTTCCAGAGATAAGGTCATGGTTGAGCAAGGCCAAGCTTTTCCTCTCCTGTCAATCCCTTTTCTATCTATTTGAGGTGGGTCCTCTCTGACCAGTGCCCATATTTCCCTGGCCATTTGGGGTGGCACTGCTTAGCAGCATGGCACAGTCTGGCATTTTAATTTCCTGGCTCCCCTGACAATTTTCCCTTTTAAAATCCCCTCATGAACACCTTCATTCCCACTAGCTTCCTCACCTATTCTCTCCCTTACCTTTCTTTCTTTCTTTCTTTCTTTCTTTCTTTCTTTCTTTCTTTCTTTCTTTCTTTCTTTCTTTCTTTCTTTCTTTCTTTCTTTCTTTCTTTCTTTCTTTCTTTCTTTCTTTCTTCTTCCTTCCTTCCTTCCTTTCTTTCTTTCTTTCTTTCTCTCTATTGCTTTCTTTCTTTCTCTCTATTGCTCTCTCTCTCTCTCTCTCTCTCTCATCTCCATTTTCCTTAAGCTATTTGTCTATTCACTACTTTTTCAAAAATGGAAATAACCCAGAAATGGGAATCATGGAACCTGGGCCTTCATCTAAGCCACTATCTTTGACTCCACCACAGGGCATTTGCGTGGCTTCAGGCAAATCACTTTGCCTTTCCTGACCCCCATTTCCTCAACTATAAAACAACCAAACCCAGGCTGAGATGAATACACGGAGCATTTAAATATCCAAGAGCTGAAATTTCAGCTGGAAGCTCTCACATCCCCTGCCTCTCCTCCTCCCCCCACCTCCTGCTCCCTTCCATCTTTTCATTCTTTTATTATCACAATGGAACACAGGCAAATCTCCTGTGGAGAGAGGCAGAGCAGGCTGCAATTAGAGGCGGTGGGCTCATCTCAAATGGATATAGTCCAGCTGAGCCACTGTTGCCATGGAAACCTGCACCTGGATGAGGGAGCCTGAACCATCCAGCTGGTTGTGGCAGGGGAAGAGGGGTATCTCCATGGGAAAGGGGCCAATTTTCTCTCCAGAACTGCCATTCTTAATCCCCCTGTCAACTTGGGCTGACCCAATTCAATCCTGGCTTTGCAACAACCTCCATTAGGCAGTGATAGTTTTTGTTCTCTGTGAAAATTGTGTGGGACTTTATAAGATTACAGAACCATCCTTCCCAACAGCACCCTGTTCCCTGGTGCTCACCACCTCCCTATCTCATCTCTCAGGGTTCCAAGGAGCCTTTCCCCCTAGTTTAGGATCAGAAAAAGGTAGATTTTTTGAGCCAGGAGGACCTTAATGACTATTTAGTTCAACTCACTCATTTTATACATGAAGGACTTGAGGTCAGGAAAAGGAAAATGATTTTCCCTGCAGTCACTTAGTAACTGAAGCTGATCTTTCTGACTCCAAATTCAGTGCCCTCATCACTCTCAAAGACTGTCTCTTACACATTCTGTAACCAGTTCTCTAATGACCCTCAAGGCTTCATCCAACAGGAACAAGAGTTATCCAGAAAGCCCTGGACTAGAGCCAGAAGAACTAGGATGCCAGCTCAGAGGACCGACTCTAGTTTAGATATTGATCTGTTCCTTTCCCACCTGTGTGACTTTGAAAAAGTTGTAGAATAATAGACACTTATAACATCCTTCAAAATAGGAGGCAGTGTAGTACAATGGAAAGAGAATTGATTCAGGAGATAGAAAATCTGGTTTCATATCTCACCTCTGATATTTTCTGCCTATGAGATTATGAGTAAAGGACTTCACCTCCCTAAGCTTCAGTTTCTTTATCTGTAAAATGGATTCAACTAGAGAGATGGTCTCTAAGGTCTTCTTTGATGGGTAGCTAGGTAGAACAGTGAATAGAGAACCAGACCTGGAGTCAGGAAGCCTTGAGTTCAAATCTGACCTCAGACAATTAAGTAATCATGTAACCATAGGCAAGTCACTTAACCCTGTTTGCCTCAGTTTCCTTGTCTGTCAAATCAGCTGAAGAAGGAAATGGCAAACCACTCCAGTATCTTTGCCAAAAAAAACCCCAAAAGGGTCATGAAGAATCAGACATGACTGAATAGCAAAGGTTCCTTCTAGATCTAGAGTTATAAATATCTGTAAGTCTCATTTGTCCATCTGCACAATACAAATGACTTACCTCACAGGTTTGTCATGTAGAAAGAACTCTGTAAACCTTATAACTCCAAAGAAATTATTATTTTATTGTCCCTGGACTAGTCCCTGCATAGAGGGTACTATACAATTTCTATCCCAGCTGCTCCTTGGGTCCTCAAATGTAGAATTGTTCTAGACTCATCAATGAACACAAATTTCAAATTGGAAAGGACTTCAAAGATCATTGACTCCAGTCTCTCACTTTATAGTTGAAGAAATAATTTTTTGCCTAAAAAGTTTAAGTGGCCTGCCTAGGGTAATACAGTTAGTTAGTGTCAGAGTCAGGAACAGAGATCTAGCTGACTTGCTCAAACAAACAGGTGAAAACAGATGAAATTTCCCAGAGATCAGACCACGTTTCTATGGAAGAGGGCCTCCGGGTCTCAGTCTCAGAAGGATGAATGGGAATATCAGTTTTCAAGGGAATGGGATATTCTAAGTGTCCTCTCAGATCTGGGATAATCCAACCAACCAACTCTGTCCAGACATACTTTCTGTCTATTGTTACATGGTTCCAAAGGGGAACTGAGAGAACTCCCATAGAGAACTGACAGAATCCTGGAGTTGGAATGGACCTCAGAGTTCTAGTTCAAGTCTTCATTCCAAATTCCATAAATAGAAGACTTCACAATGCTCTTTTGACTACAGTACAGCTGCTACCCCTAGCCCAAGGTCAAGGTAGAGGTTTGGTTTTTAAAATTCTGAATCTGCAGGGCAGCTGGGTAGCTCAGTAGATTGAGAGCCAGGCCTAGAGACGGGAGGTCCTGGGTTCAAATTTAGCCTCAGATACTTCCCAGCTGTGTGACCCTGGGCCAGTCACTTGACCCCCATTGCCTAGCCCTTACCACTCTTCTGCCTTGGAACCAATACACAGTATTGATTCCAAGACGGAAGGTAAGGGTTAAAAAAAAAAATTCTGAATCTGCACCTCTCTTCCTCTTCCATTTCTGCACCTTGAGCTGTCCTTCAGTGTGGTCCTGAAGTAGACCCAGCCTCCCCAATCATGTTCTGATTCAGAGAAGTGACACACCATAGTGTCACAGTGCCAACATAGTGCCCCAGCCCAAGGGGAGGGTGCTGTCCAGGGTCTTGTTGGTCAGAATAAGCTATAGATGAAAGGAGCCTTTTATAAAATCAAAGTATTAAAAACCAGAAGGAAAGAGGGCCTCGGAAACATTGGAAATCATCTAGCCCAGCCCACTCATTTTAGAGATGAAGCAACCAGGGTTCTAAAACAAGGAAAGCAATTGATCCAAGGTCCACAGTGCATGGGGGGCAATGGGAGGGGAGGTCCTTTGAGCAATCCCTCAGCAGGGACTATGGCTATTTTTTACTGATATCAGATGGAGAAGTTTTACCTCTGACACAAATTGGCTTTATGACCCTGAAAAAATTACTTAGACTTTCAGGACATCCTACCCACCCATCCACCCACTCCCAGGCAATTCTCAAAGACCAAAAGTTGCAAAGCAGGTACTGACCTACATTGATAGAGGGAATTTCCTCACTAGGCATTCCTAACACACCAATGGAATGAAAGAGAGATGGGGGAAGAAGAAGGAAAAAAACGGACCCAAAATTCCTTCCTTCCTTCCATCTGCAGAGCTAGCCAAACTATAACAAAATGGTTAAGTATATGAGGTGTGTTCTTGGCAACCTCCCACCTCCTCTATCAGTGCTTCTGTCCTTCATCCTCATCCCATCCCTGTTCTCTTTCTCTCTCTTACTAAGCCTCCCAAGGTGCTAGCTAATAAGATTAAAAGAATGGAATCATTTTAGCAGATGTTGCCTTCAAGGAATGACTGATAGCCTGACTAAACATTTTGGATCAAAGGGTTTTGACCTGAAGGAATTTTAAAAATTCATTTTGAAAATAAAGAAATTAAAATCCAGGGAATGTGTGCCCAAGGTCACACAGATAATAATTAGCAGCAGAGTTGAAACACAGTCTCTGCTCTTCTGACTTTAAATCTAGTGATCTTTCCAACATGCCACATTTCCTCTATTGGATCAGAGAGCTCTATTTTGGAGCATTCTGAAATCATATCCTGTAGGCATTCACCTACTGTACCTGGGGACTAGGATCCCTGGAGAGGAGCAGCCCAAAAGAAGTCAAAAGCATCCTCTAGGAAAACTCAAACAAGCAAGAGAACAAAACAGTGAGATAATCCTCTCCACATTTCTCCTAGATACAAGACAGGAGATCATAGAGCTGGAGTGTAATCCAGCCCAGTGCCCCAAGACAAGCTCTGCCTGGCATAAGGGGAGAGGGCTCTGTTCTCCCCTTCAGCAATCCCCAAACCCCAGCTCCTCCTAGGCTTCTTAGGGACATACCTTGATAGTCACCCTTTTGTCCAATTCCCATCCTTCAGGTTGCCTTCTCCAACCAGAACACTAGATGGTGCACTCCACCAGTTTCTGAGTGGCCCTTGGTACCATGGGGAGCAGCACCAGGGCAATGTGGTTTAGAGTTGGGGAAATGGCGGGTTCCAGACACCAGAGCCCACAACTGAGCACTCCTGTCCAGGGCCATATGCCAGAGACTAGCTCCAGACATCCTCTTCGTCCAGGACTCCTGTCCATCATTGCCAGACTTGCTCCTTTCCTCACCACACAAAAGTCCTCCATTGAACTTTCCCTGAACCATACCTCATGTGAATTGACTTAATAGAGTGCTACTATGCTGAATGAGGGAAGTGATGGTCCTGCTGTCCTCCACTGTGGTCAATAAAACCACATCTGTAAAATTATATGAAATTCTGAGTCACAAATTTTAAGAACGTCATTGACAAATAAGAAGGAGGGGTATAGAACAAGCATTCATCCAAATACCTACTATATGCCAAGACAGGTACAAATATTATCTCATTTGATCCCACAACAATCTGGGAGATGGGTTTTATGAACTTCATTTTACAAATGAAGAAACTGAGTCAGAGAGAGATTAAATTATTTTTCCAGGATCACACAGCTAATACATGTCTGAGTCTGAATTTGAACTCAGGTCTTCTGACCCCAGCACATTAGCTGCCTTCTAGATGCAGTAGAGCAGGGCATCCTAAAGGAACTAGGAACCAAATCATCTGAAAATGGGTAGAAGGAAATAAAGATTCTTAGCCTAAAGGATAGATCATAGGAATTTCTGATTTAGAGCTGAAAGAGACTTTAGAGATTATCTGGTCCAACTTTCCCTGCCCTTATTTTACAGATGAGGAAAACAAAGCCCAGAGAGATTGAAATGATTGGGGAAGCAATGTGAGAACATTTAGTTCCTTTTGATAAGTTTAAGTTATCAGGCATAAATGAATGATATCCTGGAGCCTTGTAAGAAATGGACATTAAATACTATCAATGATCTTTCACAGTAGTGGAATGGGAAAGAATTGAGAAGAATAAATGCATTGATTTTCAAACAGGATGAAAGTGGAGTCTGGAAAGGCTATGTCACTGAGTTTGACTTTTATTCTGGGAAAAATCTAATAATATCATAACAATAATAACATAATAGCAAAGGGATGGTTAGAAAACCTGTAGAAAAGGAAGCAACGATTTAAAAAAAGGCAGCAAGACTTCTTTAAGGATAGGTCATGTCAGACTAACCTCATTTCCTTCTTGGATAGTGCTGCTTGAATGATAGATGAGATAAATACTGTAGTTTAGTTGACTTGGGTTCTAGCAAAGAATCTAACAAAATCTCTCTTCTGTGGAAAAAGATGGAGATCTAGGCTTGACCATAGTCCATTGGGAGGATTTGGGAATAGCTAAGTCATCAGACCCAAAGAGCAGTTATTAAAAGTTCCTTGTCTATCAACTCATATAGTCCCTAGGGGAGTGTCTCAGGGACCTGTGTTCTATCCTGTGCTATATAAAATTTTTATCATTGCCTTGAATAAAGGCATAAATCGCATGCTCACCAAATTTTCAGAAGATTCAAAGCTGGGAGGGACATACTAGATAGCAAAATCAAGATGCAAAAGGATCTTTACAGGCATTGAGCAAAAATCTAATAATGTTTGTAAAGCAATTTAAGGTTTACAAAATGATTTACATGTATTATCTCATTTTGCTTGATAATCTCAGCAGCCCTGGGACATGAGCTATTGTTTTTGTTGTTCAGTTATTGTGTCCCACTCTTTGTGACCCCATTTGGGGTTTTCTTAGCAAAAATTCTAGAGTAACTTTCCATTTCTTTCTCCAGCTCATTTTACAGATGAGGCAACTGAGGCAAACAGAGTTAAATGACTTGCCCAAGGTCACAGAGCTAGTAGATATGTGAGACTGGATTTGAACTCAGGTTTTCCCGACTCTAGACCCAGTGTTCTAATCACTTAGTTGCTTTGCTATTCCTAACCCCATATTACAGATGAGGGAAATGAGAGTCAGAAAGATGTGACCTACCCTGACTCTGGAGTCAGACCTCTACCACTATGCCAAGCTTCCTCTCCAGAGGTGAAGGACTTCAAATTTATTCAATATAAGGATTGAATGAAGAAATCAGGGATGCTTAGCCTGGAGAAGAGAAGGCTTAGAGGGGCATGAGTGCCGTCTTCAAATATCTAAAGGTATCATGGAGGAAAGGGATCGGACTAGTTCTTTGGCCCCAGGGGACAGACCCAGGAGTGCTGGGTGGAAGTTACAAAGCAGCAAATTTAGGCTTCATGTCAGAAAAATGTATTAGTCACTAATTTTATTAGGGAATAGTGAAATGTCTCTCTCAAGGGACATCTTCAGGCAGAGGCTCTCAGGATACCATAGTAGGGATTTCTTTGGGATATGGACTGGACTAGGTGGCCCCTGAGCTCCATTCCAATTCTGAGATCCTGTGGTTTTGTAAATGACTTGCTCAGGGTCATACATAGCAAAGTCAGATCTTCTGCTTTTAGAAAGTATAATCATTAACTTCAAATGTCTGAGTGCAGGATGGTTTCGATTTATTCTGTTTGAATGGATAAATAATGAACAAGAGTTAGCATTTATATAGGCTTTGAAGTTGGCTAAATGTTTTACATATACTGATTTGATTGTGGCACTGTGCTAAATCTTGGGAATAACAGAGAACAGAATAAGCAAGCAAGACCATCCCTGCCCTCAAGGAGTTCACATTCTAGTAGGGGAAGACAACATGCTTTGGGGAGCTGATCTAGAAACGATGGGTGAATCTTACAAGGAGGAGAATTTTAGCTCAACACAAAGAAAAACTTTCTAACAATCAGAGCTGTTTGACAGTGCCTTGTGAAGGGAGTAGATTCTTCTCTAGATATGTCTGAGCAGAAGCCAGATGGCCATCTTGTCAGATACCAGAGGGAAAAAAAAATCCTTCTTTGGCTGAGAGACTGGATGAAAGACAACCTCTAGGGTCTGTTCCAACTCTGTAAATTCTAAAATTCACCCCCTGAGTCCCAGGCTGTCTGTGTCTTACAAGATGAAAATTGACTATTCAACTAGTCTTTTCTAATGAGAGCAGTCTAGAGGATTTCGCTTGGAGTCAGGTCTACCCGTGCATATAACAAGTCCGTGAGAAGGGCAACAAGGTGGCTCAGTGGAGAAAGAGTCATACCTCAAGATAGTCCTGGGTTCAAATCTGGTCTCAACCACTTCCTAGCTGTGTGACCCTGGATATGTCACTTACCCCCAATTGCCTAGTTCTTACCTATTTTTCTGCCTTGGATCCTAAGAAGATTTTTAAAGTGCATTAGAACAGGAGGTTTCTGAAGCTTAACCTGATGATGAAGGGCCTTGAGTTCATATCACATGAGAATCATGATCATGAGAGACATACAGCTAGCTACTTTGCATGTTTGAAGACCTTTCATGAAGAAGAGGAATTTGACTCATTTTGTTTGGCCATAAAGACAGAACTAGGAGCAGTGGGGTAGAAGAGGCAGTGAGGCAGATTCAGGATGGATGTCAGAAAAAAAATGTCCCCACTAATTTGAGATATCCCATAGGATGGTGGAGGTCTTCCTCCATCCAGAGGATGGATGCCATCCCCACTCATTAGGTTTTTTTTTTTTTTTAGAATTGGTGGGGGGGGGGGTTCCAGGTATTGGTTAGACCAGTTAATTAGTCTACTCACAAATCCTATGATTCTGTGATATCCCTAAGGTGATGTCAACAGTGAGAATTGAAGGACAAGGAAGAGAAAAGGCGATAAAGCTTTTAGTACCCTCCCATTATATCACGTAGGCTCTTTGATCAGGGAAAACCTTGCCACGGCTAGTGGAAGTGAGGAGAGCTGGGAGGGGGCCTGTGTGCCCAGAAGTCTCTTGGATCTTAGAGATCACCTAAGATTCTTCTCTAGATAAGTGTGAGCAGAGACCAGATGGCCATCTAGTCAGATACCATAGAAAAGAATTCCTTCTTTGGTTGAGAGATTGAGTGAAAGGCAACCTCTAGGATCTGTTCCAACTCAGTAATTCTAAGATTCTAAGAAGGGACCTTAGGGGCCATCTAGACCAACCCTCTCTTTTTACAAAAAAAGGAAACCGAGACCTGAGAAAATGAAGTGACTTCCCCATGGTCAGTCACATAGAAAGTAAATGTTAAAACACAGGATCTCAGGTTACAGAGGCGAGACTCTTCCTATCAGATGTGGATGTAGAGTCAGAGGACCTCTGCTAGTCGCAACCTGTGTGTCCCTGGGCAAACCACTGAAGCTCCTTGGCCTCAGTTTTCCATTTACAAAATGAGGAGCATTGAGCTGACCTCTAAGGTTCTTTCCTCTGATCCTGAGATCCAGTGTATGAAGCAGCTGTCCTTATGGTCACCAGATAGCCCTAAGGAACCTCACTAGAAGCAAGTATCTTCCTGATCATAGATCCTAAAGCTCAATATCAGCCCCAGAATGAGCTGCCTTCCTAGGGCCATTTGTAGACGCTAGTGGGCAGACAAAGACTAGATGCAGAGATTGGTCAGAGTGAGAGCTTCTAGAGCTGCTTCAGACACTTGGTCAGATCCAATACCAGCTTTCAGTGAGGACATCTCTCCCTCCTTTCCCCTATTCTCCCCTTCCCTTGTTGTCTCCCCACCCCCTTCCTGGCACAGATCCAGCACTAGCTGGTTGGTACTTAAGGGAGTTGGGGCCAATTCTTAGAATGACATGCTCTGGAAAGCCCAGGTCCTCTTTCCTGGTGAGAGGTGGAGGAGCAATCTGTCCTGGGCCATGGATCCTAAAGGGGAGCTTGGCTTAGACAGGGTCATCTAGGGCCTTCTCCCAGGGCTTGTGCTGCCCAATTCCATGCAGCACTGCTGGGAAAGCAGCTGTTTTTATAGCCTCAATGGAAACTCTCCCAGTTGCTCTGTGTGTGGAGGAGAGATGACGTCAGGAGTGGTTCCCAGTCTGTCTGCGTGGGTGGGTAGCATAGACGCAGATGCCCAAAAGATTGGGGGGGGGGCAGGAGGAGATGAGGGGAAGGCAGGGCTTTGGAATGTAAAGTCACCCTGAGCCCACATCCCCATCACATCCCTTCTTGATTTGGCAGGAGAGATGACCAGATTCTTGTCTCCCAGCTCTTGAGTTCCCATTTCTCCCCATCCCTCTTGTTCTGAGCCTTTACATTCCTCCACACAGAATCATACAGAATTTGAGTTGACACAAACCTAGCCCAGTATTCTCTTTCCTCTAACCCTACCTTTCTCCTTCCCCTGATGCTAAATCTTTCTCCATCGTTTTAACATCTTCCCACAAGCTCTATAACATGTAATGATTGAAATTCTCAAGGGACAGTATTTCTTCATTTTAAAATAATTTATTACTGTATAACCTTGGGCAAGTGGCTTAACCCCCATTGCCTAGCCCTGACCACTCTTCTGCCTTGAAACCAGTACTGATTCTAAGATGGAAGGTAAAGATTGAAAAAAAAAGAAAGAAAAGAATTTATTAATTGACCAATCAAGACATCCTAATCTGGTCAAAGGACTCTCTCGATAAATCCAAGACCCTGAAACTCCTGGCCCAGGAACCTCTAGGTCCTTTGGGAGCTCATCATTCAGCTCCTTTCTTGAATATCCCAAGACATCTCTGATTGGTAGATAGCTAATTAGGAGGTGGTCCATCAAACTCTCAGCCCTTCCCCAAACCGACACTAAGGGTTGTCAGAGTGGGTTGTCCCTTAGGCAGGAATAGAATCATTATAAAACATTCCTGTTAGCCAGAATTTGTGAAAGGAAATTGCAAAAATCTGTTGACTAGATGGTGCCTGAGGTCCCTTGGCACAGAAATTCTCTCTGAGACACAGGAATTGATGAGAGCCTTCCTTATCTAGGCCCCCAGTAGAGTAATTAATACAGTATATGAAAAATAAATTCTCACAATCAGTAGGAGCTGATGGGGGATCCAAGACATGGCAGCGGCATCTGAAACTCAGAAGCATCTCTCACCAGTTCTGATGCTCCAGGTTTGGACGAGAGGGATAGATGGAATCCCCTCTCATCCACACTCTCACCCAAAGCGGGAATCATCCATCCTAAGCATCTCTGACAAGATGATCATCTGCCCTCTGCCTGCCCATAGGTGTAGAACTAGAAGGGACCTCAGAAGCTCTGGAGACCAGAACCCTCATTTTACAGACGAGGAGACTGAGGCCCAGAGAGATTAAGTAGCTTGTTCAACATCATACAATAAATCATCAATACAACATCATGTAAGTAGTAAATGGAAGAGGCAAAATTTGAACTTCTGACTCCAGTCACTACTCTTTTCCATTGTAGCAACCTACCTCCTTCTGGTAAGATATTAGGGGAAGCTAGGTACCTTAGAGGACAAAGAGGTGGATCTGGAGGTTGGAGGTCCTGAGTTCAAATCTGACCTTAGCTACTTTCTAAGACAATATTTAGTGTCAATTCTAAGACAGGAAATAAGGGTTTAAGTATGTATATATCTAAACATATATATTAAATAAGTATTTATAATATATTATATAAGTATATAATATATTAAATATGTGTAGGATATAGAAAATATAGGTTGATGAGGAAAGAATGGACAATTTCTCACTCTAAGCTCTTTTTCCCATCCTCTTCCCTGTTCTTATTGAGTTTGGAAAGCTTAGAATCATTAAACCTAGAATACCAGAGCTGAAAGGGAGAGGAAGGGTTATCTAATCCAACTCTCTCATTTTACATTTGAAGAAACTAAGGCTGAGGGGGGTGACTTGCTGAGAACTCTATTATCTCCCTGTTAGAATCTATTAGAAAGTTCTTCCTTTTACTAAGTCAGACTCTGCCTCCTTATAACATCCTCTTCTCAGTGGTCCTACTACTTCTGCCCTCTGGAATCCTCATAAAATAAATCCAGTTAGTCAACAGGCACTTATTAATAATTTACAATGTGTTAAGCACTCTTTTAAAAATTTAAAGACAAATAAAAAGAAAAAATAGTACCTACCCTCAAGGAGCTTATATTCTAATGAGTCCGTATGTATATAAATAGGAACATGGAAGGTTTATAGTAGGCACCTAGATGTCTCAATGGATAAAGCACTAAATCTAGAGTCAGGAAGACCTGAGTTCAAATCCAACCTCAGACATTTATTAGCTATGTGACCCAGGACAAGTCACTTAACCTCTGTTTGCCCTAATTCATTGGAGAAGGAAATGGCCAACCAGCCCAGTATCTTTGCCATGAAAACCCCATGGAGAGTATGTTCCACAGGGTCACAAAGATTTGGACACACCTGAATTGATTGAACAATAACACAACATTGCAAGGTGCATACAGAGTAGACAGAAATTCATTTTAAAAGGAAAGAAATGAGCAGATGGACATGGGATGGTGAAGAGAAACAAGAGGATCAGAAAGGTCTCTTACAGGATGTGGTGTTTCACCTGAGTCTTAGAGGGAGCCTAGGATTCAAAGAATCAGAAAAGCACTCCAGGCATGGAAGATATCCAGTAAAATATCATGGAGATGGGAAATGGAGCATCACATAAGAGGGACAGCAATTAGATCAATGCCTCCTCCTAAACGGATACTTCAGGTCCTTTTTACTTTTTTAAAATCCTTAGCTTCTGTCTTGGAATCAATACTAAGTAAGAGCTGGGCAGTCAGGGTTCAGTGACTTGCCCAAAGTCACATAGCCAGGAAGTATCTGAGTCCAGATCTGAACCCAAGTCTTCCTTCTCTATCCTCTGAGCTATCTAGCTGTCCCTGATGCTCCAGATCCTTGAAGATAGGCACCATATTCCCCTCCCGACTTCCTAAGTTCGTTCCCTTTTCCTTAGCTTGGTGGTTCTGTCCTTGGAAGGGAACTTACCTGGCTACATGTACCTCCAGGATGTTCCCTGTTCTTACCATGTCCTCAGTGACCCCAGGGCTTCAGCTCCTACTCAGTGAATCCATCTAGTTCTTAGCTATCACTGGCTTCAGGACACTTTCGTGTATCACAAAAGTTTCCTGCTGTCTTGTCCAATCACTGAGGATACCTGAATATTTTTTTGCTAACTGGTTATGGTGACAACTTGATAGGGTGAGGCAGGAGTCATGGAATCAGTTGGTGCAAATCTACATGCTATCTGTTTCTTTATTTATGATTAAGTAAATGGTAGCTTCAACTATATTCTAATGGTATGCAGTCCAGTGCTAGGGAGGTGCCAAACTCTCTACATTCTATTGTACTTAGACCATTTCTGGAGTGCGTTCTATATAGATCTACGCAAGGCAGAAAGGTTGGGAGAGAATGCTCTAGAATCCCATGGGTTCCAACCAGTTTAGAAACGAGTGCTCCATTGGAAGAAGGACATTGGCAAGCTGGTGAACTTCTAGCCGAGAACTACTAGGAGGGTGAAGAACCTCAAGTTTATATCATCTGAGCTGAAGGAGCTAGGGATGTTTTAGCCTAGAGAAGAGAAGTCTTAAGGGGCAACTAGGTGGCTGAGTGGATTAAGAGCCATGCCTGGAGACAAGAGGTCTTAGGTTCAAATTTGACCTCAGATACTTTCTGGCTGTGTGACCCTGGACAAGTCACTTAATTCCCATTGCCTAGCCCTCACTACACTTCTGCCTTGGAACCAATATATAGTATTGATTCTAAGACAGAAAGTAAATATTTAAAAGGGGAAAAAATGAGGAGATGTCTCAATGGGGAAATAATAGCTATTTTCAAGTATTTGAAAGTATATCATGTTGAAGGAGGAATTATCCTTATCCTTTTTGGCCTCAGAGTAGCAATAAATGGAGGTTGTAAACAGCGGCAAATTTAAGTTTGATTAAAAGGCTAAATTTCACAGGCTCCTGAATCTAGATCTGGAAGGATCCTCAGAAGTCATCTGGTCCCTCTTGTTACAGATGAGGAAACTGAGGACCAAGGATATCAAGTGCTTTGCTCAAGATCATATGGGTAGTAAATGTCAGAGGCAGAATTTGAACTCAGGTCATAGGATCATAGTTTCCTAAATTTAGACCTAGGAGAGACCTCAGAGGTCATCTAGTGCAATCACTTTGTTTAACAATTGAGGACACTGAGGCTTAGACATTGGTGATGACCTCTGGTCACACAGTATCATCACAGGCAGCATAGGAACACAGATCCTCTGACTCCACAATCAATGTTCTTTCTACTCTACCTCAACATCCTAATTAGAATAATCCCAAAGTGGAATGAGCTGCCTTTGGAAAATGGTGACTTTCTCCTTGTTAAAGTGGATAATCTTTTATTAGGCATGTTATAGCAAGAATTCTTACTCAAGTTCAAGCTGAATAAGGAAACCAAAGCATTCCCTTCCAACTCTGACATTCTGTGATGTGAGGAAATGGGTGGGCACATGGCAGAAAGGTTGAGAGAGAATGCCCCAGAATTCTGCAGATTCCAGCCAGTTCTCAGGTGTGTCAGGGGCTCAGAAAGATGGAGAAACACGGCATCTCACTTTTTATTTCTTTGTTTTGGTCCAAGATACCTATGACCCCTTTGTGTGAAAGCCAAATTTGGGGGCTCCATCCTAAAGTAGAGAAATTAGGATTCCTGGAGGGGGAGACCCCACTGTCATTCTGAGTAAAAGAGCTAGGACAGGGAAAGAGGAAGCACACCCTAACCTTACCCTTCCCTCTTCTAGAAATCAATTCCTTATAGCAAACAATTTTTAAAAAGGAAAGGAAAATGGTTTGGGAAAAGGAACTAACATTTCAACCAATTCTAACATTATATAATGTTCCTCACCCATAGTCCCATCCACCCACCCACCCAGCACAGAATAGAGTTGCCTTTTCACATCTCTTCTTTAGGGCCAAACTTGGCCATTATAGTCACACAGCTTTCTACTTAGATTTTGCTGTTGTTCCTCCTGTTATGTATATTTTTGTCCTGGCTCTGCTTACTTCCCTTTGCATCAGTCCATATACGTCTTCCCATGCTTCTCTGTATTTTTCAAATCTCGCTCTTTTCTCCTTTCAGTAGGGTCTCTTAGTCCAGCTCATCCACGTTGTACCCTTGCTCCCAGCAGCCTGCTACCTTCTGTCGTTCACTATGCCCCCCCCCCTCACTTTCCTTTGTCTTCCTTTTCTTCCAGGGAGGAGTGAAAGTCCTGATCACAGGCCCATGGCAAGAAGCCAGCAATAACTACAGTTGCCTGTTTGACCAGATCTCAGTGCCTGCGTCCTTGATACAGCCAGGGGTGCTTCGATGCTATTGTCCAGGTAAGCAGGACAGCTTCCTCAGAGCATTGCCAAACCAGGTATTAGACTGAAAGTTCAATGAATCAGGAGACTGGGAACTGGGGGAAAAAGGGGGCCAAGGAGAAGGGTTTCATCCTAGCTCTGCCACTAACTAGCTTCATAACCTTGAGTAAGCCATTTCCCATCTCTGAGACTCAGCTCCTTTCCCTGTAAAAGGAGAAGGCTTGAGAACTCTTTGAAATGATAATGACCAATCCTGGCCCCAGAGAAGGTGAGGAAATATACCTCCATCCTTTAGCTGAAGAGGTAGGATGCTGTGGATGGGCAATGTGGCATATACTGTCAAACAAGGCTACTGGGGCCATAAGTTTTTCTTGTTTTTCTTATTGTCATAACAGAAGGTTTACTTTGAGAGTTTTGTATACCCAACACCTAGCACAATGCCACCCTCAAATAATTTTTGTTGTCCAATCACATCCAACTCTTCATGGCCTTATAAGAGATTTTCTTGGCAAAGATGCTGGACTGGTTTGCCAGTTCCCTCCATAATAGATTAGACAAATAAAAGTTAAGTGACTTGCCCAAGGTCACACAGCTAATAAGTACCCAATCAGGTGAACATATAGTAGTTGTTTAGTAAAGGCTTGTTGATTGATGAATCAGTTTGGAGTGCAAGGGAGGCAGCTACATTTCAGTGAATAGATCCCTGGACCTGGAATCCGGAAGACCCAAGTTTAAATCCAGCTTCAGATCCTTCCTAGCCACATGACTAGGCAAGTCACTTAACCTCTGCTGCCCCAGTTTTCTCATCTCTCAAATAGTAATGCCTACCTCCAGGATTATTATGAGGATAAAATGAGATATTTGTAAGTGTTTTGCAAAACTTAAAGTACTTTATAAATTCTAGCTGTTGTTTTTTATAATACAGAAATTATTATTATGTAAAAACAAAAAGAATCAATAAAACTTTAAATAAGCAATGCAGAATGAGGGAAATAAACAATGGACTTGATCTCAGTTTTTTAATCTGTTAAAATGAGATGATATCTCAAGTTCAGCATTGCTACTCTGGGTTCTAAAGGCCTTTTTTCTCAGGCTTTGGGATAAAGGAAAGAGCCCTGAATCTGAGTCGCAGACTTCTGTGTGGCCTTGGGCAAATCATTTGACTTCTCTGGACCTCAGTTTTCTCCTTCCTAAAATCATGGAGCAGAACTAAATACTCTGCAAAGGCCCTTCCAGTGCTAACATCCTATGTTCTCCCATCCTTCCTATTTTTAATATTCTGTGATACTGAGATCTCCAATAGAAGTGGAGATGCCTCCAACTCCAAGAATTCAATTCTATTTAA
The DNA here is from genome assembly GCF_027887165.1 of Monodelphis domestica. Classification (NCBI taxonomy): domain Eukaryota; kingdom Metazoa; phylum Chordata; class Mammalia; order Didelphimorphia; family Didelphidae; genus Monodelphis; species Monodelphis domestica. Next base: position 403,439,267 of record NC_077230.1, on the reverse strand, counting down.
TTCAGTAAGTATTTTAAAGTGCCTACTGTGTGCAAGGCACAGTGCTAGGTTCTAAAAGATCTCCTACCTAGAATTGGTCCCAGAGAGTACTAAGGCCACTACCCACAGGACCTTCAAAGGCCAAGCCAATTGAGCCTAAGTGTGGGTCATCTTGGTACCACCCCTTCCCCAACTGGAAGCAAGAACAAAATTAGATCAGCTTCTCAAATAAATACAAATTATTGCAAAGAACAGGGCAGCATTATTGGGGACAAGTTGGAGGTGGGAAAGTTCTATCACCCTTTATACTAGACTTTTAGGTTTCTTTTTTTTAATAACCCTTACCTTTGGTCTTAGCATCAACTTTAAGACAGAAGAGCAGTAAAGGATAGGCAAATGAAGTTAAGTGATTTTCCCAGGGTCACAGAATTAGGAAGAGTCTGAGGCCAAAGTTGAATCCAGGTCCTCCTGCCTCCAAGCCTGGCTCTCTATCTACTGTGCCACCTATCTGCCCCTGAGACTATAAGTTACATTAGGACAGGCAACCTAGCCTCTAAATTTTCCTCAGCATCTAACTAACAGAATAATTAACTATAGGATGCTCTGCACATAGGGGATGTTTAACCAATATTTGTTGAATGACTGACTGGATGGATAGATGTATGGATGGATGAATAGATGGATGGAAGGATGGATGGATGGATGGATAGATGGATGGATGGAAGGATGGATGGATGGATGGATGGATGGAAGGATAGATATGGATAGATAGATGGATAGATGGATGGATGGATGGATGGATGGATGGATGGATGGATGGATGGATGGATGGATGAATTCAGTGTCAAGCTGTCTTGCTAGAAATAAAAGGAGAGAATGAATGCATAGGGGGAAGGGATGTGAGCAGGCAACACTTGGAGTCACCAAGACAATAGTTTCCACTTGAGCTCCAGAGGTATATCACTCTGAACCTTTTCCCCTCAATTTCCTCTTGCCTCCCCCAGCCTCTAATTGACTTGTTCTTTCCCTTGAGCTTTTAGCTTGGTTCTGCCCTCTGATATCCTTTCAAGCTGTTGGAAATCCCTCACTCCTAGAGGGCTGTAAGGGAGAAACTTCAATTAATAACCCCATTAAAGGTCCTTGGTGCAAATGCTGTCTCTTCCACTTAATGCCCATGTGTCCTCGACTTAACCTGTCTGTAATACAGTTTCCTCATCTATAAAATGAGAGGAAGGCACTGGATCAGAGATGTCATATACTCAGCCCATAGTCAGCTCACAGTACTCTCAAGAGCAGCCTAAAGCAAATTAAAATATAATGGCAAAATGCTAAACAAAATAAATAAAAATGTAATCAAACATAGATGATGTTAATGTGTGGTTTTCTAGGTCAATTTGCAGTGCTAGGGATCTTTATGTCCAGTTTAGTGGCCCCCTTCCTGTTTTTATCCGAGTCTGATACCACTGTATTAAATTACCTCTGGGGCCCCTTGAGGCCCCATATCTCTGCTCCTTTATTAATAAATGAGTTAATTATAAATTAATTAATTAATACAAATAAAGATTTATTTTAAAAATCTACTAACCCCTCTCTGCCCCTTCAATTTATGAAGGGCTGCTTCCTAGACTAGGTGCACTACTCTAGCAAGAAACAAGAAAAGACAATGGAGAAAAAAAAAGCAAAGGGGGCCAGCGATGTTCAGGTCTACCAAGGGCCTCCACTACTCAGGCAGGCCCATAGCCCAGAAAATTCTTGGGCTGGAGCCATCTCAGATGCTCACCTAGCTATTGTGTGAAACCTATAATAACCCGGAGATGAGAAACGTATGGGCCACATCCCCTGGAAAGGAGAGGACAACATGCTATTAAACTGTCCATTTCCCAGCAGCTGCTGGAGCCATTTGGCTTGCACTCAAAATAGATGCCACTTCTATACCTGGTCTTTGTCTGCCTTGAAACACAGATCACGCCTGCCTGCCTTCTGCAGCCCCCTGCCCCCAGGGAGAGGAGGAAGACTACTTGGCTTCACCTGTCCCCCATAGGACACAGTGGTTCCCTGAAGAACAAGGTTCTGCTCTTTGTTCTGTTGTCCCAAGCACTCCCATATTTCATGCAGATGGAGCAAGGAGAAAGCTCCCCAGCCCATCCTCCCTTCCTGATACCATAACACAATACTACAAGCACTCACTAAATGCTTACCCAGTGCCAGGCTCTCTGCTAGGCACTAGGGAAACAAAGATGTACTATGGAAGATCCAGAGTGGCAGCATTGGAAAAGACTTCTTAGGTTTTTTAGAATGGGTTCTACTTCAACAGGTGAAGAGGGAAAGGGCAGGCATTGGGGGGCTCTAGAGGCAGCAATGATGGATTTGGAGTCAGAAAGACGTGGTTGTGTGACCCTGGGAAAGTCAACTAACCTCTGAGCCTTAATATCTTCAATTTTAAAATGAGGATAATGAAAGCACCTACATTATAAGGCTGTTGTAATAATATTTGTCAGACCTTTACAAACTGTAAAGTGCTCTATAAAACTGATTATTATTACAGATACAGGGAAAAGCATAAGCAAAGACATGAGAGAGGGACTGAGTGGTCCAGTGAAATGGGAGTATAAAGTACATGAAAGAGAGCTAGAAAAGATGAAGGTAGAAGAGTGGTGGGTGCCTTATTATGAAAAGCCTTGAATGCCAGGCAGAGCAATTAGAGCTTTGGACCTCAATACTCCAAGGAGTCCATCATGAGCTCTTCCTCCACTGATACAGATTGATACCCCTCTTCGACTTAGCAGATGGCCTATATGAACTGCCTGGTTAAATAATTAATTCCCTTGTGGCCAACCTGGTTCTGAGGGTCTCCAAACATAACCAAGCTGATCCTTGAACAAGAGTCCATCACATCAGCCATCAGGGAGCCTCTACTTGGAGGTCTTCCAGCTTACTGAGACCTGCCAGGACTTGTGTTCATAGCCTTTGAGATCCAAAGGCCACCTCCGTGGCATAAGGAACCACCAGAACAGGGCAGTAATGAACAGGGAACCTTTAGCAGTTCTTAATAAATATCTGCTGAATGGCCTTATCTGTAAGATGAAGGGATTGGACTAGAGATCTTAGATTCTCTGGGTGGGTCAGTGACTTAGTAAGTGAATGATTGAATGAATGAATGAATGAATGAATGAATGAATGAATGAATGAATGAATGAATGAATCCATGAATCCATGAATCCATGAATCCATGAATCCATGAATCCATGAATCCATGAATGAATGAACAGTACACAAGGCTGGAGATGCTCCCCAGAGTAAGGGTCTCAAATGAGAGGTATCCCTCTTTACAAAAGTTCTTTCCCTTCTGAAACTAACAGAAAATTAAATTGTCCTTTTAGAAAGATGTGGATGGGATCCCAGAATGTTAACCTAGTCGCTCTGGACATTTTTTTTTATCTCTACAAAACTCAAGGCCTTAGTTTCCTTCTTTTTAAAATTAGGTTTAGGTTCCTTCCAGCTCCAGATCTGTTATGAAATGACTCAGATTGTTAGAGGTGGGAGGAACCTTAGATAACACCTAATTCTTTTCTTTCATTTGACAAAGGTAAAAACTGAACTCCAGAGGAGGAAAGAGACTCATACAAAGTCACACAACAAGTTGGTGGAAGACTGGCTTCATGGAAGTCAAGCTTCCTGAATCCTATTTTAGCTAAACCATACTGCTTCCCCTTAAAATCTCCTAAGGAAAAAGCCACACAAAGGGTTCCAATTAGATTCTCTTATTTCCTGTCCTCCTCTCTTCCCCTCCCCTCTCTTTTCTGTTCCTCTCTTCCTCTTTCCTATTCCCCTTTGTCTCAGGCTCTCTCTGCTTATCTCTTTATCTCTGTCTCTGTCTTTCTCTACATGCCCAGTCTAGACACTGCTATGATAGTCTCTCTCTCAATATTTCTCTCTCTATTTTTCTGTCTCTCTGTCTCTCTCTTGCCCTCCCTCTCCATTAACTTCCTTCAATCAATCAATCAGTCAGTACATACTTATGGGATACCTACTGTGTGCCAGACACTTTACTAGATGCCAAGGATAAAAAGGAAAAATGAATAAACAATCATTGCCCCCAAAGAGCTTACAAAAATCAAGTCAGGACAAGGAGTGGAGGTGGGGGGAAGAAAAGGAACATACATTTATTAAATGCCTACTATGTGCCAGGCACTATGGCACTAACAAATATGATCTCATTTGATAGGAGTAGAGTACCAGGGCTCCCCAAAACCAAGCCCCTCAAACTGCTCTGGTAGCAATGAGTAGGAAGATGTAAGGTACGGGGAAGCTCAGTGGATTGAGAGCCAGGTCTAGAGATGGGAGGTCCTGGGTTCAAATCTGACCTCAGACATATCCTAGCTGTGTGACACTGAGCAAGTCACTTAATCCCCATTGCCTAGCCCTGACCGGTCTCCTGCCTTGGAACCAATATATGATATTGATTCTAAGAAGGAAGGTAAGGGTTTAAAAACAAAAGATGTCAAGTGAAGGAATGTAATGTTCTATAGCTAGAAAGGGCTTAGAGATCATCTAGTTTAGACTGTGAGCTCCTTGAGGGCAGGGACTGTCTTTTTACTTTCTTTGTATCTTCAGGACTTGGTACCATGCCTGGTGCAAAGAAAAGCTTGACTGACCGACAAGCTTAACACCCTCATTTTATAGATGAGGAAACGGAGGGTCCATCATTCCAGTTTTTTCTAAACCCTAACTTTCTATCTTAGTAACAATTCTAAATGAGAAGAGTAGTGAGTGGTAGGTGGTGAGAGTGAAGTGACTTGCCCAGGATCACACAGCTAGGAGGCCAGATTGGGCCATCATTCCAGTTTAGGAATCCCCAAACCAAGACCTAGTGCCTTCTATATTCTCTCTCATTTACCCAACAACACTGGAAAGCAGAAAAGGTGCTCAGCTTGGATTGGCTACTTGCTACCTGAATGAGTAAAATTCTCTGGAACTTGGTGTCCTCTCTGGAAAAGAAGGACGTTGGACTCTTGAGTCCCTTATGGCACTAAGTCCATAGCCCTATGACATAGACTTTTTTTTTATTCACTCTTTTTTTCTGTGAAAATTTTTATTTAATTAATTTAGAGTATTTTCCCATGGTTCCATGATTCAGTTCTTTCCCTCCCCCTCCCCCTGGAGCCAAAGAGCCATTCCACTGGGTTTTACGTGTGCGTGGCATTGAGGCAGAGTACAGGCAATATTTCCATCACATCGATGAGGAAACTGACTGACGTTCGGATCAGCCAAATGAGTCAGACTTCCCATCTCTAGCCCAAAGAGTCCCAAACAGACCCTTCTCTCTGCCAGCAGGACAGAAGACTTCTGTGATGTAAACACAGATGGGTTTGTTGGTCATAAATAATAGAGGCAGGTTAAGCAGGTTTGTTTCCATCCCTTACAGTCCACACAGGCTCAGTTGTCCTCTGCACACACAGGCTAACTAGGCAGGGTCCAGTCTACCTGCCCTGGGGACAGCCCAGCCCTGGCACAAACAGCTCCCAGGAAGTACAAAACCCACCCAGGAAGCAGCAGACATACACGTCTATAGAAATTGACTTCAATGAGATCAGAATCGCCTGGAAAGGTCAAGAGGGAGCTGACAGAGTCGGGAAGACCAAGCTAAGAATAAAACTCGATGGGAGCCAAGAGCCAGAAAATAAACAGCCGAGGGGAGGATTGGGATGGGCAGAGGCAGAGGCCCCTTTCGAAGGATGGGCAAGGCAGTTGGGTGGCCCAGCCCTCCTGCTCCCTTGGGAGCCAGAATTCCCCCGGGGACATGAAAAGGCAAAAGATCAAGTGTAGAAGGAGACAAAACAGTGGGCTGCTCTTTGCGGAAATAGCCCGTCTCCGGCTGCAGCTGCCACCTTGGCCCTGGCCAGGAGATGCCTGGCAGGGAGAAATGGACTGAGGCCCCTGAGGAGGAGCAGTGGGGATGGAAAGAAAAGGGGGATGGGCTCAGGTTCCAAGCCCAGCCCTGAGAATGAGACAGCAGAGAATGGCGGAGAGAGCATTGAATTTGAAGTCATGGACCTTGGAGGCAGCTGGGTGTGAACAATATTGATAGGGTTGGAGCCAGGAAGATCCGGGATGAACTTATCCCTCCAGATAGTTACTTGGATGTGTGACCCTGGACAAATTACGTACCCTTTATCAGCCTCATTTTTCCCCTCTGTAAAATGGGGATAAGAACATTGTTGACCTCCTACGAGTGTTGTAAGGCTCAAAGGAGAGAATGTGTGTATCTTAAATGAGATAATGTGTACAAAATGTTTTGTGAATTTTAAAAATGCTATGTAAATATAAGCTGGTATTATTATTACAACTGTGGAATCTTGGGCAGGTCTCTGTCTGACTTCTCTGAACCTCAGGCTCCTCCTTTGTAAGATGAGGGAGTTGATTAAATGGACTTTAAGTTCTAATCTCTAGAGGAGACAGACTCCCCGATTTGAATCCACCAGCTTCAATAGCACAAAAAACTACTCTTTTATTGTTTGTTTTTTATTTTTTAAAACCCTCACCTTCTGTCTTAGAATCAATACTGGGTATTGGTTCTAAGGCAAAAGAGTGGTACAGGCTAGCAATGGGGGTAAGTGACTTGTCCAGGGTCACACAGCTAGGAAGTGTCTGAGGCCAGATTTGAACCCAGGACCTTCCGTCTCTGGGCCTAGCTCTCCATCCACTGAGCCACCCAGCTGCCCCAAAAAACTACTTTTAAGTTAAAGTAAATAGGTGGAAGGAAGAGTCTTTTGAGCTAATTAGAGAAGAGCCCCAGATTTTTAATATCTCAGAACCTTGACAGCAGGAGAAAAAAACACAGAGGGAAGGGAAAAATGATCTCAGAGCAGGAAAGAGACTTGCCAATGGTCACATGGTGGCAGGTCCATAACCAAAGTCCAGGTGTTTTCATTCCAGTCTAATAAGGACTTATCAAAAAGATAAGGATGAGGACTGGGGCTACACTTGTGATTTCATTAGTACACAGAAATCACAGTGAGGAAATTCCCTCTTCCAATGCAAGTTAGCACCTAATCTCCCATTTCTAGTCTTCAAAAATCACCTAGGACACTGAGGGATGAAACGTCTTATCCAGAAATGGTTCCCCAGGCAGTGAGTGTCAGGGATGGGATTTGAACTCCCTTGACTTCAAGGCCAGCTCTTTCTCTCTCTAGTATGTCATCCTGAAAAGATCATGGCATATAAGAAATGCTCTGCCAGGTCAGATGGGAGAAACACCCAAGAAATAATCTGAGCCTACCCATCTCATGGGACTCTTTCTTCTACGTCTTATGAGTTCACCAAGTGACACCCCCTCATCCTACTGTGGACCTTCCTCAATTACCCTCCATTCCTCTTGCCATCTGTAGGATACCAAAAGAGCACACTGATTGTCCTTCAGCCATCATTCACTCTTGCCACATGATCAGCCTGTTTTTTTCTCCACTCCCCCACACCCCTACCATTTTAAACATTTGGAGCTTAACAAATATCAACTACAATGAGCATTCCCATATCCAGAGTAGAACAGAAAGAAGAGGTTGTACAATAGAAACTGTGGATTTCCATTATCTATAGCTTGCCTTTCTTTTTAAGTATATAATAAATTTGACATGTAACTTTCAAAGCTTTCCTGCTTGTCTGTGATCCCTTCTGTCCTTTCAAATGTCTTCTACTTATATTTTAAATATTTCAATTGTCTTCTTTTCTTTCTTACTTTCTTGAAACCCCATATCATTAGCCTCCTTATTCACCTACAATTTGAAAAAAGAAAAAGAAAAACAAAATGTTTGTAATAAATATGCATAGTCAAACACAACAAATTCCCCAATTGGCTGTTACCATATTTAACATATTACCTCTATTTAAGGAAGTGAGGAACATTGATCCTCAGGGTTGATCATTGCATTGATTAAAGTTCTTAAGTCTTTCTAAACCATTCATCTTTACAACATTGTTGTTATAGTGTATGTGGTTCTCTTGGTTCTTCTCACTTCACTTTGCATCATTTCATGCAAGTCTTCCAAAGTTTCTCCAGAACTGTTCCTTTCATCATTTCTTACATAGCCATAATATTTCATTATACTCCTATATCATACTTTGTTCAGTCACACACACACACACACACACACACACACACACACACACACACACACACCCGCCAACTGAGAAGCACCCTCTTAGATTCCAGGTCTTTCTTATAACAAAGACAGAAGCAACATATATTTTTGTGCATGTGGGTTCTTTTCTTCATTTTTTAAAAAAATGTTCTTTGGAGCATAATAGACTATTTTTTATTCCTTCATTTCTTCAATCACATCTCCTACTTCAGTTCTCCTTTCAATTCCTTATTTTTAATCAACCAATCAAGAAACATCTAATAAGCACCTACTATGTGTATGTGATGTACAACCTTCTCAGACCTACCATATGTAGTATTTTAAGTGATTCTCAAAAACTATAAATGGGAGAGAAGGTGTTCACTTCAATTAGAAGAGGGGCAACTAGATAGAGAGCCAGGCCTCCAGATGGGAGGTCCTGGGTTCCAATGTGATCTCAGACACTTCCTAGTTGTGTGACCCTGGGCAAGTCATTTAACCCCCATTCCCTAGCCCTTACCACTCTTCTGCCTTGGAACTGATGCTTACTATTGATTCTAAGACCAAAGGCAAGGGTTTTTTAAAAACAGAAGAAGAAAAGGAAATTTCCTCACTGGGAGTTCCATGTAATATAGGCTTCTTCATTGTTCTCTGAAATTTCAAAGGTTTTTTAATAACCCCAAATTTCTCTCTGAAACAACTGCCCATCTTTTAAATAAATACCCATACTCTTATTTGTATAACTGTGTGTTTTTCAATATAATGGAGCCCTGTAGTTTCCAAAGACTTGAAAATGAAAAAGAAATCAAGCAGCAGCATCTAACATGCAAACAATTCCCATGAATGTTTGAGTGGGGGTCAGTAGTTCTGGACCAGGGGATAAGATTGAGTCAGGGAAGGCTCCCTGGACAATGAGAGCTGAGCAAGTTCAAAGTAGAAGAATAGCTTTGGGGGAACAGGCTTTGAAAGGTTATTCCAGGCCCTTTGGAGGTAGACTCTACACTGAACGAACTATCCAGCTCCTTTCATTCTGACTTGCCATTCTTGTGTTTGCAGCTCACGACACTGGCCTTGTGACCCTACAAGTTGCCTTCAACAACCAGATCATCTCTAACTCAGTGGTGTTTGAATACAAAGCCCGGGCTCTGCCCACTCTCCCTTCCTCTCAGCATGACTGGCTATCCCTGGACGGTAAGAGCAGGACCTGAAGCCTTGAGAGGCCGGGGACTTTTCTACTAAATAATAATTGATCTGTGCCTGTCGAGGGGACTGGGGAGACAGAAATGCTGTCTCCCAGCATTTGAAGGGTTGTCTTTTGGAAAGGGGCAGAATGAGGAGCACCATGGGGTAGATGGCCAAGAGGGTGATGTCAGGAGAGCTTCTGTGTGAACTTTAGAGCTGTCCAGAAATAGAAAGAGCTGCCCCAGAATTAGATCCTCCTCAGAGGATCTTCAGGCAGACAGGATGGCCCTGTGTCAAACATGCCGGTTGTAAGGATTCCATCTTGGGCACAGTTTGGCCTTCTACATGGCTTCTAAGTTCTCTTCCAACTCTATAATGCTGTTGCGATGCTTCATGCTGATGTTTCAGAGCCTGTTTTCTTCAGGTTTGACTTCAGCAATCATAGCTGGGCATTTCCTCAGCTTGATTAGGCAGCAAACATTAATTAGTACTTAATACATGCCAGGTATACTGCTAAGCACTGAGGATGCAAAGAAAGGCCAAAAAATTGGACCCTGCTCTTAAGGAGGCCACAATCTACTGAAGAAGATAGCATGCAAACAAATGAGATGTGGAGCACAAACTGGAGATGACAGAGGGAAGGTACTAGCATGGATGGGGATTGCAAAAGGCCTCCTGAGGTAATTTCAGGTTGAATTTAAAGAAAGCCAGGAAGGCCAGAGGGTAGAGACAAGGAAGGAGAGAAGCCCAGATTTTGGAACAGTGACAAATGTACTTATGGCAATCGATCAAATGACAAACATTTATTGGGTATATAGTATGTGCCAGGCACTGTGCACTAGGCAGTGGAGAAATAAAGACCAAAAAGGAGTAATAACAACCTCTGTTTAGCCAAACTGTAGAGTGGTGAAGGAGAGTGATATTCAGTAAGGATCGAAAGGTATTGGGGTCAAGCATTGGGGCCAAGTTCTGAAATACCAAAGGGAAATTCTTTATTTGATGCTGAAGAGGGAGGAAGCCAGGAGACTCAATACAAGAACAGGAGCTCTCTACATCTATACCATTTTGCCTATTCAGTGGAATCTGGTTAAGAATGATTTCCCACACTGTGTCCTATCCTTAGGGAAATAGACTCATAGAGGGCAGCTGGGTAGCTCAGTAGGTTAAGAGCCAGACCTAGAGATGGGAGGTCCAAGGTTCATCTGGCCTCAGATACTTCCTAGCTGTGTGACCCTGGACAAGTCACTTAACCTCCATTGTCTAGACCTTACTGCCCTTCTGCCTTGGAACCAAAACATAGTATTGATTCTAAGGTGGAAGGAAAAGAAAGAAAGAAAGAAAGAAAGAAAGAAAGAAAGAAAGAAAGAAAGAAAGAAAGAAAGAAAGAAAGAAAGAAAGAAAGAAAGAAAGAAAGAAAGAAAGAAAGAAAGAAAGAAAGAAAGAAAGAAAGAAAGAAAGAAAGAAAGAAAGAAAGAAAGAAAGAAAGAAAGAAAGAAAGAGGAAGGAAGGAAGGAAGGAAGGAAGGAAGGAAGGAAGGAAGGAAGGAAGGAAGGAAGGAAGGAAGGAAGGAAGGAAGGAAGGAAGGAAGGAAGGAAGACCACCCAAATAAATACTGTCTCATTGAGAATTGATACTATTTCCCAGGGGCTTATAGTCATCATTTTATTAAGCACAGTGCCTCTTAGGGAAGAGACTTGTATACCAGTTTCACAGGTGGCAATTCAGAAAGCTATGGGTCTTTATTACTTTGGACATGCTGTTCAGTGGCTAGAGCACTGGACTTGGAGTCAAGAAGGCTTGAGTATGAATCCTGACTCAGACACTTGCTAACTGGGTGAGCCTGGACAAGACAGTTCCCTTATCTATTAAAGGAGGATACTAACAGCAGCTACTTCACAGGGTTATTGTGAAGACAGAATGAGATAATATTTGTAAAGTGCTTTACAAACCTTAAAGTGATATAAATGTTAGCTATCCTTATTATTATTATTATTATGTCATAACTGCCCCCAAAGGAAGGCTTAAGATCTGCATGATAGATCCAGTGGCATAATACATGCTGCCCCAAGTATACTGCTGATGATAGTCCAAGGACAGCTGAGTGAGCTGCCCAAGGTACTTAAATGTGCATGGGGGAATGGACGAATAAATAGATGGTTGGGTGGATGGATGGATGGTGGATGGTTGAATGGATTTAGTAAGTATTTATTTCTTGTCCTTTTAAGGGGGGGAGACAGAAACCCTGTCTTCAAGAATCTGAAGGGTTGTCTTTTGGAAAAGGGTAGAATGAGGAGCAACATGGGGTAAGGGGCCAAGAGGCTGGATGTCAGGAAGAGCTTCTGTCTATATCCTACTAAGTCGTAGGGATACAAATACAAAAGGAAGTTGGGTCTCTGTTCTCAAGAAGGTTACATTCTTTTTTTTTTTTAGTCAGGAAGGCCTGTGGTCTTTATTTTTGCTAGTATGCTGGACATAAGATAAACATCTTTCCCTTTAAATTAAACAAAAAGACAATAAATGCAGATGTAAAAAAATGATGCATTTTTTCCTTAGAGGACCTGAGTTTGATTCCTGACTATTCCATTTGCTATATCTGTGACCCTGAGCTTCTGTGGGACTCAGATTCCTTGTCTATAAAATAAGGAGGTTGGATTCAATAATTAAGAAGGTTACATTCTAATAAGAAAATTAAGCACATTTTTTGTAGTGATGGCCAAGGAGAGGTTTTTTTTTATTTGAAAAGTAACAAGAATAGTGTGGGGGAACCATGGGAAGTAGAATAGTCCACTCCTACCAGTAGCAATGATATTATTGATCAGATTATGTTTCCAGAACTGGAAATCAGGCAATGGAGGATATGAGCAAGTCAGCAAGGTAGATGGTGAGATATCCAGAGTTAAGTGAAGTATGGTTGGTGCTAGCCTAGATAGAGAGGACCGTATAAGGCCCTCACCAATGAGACTCAGACCCAGTTGGGCCCCAGAGCTAAAACAAAAGGATATCAATGTGTGAACTGTCACAGGCTTTGGAATGGCCCTGAGCTGTACCTACCCAATATAAACCCTTAGATACTTTGCTATTATGGCACTGGTCTTGGAATCAGAAGATTGGAGTTAAAGACTTGACTCTGACAGCTACCTACTCTATGACCTTGGACAAGTCATTGAGCCTCCATTTCCTCATTTATATAAAATGAGACAGTTGGATTAAAAAACATTTGAGGGCTCCTCTAACTCTAAGCTATAATCTGATGGTCTATAAAATAGGGGTAATCATATTCACACTTTCTTCTATGAGGGGTTTGGACTAGATGGCATATGACAACCCTTCCAGTCCAAAATCTATGGCCTCATGGTCCTACCTCACAAAGTAATGGTGAGGAAAATGCTGTGTAAGTCTGAGAAGGGATAGAAAGAATGAGAGCTTAAAGGATCATTGATTTAGAACTGGAAGGGATTCCAAATGCAATCTAGTCCAAACTGCTCATTTTACATATGAGGAAACTGAGGCTCAAAGAATCTAGATGATGTGTCCAAAATAAGCCAAGTAATTCTGTCAAAGGAAAGAATTGAACTTAGGTCCACTGATTTCCAGATCAGTTTTCTTTCTACAATACTATATGGGATATTTCTTTTGTTGTTGCTGCTGCTGTTGTCATTTTTTTATTATTGTAATACTGATTGATAATCCTTTGCCTTTCCTATTTTGTGATCCTCCCTAACCTCCCCCAAACTCCCACTAGACCTTCAGGCCTGCCTGTCTCAATGAATTTCTGGGTTGGGTGACATTGCATGCCAGAGCATTGAGGTCACCAACAGCCTCAGGCAGTGAGCTCCATAGCTGTTGACAGAGGTGACTCAGTGCCAGGGCGCTGAAGGCCCATGAGCTTCAGCTCTGGTCAGAGTTGGAAAGGAACCAGCATGGAACTGAGTGTGCACCTCTGAGATAGAAACCATGGACAGAGTTGACTAGAGGCCTCTTGGGAAAGATTGGGAAATAATGGAAGCTGCCAGAGAACCAGAAAGCAGGGGAGCCCTTTGGAATCTCCACTTCTCCCCAGGTGACCTGGGAATGTTTCTGAAGCAAGGTCAGATAAAAGGAGCCAGGACCAATAGAAGAACCTGTCTTGGACATAAAGTTTTTACAGGGAGCAAAGGCCAACCCAGAAAACTTGAAAAAGAAAAGGATCCAACCCCAAATTTTGACAGTCCAGAAAGAGTACAAACTAAATTGAGAAAGTACTATGAGGGCAAGATGCATGAAGAAGGTTCTTCAAGTTAAAAGCAAGAGATAGATGATGGTCAAGAGCAACTTATACTTATTGTTTCATTAAAAATGCAATGTTCCATCTACAGTGATGCTGAGCATCTGGCAGGGGCTAAGGCCTTTTCTTCAGGTAAAAGCTTAGTGGGGAGGGAAATAAAGTTTCCACTCATGTCCAAGCTAGGAATCCCATAGGACACCTACTGAGGACTCTGTCCTGAAAGCATTAGGACTCCAGCAGCTGTCAGGCTGAATTGCTTCCTTAACTCCCATCCCATTAAGGAGAAAAAGAAGAGTGTAGTCATCAAGTATGGTGGGAAGAGTCAGAAAACCTGGGTACAAATCTCACTTCTGGTGCTCACTAACTTAGTAAACTTGGGGACTCACTTAAATTTCATGAGCCTTAGTCTCCTCATCAGTAAAATGATGAAGTTCGACTAACTGGCCTCCAATATACCTTCCAGCTCTAAATTGATACATTCCTGACCATTGAGGATTGTGAGGAAAAATTCATGGTCCATGAATGGGACTGGTCCCCTCTAGTCCTCTACCTGTTATGCATTAGGCTGATTGGATTAAGAATGACAGGTGGTTGGTGTTGATTTGGATTCAGAGCAAACTACTGAATGGGTCTCTTCCACCTAGTCTCTGGAAATGACATTTGTCAAGATGCTATCAACCAGTCTCCTTGTAGGTGTTTCCAACAACCTTTCCCCAAGGCCATATTTCAACTAAGATCAGAGGGGATATTTGTGAAACCTTCCCCCCAACTGAAAGACAGGTTGACACTTTATCCCTCCTCATTCCCTGTCTCACTACTCAGCATTGCCTTAGAGGAGAGCAGCTAGGTGGTTCATTGGATAGAGAGACAGACCTAGAGATAGGAGGTCTTGGATTTAAATCTGATCTCAGATACTTCCTTGCTGTGGCACCCTGGACAAGTCACTTAACCCTTATTGTCTAGCCCTTACTGCTCTTCTGCCATGGAATCAAAACATAGTTTTGGTTCTAAGACAGAAGATAAAGTTGTTTTTTTTTTTACTTGCCTCAGAGATGATGTTCCCAGCTCTGTTACTTACTAACTTTTATGATCTTGTGCAAATAGATTCCTCTCTCTAAAACTCATCTTTCCTCATCTGCATTAAGCTATCTTTAAGATAACATCCAATCCGAACTCCTGTAAACTGTAGCCTTTCCATATCATATCTGTCAGAAATTCTGTCCCCCTTCAACTTTCAGAAGTCGCCCACCCCACTCCCCCAAAGCAGCATGGACACCCACCCAGAAGCCATTTTTCTTGCATTTCACTCTTCTAAGAAGTAACTCAAAAGAAAATTAAAAATGGTTAGAAGCTGGGGCTTTGTTTCCATCTTCTCTTTCTATGAGACAATCCTGAAAACCAAGTTTATGGTGGGGGGGGGGGGGGGAAGCAAGGATAGAAGAAGAGGAAAGGTGAGCTTTGAGTTGAAATTAAAGACCAGGGAGCTTGATTTCCATTTCTTGGAAAGTTCTAGAATAGATCATTAGAAAGATGGTTGGTGAACATCCAGAAAAGGAAACAGTGATTGAGAGGAATCACTATTACTTTATCAAGAAAAGATCATTGCAAATAAACCTTATTTCTCTTTTTGGCAAGAATGCTGATGATGATTTGGCAGGAATGATAGATGAAAGAAATGCATATATATATATGTGTGTGTGTGTGTGTGTGTGTGTGTGTGTGTATAATCTTCTTAGATTTAGCAAAGGCTTTATAAAGTTTCACATATTATTCTTGTGGGGAATATAAAGAGATATGAACTAGATGATATAATTAGGTAGATTCCATTGGATAGCCAAAGTCAGAGAGGAATCATTAATTATTCTGTGTCAACATGGCAAGAAGTCTCCAAGGGAGTACCCAGGGATCTGTGTCATGGATCATTTTTGTCAATGACTTAGATAAAGATTGTGGTGTCATGTGCATCAAGTTTGTGTTTGATGCAAATCTGGGAAAGGTAGCTAACACACTGGTTTGACAGTTAGGAGCCAAAATGATCTTGCCAGGCTATAAAGGTAAGGGACCTTGGCCTAGGTCAGTGAATATATATATATACATATACATATATACACATACATACTCATGTATATTTATGTAGGTACCTATGTATATAAGACTTTATTGTTGTTTGATGGCTTCAGTTGTGTCCAACTCTATATGACCCCATTTGGGATTTTCTTGGCAAAAAAACTGGAGTGGTTTGCCATTTCCTTCTTCAGATCATTTGACAGATGAGAAAACTGAGGCAAATAGTGTTCTAGAATATTGGAATTACTCTCCTGAAATGGGGTACAATAAAAACAAATGTAGTTTTACACACAGGTATAAGATAATCAGCTTCCCAAAGACAAGATGGGGAGGGCATGGTCTGCCTGAAAAAAAAATCTGGGGATCTTAGTGGGCTTCAAGTTCAATAGGAGTCAGCAGTGAGATATGACAGACAAAAGAGCTGATGGCTATCTTGGTTTATGTTCAGAGAAACGTTACTTCTAAGAATAAGGTGGCAGCCGTGCTGCACGAGGTCCTTGTCACACTCATGTAGAGTGTTGTGTCTAGTTCTAGGTGCCAGTTTAAGAAGGACAGTGATAAATTATAGGTCAACCAGAAGAAGGAAACCAGGATGGGTAAAGGGTGTCAAGATCATGTCATAGCTGACAGTTGAAGGAACTATGGATGTTTAACCTGGAAAAGAGAAGACAAGTTGTGGGGAAGATTGTGAACACAAGAGCTGTATCCAAGTATTTGAAGAGCTGTCATACAGAGGAGGGAACAGATTTATTCTTTTTGGCTTCAAAAGTCAGATCCGGGAGCTAAGTGGCACAATGGATAGAGTGCCAAGCCCCTGGAGTCAAAAAGATACATCTGCCTAAGTTCAGATCTAGCCTTAGATACTTACTAGCTGTGTGACCCTGGAGAAGTCACTTAACCTTGTTAGCCTCAGTTTCCTCATCTGTAAAATGAACTGGAGGAGAGAATGGGAAACCATTCCAATGTCTTTGCCTCAAAAAAAAAATTATAAGGAGATCAATGTAGGTGCAATGTCATGAAAAATTCTTAACAATAAGAGCTGTCCCCAAGTGGAGAGTACTGTCTCCAGATGTGAAGGGCTTTCCCTCCCTGGAAGCCTTCAAGCCTACATGTCACCTATGCTATTGTAGGGATTGCTTTGGGTTAGGGATTGGACTCTGTGACCACTAAGAACCCTCCTAACTCTTCAACTCTGAATCTGTATGTATCTACAAAGAAAGATTCACGCTTTCCATGAGTTCTATTGTGTACTGCACTGTGGGGAAAGGTACCCATCTGAGCTGCTGCCTGGGAAATAGATGTGTGGGCACCTGGTAAAAACTGGGATACTGCAAAGAAATCTGGGCAAGCAGCAGCATCCTTCTTCGAGAGAAGCCATGTGCCACAGTGCTGGCCTTGGCAGCAAGAAAACTTTGGTTCATGTGCCACCTCTGATGCTTCCCAGCTGTTTGATCATGGGCACTTTGGCATCCAGTCATGGGAAGTCTTTCCTGATCTCCTTAGTTGGAATTGTTGTCTCCCTCCTCAAATGACTGGGATTCAGACTTTTTTTAACCCTTCTATTCTACCTTAGTATCAGTTCTAAAACAGAAGGGTGACAAGAACTAAACAATTGGAATTTAGTGACTTGCCCAGGGTTACACAGCTAGGAAGTGTCTGGGTCCAGATTTGAACCCAGGACCTTCCATCTCCAAGCCTGGCTCTCTATCCATGGAGCCACCCAGCTGTTCCCTACACATACACATCTTAATTTTAATGTTCAGAGCACTCTCAGTGTAGAGATTCTGTCCATAAAAGAGACCGATCAACAAGTTGTCTGTGACTTCTAGTCAGAGACTTGTCTAGAGTTCGTAGAGGTGCTCGTGGAACTAGTATTTGTCAAGGGCAAGACTGGAACCCAAGGCTTCCTTGACCCCAAGGCCCCTTCCTTCCCACTCCTCTAAGTTGCCTCTCACACATTGAAGCACAGCTGTGTGCATGCCTCCATTTACAGCTAGGCAATATGTGCACATACAGTCACACTGAGGACAATCTTGTTTGCTTGTACACATGAATCTGGAACTACTTTCAGTCATGCAAAAGCATGCATGTACACACACACACGTAGAAGAATCTACACTAAACATGGATGGGCGATGGTGCCTGGGGCTGCCTCTGACAGGAGTTCTGCAGGAACCCAAGACAAGGACCAAGAGATGTGGCCTTCCGGGTTGGCCAGGGGAGGTCTAATGGCTCTCTCTGGTGTCTCTTTTACTAAGAGGCTGCAGTGGCCAGCCAGCCCGAGGGAGCAAAATAGGATAAGAAGGGGTTCCCTGCTCCCGTGACCCAGCTGTGCACTTTGTCCCCAAGGAAGACGCCCCAACTAATGGCCCCAACTTGGGCAGCTCCAGGCTCTGCCTCTCCTCCTCTGCCATCCAATTTCTGCAGCTCCTCTATCAGCCCAGGCTACTGGTTAGGGGACAAATTCTCAATTAAAGCCCATTGTGGAATGTGGCAATGTGGGGGGAAGGGGAGGGAAGGACAGACAGAGACAGACCAACAGAGACAGAGATAGACCAACAGAGAGATACAAAGACAGAGAGAAAAGAGAGAGACAGAGATGGATACACAGAGAGAAAGACAAAGACAGAGAGAGAGAAAAGGAGATGAGAAAGGGAGAAGGGGAGAAAGGAGAGAGACAAAGAGAAGGAGGGAAAGAGAGAGAAAAGAGAGAGGAAACAGAGAGACAGAAAGGAGAGAGAGAGAGAGAGAGAAAGGAGAGGGAAAAGGGAAAGGGGGAGAAAGAGAATGGAAAAAGACAGGAGAGAGAGACAAAGAGAAGGAGGGAGGGAGAGAGAGAAAAGAGAAACAGAGAGACAGAGGCAGAGAGACAGAAAGGAGAGAGACAGAGAGAAAGGAGAGGGAAAGGGAAAAGAGGAGAAAGAGGATGGGAAAAGACAAGAGAGAGAGACAGAGAGAAGGAGGGAGGGAGAGAGAGAGAGAAAAGAGAAACAGAGAGGCAGAAAGGAGAAAGATAGAGAAAGAAGAGGAAAAGGGAAAAGAGGAGAAAGAGAATAGAAAAAGACAGGAGAGAGAGAGAGAGAGAAGGAGGGACAGAGAGAGAGACAGAGACAGAAAGGAGAGAGGCAGAGAGAAAGGAGAGAAGAAAGGGAGAAGGAGAGAGAAAGGAGAGAGGAGAGAGAGAGAGGGAGGGAGAGAGAGAGAGAGAGAGAGAGAGAGAGAGAGAGAGAGAGAGAGAGAGAGAGAGAGAGAGAGAGAGAGAGAGAGAGAGAGAGAAAGAGAGAAGACAGAGGAAACACAGAGACACAGAGAGACCAGAGACAGAAAGGAGAGAAACAGAGAGAAAGGAGAGAGAGAAGAAACAGAGAGAGAGAGGAAAGAGAAAGGAGAGAGAAAAAGAGAGAAACAGAGAGAGAGAGAGAGAAAGAGAGAGGCAGACAGAGAGAGGAAAGAGACAGACTAACAGACAGACAGAGAGGAGAGAGACAGAGATGGAGAGAGAGAAGACAGAGAGGGAGGGAGGAGAGAAAGGGAGGGAGGAAGAGAGAGGGAGAGGGAGGGGAGAGAGGAGGGGCTAGGGGACTGCAGTACAGAACAAACTAGGGCATTGCTAACAGCGTATGCACACACACAAGCACACACACACACACACACATACATACGTATACACACAAAAAGGACAGCTGCAATGCAGAGGCCCTTCAGGGAAAAAGATTGAATAATTCTCCTAACCAGGGCTTACAGGAGGCCTCTCTCTGCCTTCATGCCCAGATCTCTGATTGCAGCAAAACACCATTTCTTTAAAGGGCCAGCATCTCCTTCCAGGGCCAAGGAGAATCAGCACAGATGTTCTAAAATAAGGTTTGAATGTGTGTGGCTCAATTCCAGATTTAGAACATTTCTCTCCATTTCTCCTCCATCCATGGCGCTCCCCAGAACCCCCGGGGTCCCACTATCTTCCTCAGAGACCAGAGAGAGCAACACTTTGAAGAAGCCTGTCCAGCTAACAACCATGCATAGGACTCCCAATCTGGTGGGCATTTTCAGATTAATGTAGGAGAAGGTTTGGGCTCCGTGGGCTCTGGACCTGCTCCCGTGAATCCAGCTTTACGCTCTTCTCCAGTCCAGTCACCCTTGGTGTGATAAATAACACACGCAGGTCAACAAGCAAGTATTAAATTTAAGGGACACAAACCCTAAACTGAAATGGGCCTGCCCTAAAGTAGGGAGAAGAGCGTCTATGTCTATAGAAATAAGGAAATACAAAGCGTTTACAAAGGAATTTCAAAAGGGAGAGTCTGAGAATCCCTGATTGTTGTTGTTCAGTCATATCCTAATCTCCTTGACCTCATCTGGGGTTTTTCTTGGCAAAGACACTAGAATGGTTGGCCATTTCCTTCTCCAGCTCATTTTACAGATAAGGAAACTGAGGCCAACAGGGTTAAGTGACTTGCCCAGGGTCACACAACTGGTAAGTGTCTAAGGCCAGATTTGAACATAGGTCTTCCTGACTCCAGGCACCTAGCTAACCATAAATCCCTAGAGGGATCAGAAAAGATTCTTGGAAGAAAGTACTTGAGCTGTGCTTGAGTGAAATTGAGAGATTCAATGAGGCCAGGGGAAGGAGAGATCCTATTCTAGGCTCCTTGGACAAAGGGATGGAGGTGGGAGAGTGTATATGTCATGGATTGGGAGCAGTTAGCAGGTCAGTTGAATATGTGAAAGGGCAAGTAATATGCAATCAGACTGCTGCAGTGGTGGCAGCCAGATTGGAGATGCTATTCCATGCCAGTCTGAGGATTTCTTATTTTATTCTCAAGGTAATGGGAAGACATTAAAGCCCTAGTCAGCTCTGTATCTTTGGAATACCATTTTGGCAACTCTTGGAGGAGAGAACAGAAAAGGGAGAGACTTGAGGACAGAAAAGCTAATTAAGAATCTATTGCAGGGGCAGCTGGGTAGTATGGCTGATAGAGAGCCAAGGGCTAGTCAGGAGGGTGTGGGTTCAAATGTGACTTCAGACACTTCCTAGCTTTGTGAACCTGGGCAAGTCACTTGACCCCCATTGCCTAGCCCTTGCCTTTCTGTCCTAGAGTTGGTACTAGGTCAGAAAGTAAGGCTTTTAAAAAATAATCTATTCTCTAAACAAACAATTACCCTAATAGAAATATCAATAACATGAAAATAGGTCTTGATCAATGACACAAGTAAAACCCAGTGGAATTGAGCATTGGCTACAGGAGAAGGAAAGAATATGAATCATGTAACCATGGACATTTTTTCTTAATTAATCAATTAAATAAAATTTTAAAAAATCAAATCAAATAAAAAACAAATAAAATAAAAAGGGTCTATTGCAATAATCCAAGCAACAGGTGACAAAGTCCTGAACTCAAATACAGAACTGTTGAGGAGACAGAAGGGAACAGATGTGAGAGATATCATGAAGATAGAATCCATAAGTCTTGACCATGAATTGCATTGGGGGCATGAAGGAGAAAGCCAATGATGATTCCCAGTTTGAGATGCTAAGTTCCTGGGAAAATGTGGAGACTAAACAGAAATGAGAAAGCTCAGAAGGTTGGGGGAACACATGAGTTCCATTTTGGATGTGTTGGATTTTCCAGTGGGGCAGCAAAGGGCACCTGTCACTGGAGCCATTCCTTGAAGGAAGCCAGGGAGTCTAGAGAGAAGGAAGTGCATTCCAGTTATGGGGGACATTTGCTTTCTAGGTCCTACTGAAGGGGGGACTGGATCCCAGGACTGCAGCTCAAGGAATTATATTGGTATTGTGACTTCCTGAAAATCACCCACTTGGACCAATTGTCCAGAAGGCCCAACCACTTAGTGAAAACTCAGGAACATAGAATATGAGGAAGAGAGGAGGAGACAGGGAGAGGGAAAACACAGTCTATTTTCTACCCTCTTATTCAATCAGTCCTTTTTCATGGACCCCAGTGCTCTCACCTGACCAGTAGGTGCTCAAAAAGGTCAGAGACATATGGTAGGGAGGCAGTGAAGTAGCTCAGTGGATTGAGAGCCAAATCCTGGGTTCAAATTTGACCTCAGATGCTTCCTAGCTGGGTGACCCTGGGCAAGTCACTTAACTCCCATTGCCTAACACTTACCACTCTTCTGCCTTGGAACCAAGATACAGTAGTGAGTCTAAGACAGAAGGTAAGATTTGTTTGGGTTTTTTTTAAAAGGACATATGGTGGAATGGAAAATTCCCTGATTTTGGAATCAAAGGAGCTGAGTTCAAATTTCAGTTAACTCCTTGTTATCTCAAATAAAAAATGAGAGCGTTTGAAGTAGTCGGTTGATTAAGCCCAGCACTCTAATCCCAGTAGTTGCAGAGTTTTGATTCATAAAACATTCCAGTTTTTTCTCTGAAATCAGCCATTGTGTTTTTATGAATATTTCCAAATAGCCTAAAGTTTGTTTGTTTTTCCAGAAGCAGAGCCATGAAGATCAGAATGACCAGGCTATGTTTGGGGTGGGGAGAGCTGGTTGTTGTTGTTGTTCCCTCTTGGAGTTCCGTCTTAGTTCTGCATTTCCCACAGTAGGGGGTTCCTGCAGATGTCACCGTTTGTCTTGACTCTTTGAGATTCTAAAAATCACCTGCAATCAAATGATTAATGAGCATTTCTTAACTAGGCACTATGATAGGTGCGATGGACTCCAAGACAAAAATGAAGCTGTCTGTGACCTCAAAGAGCTTACATAATATGAGGCATGTACATTGCAAAGCACATGGGGAATGTGTGAGGTTGTGTTCAAAGGGAAGGCAATAGGCACCTTAGGGACATCACATGCCTAGAGAGCAATAACATATCTAGACTCCCCATACCTGACTGAAGAGCATAATTGTCCCCAGGGGGACTCAAAACTTTCTCTTTTGCCTGAGATGGCCCTTGGACACATATATCACCAGGTTGCTCTGTGAAGGTGAGAGGTCCTACTGTCTGTTTAAGCTTGTTTTTTTGTTTTGGTCTTTCTGCCTTTCTTTAAAAAGAGAGATTACAAGAATTATTGCATGGTATTCTTACCCACAGCTCCCAGGCAAAGCTGGGCAATCCAATGCCCTCCTTTCCAACTGAAAGAGGGCAATAGGAAACCTTCCAGAGCCACCAAACCATCTTTCAGACAAATACAAATGAGAAATAATCTCTGGTACCCTTCAGATTGTTATTCAAAGGCCCAGTATAGCACAGTAGAAAGTGAACAGATTCTGGAGTAAGGAGGCCTGAGTTCAAATCCTACTTTTGTTACTACCTATGTGCCCTTAGGCAAAGCATTTTATGTCCAAGGGCCTCAGTTTCCCCATATGTAAAATAAAAGGGATAGACTAGATCCCCAGTGCCTTAGTTCCTTTCCAGCTCTTCATCCAGGCTGCTGTACCTGATTCTGCCTACTGACCAGACTTTCCTCTTTTGAATTCTCTCCCTTCTCATGGCTTGCCTCCCTTCCTAGATCTTCCATTAAGCAGTTTAGCTTTAGTTACTCTATTTTTAATTGCTCTTTGAGACTCTCCTCTGCCAGGATCAAAGAAACTTCTGTGATCAACAGTTTCATTCTGTGAGGGGCTTAAGACAAGGTAGGAATGTAGCTTTTCTAGAATTTTAGTGATGTGGTGAATCCAGGCAGTGGCCAGTCAAGGAGGGAATGATTTGTCATCAAGGGATAAAAGATTCTCACTTTAATAAAGGTGACAGAGGAGTTGTCACACTGAGGGATCAGACTCTGTCTGATGTGGAAGATCCCTTTGCCTGACAAAATCTTGGGGAAGGACAAAAAACCCAGGGCTACTTTTCTTTGGAACTGATCCCATTGTTGGTGAAGGAAATCAAGAGTAAGTGTTTAGCTCAGCAAGCTACCTATTATTAAACTGGGCACCTGAAGCAAGTTGGCATGGAGAGAAGCTCTCTTAGGGTGACGTTACCCAGGTGCTGTGGCTATTGATGGGGAGATAGTGATGGGGATAGAGATTGGGCCAAGGGGTGGGACTCTAGACTAGGCTAGAACAGAGCTGTCAGCATCTTCTAAATTTCCTGCCATAGGGCAAGGCCCCAGTAACCTACCCTAGTTGTGGGATAGGGTCAGGACCTGGATCTGTAATCTCTCATTGGTATAGACAATCCCTAGAAGAAGAAACACCCTACCAGTTCAGGTCAACACCTTCTCTGTAACTTATTGTCTTACTTAGTTGGGAGAACACTGAAAGGCTAAGTGAATTGCCCAGGATCATACAGCCAATATGTGTCAGAGGTCTTTCTGACCCCAAACCAGCTGTCTATCCTTGCTAGCTTTCCTACTTATGGCCCCACATCCTAGTTATTGGCTATTGTTTAATTGGTAAGCAATAAGCTATTTGTTGGCAAACATACCCACAGTCCTTATCCAAGGGTTGAACATATGAAGCCACTTGGAGTTTTCTCTTGACTTAAGGGATCCTTTTCCCACTTGTTTCATTTATCTACCACCATCCCTGTTTGCCAAAAGTCTTGTTCATCTTTTAAGCCCCCCCCCCCGCCATGTATCCAAGTTGTCTAGTAGGGAAATGAGATGCCAAAGGACATGGAATGAAGGTAGCTTCTTTCCCTGCTTCTGAGGAAAGCTCCCATGTTATCATTGCAGCAGTTGAACCAAGTGGTAGCTCCTCATGATGGGACTTTCACTGGTATTCTTAAGGGAACCAGCTACTAGGAATTGATTGGTGCTTCTTAAGTAGAAAAGGCCTATGACTGATGGGAAGAAATTGTGTGAGGAGTCAGTGGAATGAATAGAAGGAAAAGACCCAAAGAGGTCAGGACATTCTAGAATAATTGAGACATCCATGGTACTTGTCACTCTCTTCCTGGGATCTCAGCCTTGAAAGATAAGTGTTAGTCCATACTGTCTCTGGCCAAGGTCCTGATTCATGATGGCACAGAGATGATGCACTGCAGGCACCAACACTAAGGATTAAATAATGGTGAGAATTATGGTCAGATCCAGCCAAGTGCTACTGATTCTGAATTATGCCAATTGAACCTCTGCCTATTTCCTCATCCATAGAGAAGAATTTCCTCAGTTGTGGACATCAGGTATACCTGACGCCATCTCTTCCTTGAAGTCTTCTTTTATTCCAATAATAGGATTAATCTCATTCTTCTCTGCTTTCCACATTAAGTGGTTTCAGAACTTAAAAGCATTATTTAAACATTAGTTATTCATACCATTATTGTCTATAGATAGGCCTCCAAAGTGAAGAAGGATTGAGTTTAAGTTCTGATTCTGCCATATGACCCTGGGCAAATTGGAACCCCTCAGTGGCCCCATGCAACTCCTGGATTGCAGAGCAGATACCAATCAGATATCCTTCACCAGAAACCCCTAATACCATTTCTTGAATTGAAATGAAAGGAGTGGGCTGGAAGAAAGGCTAAGTTGGGCCTTCAGGACCAATAAAATCCCATTGCTAGGGTCTACATATTATACCAGCCCTGACCTCAACTGTACCCATGGCAAGAATTGTGTCTGCCTCCTAAGGGCTGTGACCCTCTGACAATTTAGGAGCAACTGTGAGCTTGGTCTTGCCCTGCTGGGTTCCTCTGACCCCTGGAATTTGGCTTGAAGGTTGCATGGTATAGTAGACCACATCTGGACATGGATCTGGAGGTGTGAGTTGTGTGCCTGGTTCTGATGCTTACCGACTATGTCACTGTAGATAAGTCATGTAACATATCTTCACTGAAAAATAGAACCGATTATACTTCAATGCCTGCCACATAAGGGCTTTATAAACTTTAAAGCACCCAACAAATGTAAACCATTATCAATAAGAGCTGATACTTCCAGTCCCCAGAGAATCTAAATTTACAAAACATTTTGCACAAGTTAGGTACAATGAGAAAAAGAACTAGCCTATTTAGTGGGGAAATTATTACTCCATAGCTATCACTGTGAGGCACTGGTATCCATGAAATATTCAAAGCACCAGAAGAGGGCCTCAGGCCCATCAAGTTGGTCTTCTCCAGAGAATTGATAGAAGGATGAATACACATCACACCGGATGCCTGTGATCTCTACAGACAGAGCCAGTGCCCCCAATGATAAGATCACAGGGCCGACAAAGCACTGAAGTCAAACCCAGATAGGAATCCCCAATTTGCCACTTACTATCTGTGTGATCTTGGGCAAATGACTTCTTTGCTCTGGGCCTCAACTCCTCATCTATAAAATGAATCTGGTTCAATAAAATGATTGGGTTCAATAGTCTCTAATGTTCCCTCCAGCTTTAAATCTCTGATTCTGTGAAGCACTTAGCACAGTGCCTGGCATTAGTAGGCAGTATATAAATGCTTATTCCTTTCTCTTTTCTATAATCCTAGAAAGTTTATCTTTTCTAATGGTTTTCCTGGTGACAGCCGGTAGACGAGGCTGTGTCTAGAATGTGCTCCTTCCTCACATCCCCCTCTTCTAGCTCCCAATGTGGCAACTCCAGAGCCACCTCCCACATGAGAGAACAGTACCTTACCCAATTCCCCCTCTCCCAAATTGGTAGTGCCTTCTCTCCCTCAAAATACTTGGGTATATTTCATATGGGTTCATCTCTGTACACACTAGTCTCTCCACTGGATTATAAATTCCTTAGGGATACATATTGTTTCATTTTTGTCTTTGTATCTGCAGGCACCTAACTAGTGCCTTTGCATATATATACATATGCATATTTAAAAATAAATCTGTATGAAACTAACAAATGTTTATTGAATGAAGTCAATGATGGAATGAATGGATGAATGTGTAAACGAATAAATGAATGAATAAGTGAGTGAAGGGAGGAGAGCTACAATCAGCTTATTAGTTTGGGAGTTCTTAAGTGTTTATGTAGTAGCAAAACAATGATCCTCTGGTTGACTTGGGAAAGTGGTTTTGACTTGGGATCAGAGTAGCTGGTACTTGAATTTGGGATGCAGATTTGTGTGGATATCATTCACTAATGTAATAGCCATTTAGTAAGCACCTACTAAGTGTCAGACACTGGGCTAGGTGCTGGGGATCTAAATAAAGAGTAAAAGATCCTGCCCTGAAGAATGAGATGGGGAAGTTGAGGAGAGGCAATGTGAACACTTAGAAATAAATATGAAATATGTGCAAAATGAGAGATTAGGTTAGGCCTTGTTGTAGGAGGTTGTACATGAGTTAAGCCTTGAAGAAAGCGAGAGTGTCTACAAGGTAGAAGGTAGAAGCCTTCTACAAGGCCAGCAGAGCCTGCATTCCAAGCATAAGGGATAGCCTCTACAAAGATATGAATATGGAAAGTCATGTGTGGAGAACAAGTAGCTCAGCTTGCTTGGAAGGTAGAATGTGTGAAAAGGAGAGATCAGCTCTGAAATTTGGAAAGAAAGACCTGGATCCTGATGGGAGAGGGCTTTAAATGGCCAATGGAATCACAGAGTCAAGGATTTTCAGAATTAGAAGAGACCTCTGGATCTCCACCACCATATACCTGACAAGTGCTCCTCTGGCTTTTCCTCAAAGCTCTTCCAAAAAACCTCCTGTCCAGTCAGCACATTCCAGCTCTACCTGGTAGGAAGGTTTCACTGATATAAAGTCGAACATTGTTTCTTTGCAACTCCTGCCCATGGTCAGATTCAAGCTTTAGCAATATTAGTTTAGCCAGAGGCCAAACAGGTTGTCACAAACAACTGCCAGTCCAGATGGAGTGGGGAGTTGCTCAAGCTAGGATAATTTGCAGTTATTATTGAGAAAGGTCATGTTACAAAGGGTGGGATACTCACACCTGGACTTCTTTGTAATTAGTCTTGTTGCATTTCAAGGGGTGGAATGTACACATTATGTTATAGTTGGCACGTTAGACCAATGGCCACCATATCTTGCTTGTTCTCTGAGTTTGCTTTCCTAAATGAACCAAAGAAGGACTCAGCCCTGAACTCCAGTCACTGTAGCTTCTCAGTTGACCTCTTAAGCAATAGATTTGATTCCTGTTTTTCCTCAAGAGTTTATCTCCTGAAGAGGCATCAGGGCAGCCAATCCCACGGAACGGAGATCATACTAGTGTCTCAGAGGGAGGCATTGTAGGAGATTCTCCCCAGCTCTGCAGTGAAGTCCCTACCCAATCAATTAGTTTTCAAAACCTTCTACAATCTGGCTCAGGCCTACATTTCCATACCCATTGCCCATTAATTTCCCTGACATTCTCCATGTTCCAGCCAAATTTGACTACAAGGAGTTTCTTAAACTCAGTATCACATCTCTTGCCTTCATGCCTTTGCCTAGTCTTCTCTCCTTTCTCTCTCTCTTCTCTCTTTGTCTCTTCTGTATCTCCCTCCATCTCTTTATGTCTCTCCATCTGTCTCTCCTTCTCTCTCTGTCTCTCTGTCTCTCCCTCTATGTCTCTGTCTATCTATCTCTGTTTCTCTCTCACTGTTTCTCTCTCTCCCTCTCCCTCTGTCTCTTTGCCTCTCCCTTTCTCTCCATCTATCTCCATCTATCTCTCTGTGTCTCTCTCCCTCTCTCTCCCTCTATCTCTCCCTCTCTGTCTGTCTTTCCCTCTATCTCTTTATGTCTCTCTATCTCTCTGTCTGTCTGTCTATCCATCTATCTCCATCTATCTCTTTATGTCATTCTCTGTCTCTCCTTCTCTCTCTCTGTTCCTGTCTCTCCTTCTCTCTGTCTCTGCTTCTTTGTCTCTCCCTCTATCTCTCTAAGTCTCTCTCCATCTGTCTTTCTGTCTCTCTCTCACTATCTATCTCCCTTTGTCTCTCTGTGTCTCTCCCTCTTTAGGTCTCTACCTCTCTGTCTTTATGTCTCACTGTGTCTCTCTCTTTCTCTGTCTCTCCCTCTCTCTATCTCTCTGTCTTTCTGTCTCTTCCTCGCTGTGTTTCTCTCTCTTAGCTTTCCAGACTATCTTTCACATCAGTATATTTATGGTTTTATTTGGAGGGGTTGACTTTGTATCAGTGTGCCTTACAACAATGACCAATATGGAGGTGTGTTTTCCATGATAATACATGTGTGGCCCAGTCAAACTGCTTATCATCTCTGAGTGGGGGGAGGGCAAGGAGGAAGGGAGACAGTTTGGATCTTATAATTTGGGGAAATGTCTGTCGAAAACAATTATTATATGTAATTAAATATCATGGAATAAAAAAAAGATGTTTTAGCTCCCTTCAAAGTTGAGCCCTTGGGCTTCTTCCTAGGGGAAACTTTCCCTGATCCTTTTGTTTATTGGGTCACTTTTCCTCCTCAAATGATCTTGTATTTATTTGTCTATTTTAGTGTCCCATCAATGGCCCAGTAAGACATAAGCTTCTCGAGGGCAGGGACTGGCTTTCATTTTTGCTTTTGTATTCCCAGCATCTTGCCCAATCCATAAATGCACATTTAATTCAATTTCATTGATTCAAGCCTTTTTCTGTCTGTGTCATGTTACTCAGTCATCTACATCAGTGAAAAGGTAACATGGCATAATCAAGTCTCTAAGTCAGGAGTCCTAGGCTGATATCTGGAATTGGTATAACCTAGGGCAGGACTTTCAACCTTGTGTTCTATGGGCAGCTCTTTGAGACTGTAAGTTCCAGAGAAGATATTGACCTACACTGGTAGAGGGAAGTTCCTTTCCTGGGATTTCCCTATACCAATAAAACCAAATGTGCAGTCTTGACTCCCTAGATAAGAAATGGCAACTCCTTTCCAGCCATGATAAAAGCATTTGGAGTCAGAAGCCTTGGGTTCAAATCCTATCCCTCTCGATCTCTAGAACTCCATTGCCTAGAAGGGTTGGGCAAAATGATTTCCAAACACCCTTCTGACTCCAAAATCTACAATCCTATAGAAGGACATCACTTGGGGCAGTTCAAATTGTGTGCAGAGTTTGTAGTGCCTCCTCCTCTCTGTTAGGCCAAGAAATGATAGCCAGAGGCAAGAGGCCCTTCATGTAACAGGGTCTTCAAGTATTTGAAGAACTAAGAAAGATGAGACTTGTTCAGCTTAGCTCCAGAGCAGAATGAGACTGAGAGCTAGACTTAATGTCAGGAAAAAATATTCCTATCATTTCTCTCTGTCCAATGGGTTCCCCCTCACTGGAAGTATTCAAGAACAATTTAGAGAACTTGGAGAACTCCCTGTTGGAAATGGGGGGCAGGAAGGATTCTTATTTATGTATGGGTTGAACTTGATGATTTCTGAGGTTCCTTTCAACTTTGAGAGTCTGTGACTCTCCAGAAGAACTGCCCTACAACAGGTCATAGTCTAGACGATGTACACTGACTGTTCCAGTACAAGAGAGCATGGGTGATGTGTCAGAATAGTGGCATAAAAGACCATTCAGGACCAGCCATTCAAAAGAGGGGGGAAACCACATCTAGGTGGCATGAAGAGAGGAGGGACTTAAACTGCACCTTGGAGGACAGATAGGATCTCAACAGGAAGAGAATACTGACAATTCAAGGCAATATATCATGAAGTGGAAATGTGTGTTACACAGATTGTAAATGGGGAAGCAGTTCAAAGGAAAGATCGAGTCCTGGATTTAAGTCTGAGGAAACAGGCTCTGATCTCAACTTGGCTATCTGATCTTTGTGACTTAATTTCCCTCCTTGGATTTCAGTTTCCTCTTCAGTAAAACAAAGGCTTTGGAGTAGATGACCTCCAAGAGCTCTTCCTGCTCTAAATCCTGTAAGTAGATGATCAATGATGGTAGGAGGGGTCAAGGAAGACTCCATGGAAAAGATACAGTGAGCACCTCTTTGTCCCAAGGTTGAGATCAGGCTGGGAGGAAGAGAGAGGGGAAGGCTTTGGAGGTTAGAGACATAGAGAATGTGATGTTTATGTGGGACACTGAGATTGAGCTGGCTAGAGTGGAGGCCGTGAGATGCACAACAGTGAAAAGGAGCATTAGATGGATCTGGTGGGGCCAGATGGTTCCAGTTCAAAGCCAAAGGATCTGGGTCCACTGATGGAAGCAGTCTACCATGGGGAAGTTGTGGTTACTGTTTCAGAATCTCGAAGGGCTGATAGTGCCTGCTTTATGTCTCCTAATGAGTACTGATGACTCATGATGGCTCCTTTATAGACAATTCATTGCACATAGCAACAGGCCCTGTGGGGCAACAGAAAGAGTGCTGGTTTTAGAGTCCATAAACCTGGGTTTAAATATCACTTTGACTGTCTTGGGTTGAGTTTGTATACATTTAGAGGGGTATATGTTGTTTGCCCCCCAAGAGATGTCAAGTCTTTGGAAAGAGATTGCTTCTTTTTTGCCTTTGTGTTCTCAGAGTCTAAGGCAACACCTAGTGCATAGTAGGTACTTAATAAATGCTTATTGATTAATTATTGATTTGCCCCAACTCTTGACCCATTTTGTCCTATAAGTCATAATGAATTTGTAGTCACCTCCTTAGACTTTTACTCACTTGACAAGTATCTGGGGGGCACATAGAACCTTTGAGGAGAGGAGGAAAGATTGGAACCCATGTATCCCAGAGCCTTCTGCAAGGTTTTATTCCTTCAGGAGGGAGGGGAGCAAGCATTTATTAAACACCTACCATGTTCCAACACTTTACAAAGATTATCTCATTTGACATGCCCAGTCTAGTGGGAAAACTGAGAGCTGTGTGGACATGAAAGAGGAAAAATCTTCCTGAGGGTTACCCCTGTGTGAAGGGATCTTGGAACTGAGTGCCAGAAAGGATGTTAGAGATTATCTAGTTTGGCCTTCCGAGTTTACATCTTGGGAAACGAAAGCAATTTGCCCAAGGTCACCCAACTAGTACGTAACACGATCAGAATTCTTTAGAAACTCATGTCTTCCAGTGCTAAATTCTGGATTGATCATTACACAAGAATAACTCTGGACACCACAGCTAGGCTCAAAATCAACAACAACAATAATTGCCACCATTTCTCTGGCACCAACTATGTGTCAGGCACTGTGTTGAGCACTGTGTTACAAATATTGTCTCATTTGATCCTCACAATAACTCTAGGAAGAAGGTGCTGTTATTATCCCCATTCTACAATGGAGGGAACTGAGGCAAACAGGGGTTAAGTGACTTGCCCAGGTCACCCAGCTAGGAAGTATCTGAGTTGGGATTTGACTCCAGATCCAGTGTTCCATGCCACTTAGTTCCTTCTAACTCCTCAACCTGGAAAGAAGAGATAAATCCAGCCAGCAAATGGCCTATGGCTGTCCTGAGTGGCAGAGTCTTAAAGACCTGTTTGAAGCCCAAGAGGCAAGGTGACCGTGGAATCAGGAAAACCTGGGTTTAAAGGCATCTTCGAAGGCTTCCCAGCTACGTGGTCCTGGAGAAGTCATGTAGCGTTTCTCCTTTTCCATACGTGCAAGATGAGGACGATAACCCCTAGAGTACCTCTCTTGCAGGGGTGTCATGAGGCATAAATGAGATAAAGTGAGTAAATAATCTTCTAAATATTTAAGGGCTACAGAAATGTCAGGTGGTTTTAATTCAGATGCCAGTCTTCTGCCAATCCTGGAGCCCAGCAGTAGAAGCCAGGTCCAGTGCCTGTGGCATTTAAAGCTTGGAACACCAGGTTTGAAACAAGAAAGGCTGGGAGCAGGATCCTGGCTCCTTTTACCCCCAACTAGAGCTCTTGGGCCATGCTAGGGAGCAGAGGTGGGAAATGGGGACCTTTAATCTGGAGAAAACAGGGTGGGGGCTGAGGGTGGTGGGGAGGAACATCCTGGCCTCTTTTTTCAAATATTTGAAGGGCTACGCTATGAAGGAGGGATTACCCTTGTTCTACTTGGGCCTGGAGGGGAGAACCAGGAATATTGAGCAAAAAAAATGACAGAGATACAGTTGGAGGCTTGCTATTAGGAAAAGCTTCTGTGGTTAGAGCTGTCCCAGAGAGGAGCGGGCTGCCGGGGGAAGTGGTGCCATCTTCCTCCTAAGAGGTACTCAGTCGAGGCTGGATGGCCACACTTTGGGGATGTTATAGAAGAGAATTCTTAAACAGGTATGAGTTGGGTCAGATGGCCACTGAGGGTTCTTCTGACTCTGGAATTCTGCGTTTCTCTGTTCCTTCTTCAGACCTCAGGGAGCTGAGGCTAGGTTAAGGCAGATGTGTGAGACTTAAGCTTCTTCTTTCTCCTCAATCCTGATTGGTTGTACCTCCTGAGGCACATATGTGGGCCCAGGAGACAGATTCCCGCATGACTTCCCACAGGGATGTGGGGGGCTGGGAGGAGGGAAGGTGGGAATTGGGAGATATCAGGAATATGTTGCTAAAGTTGGAGCACATTGTGATTCATCCTAGAGTGACATAGTAGTGCCAGATTGGGGGGGGGGATTGGGCTTCTGGGCTCACTAATGACTGGTTGCTAATATAAAGAATAAAAGAGATGAGTCCAAAAGGGCAGGAACCCAGCCTGAAAGACCTACTCTATGTAATTATGTCTTAGCTCCTAAGTAAATTAAATTTGACTCTCATCAGCCAGCCTGAGTCATTCTGAGCCTGGTCTGCGGCTTTCCAGAATGCAAAGGTTTCAAGCAGGGCCTTTGCAAAACCTGAAGAGGAATGCTGAGCTTTTTTCCAGGGAAGCTTCCACTAGCTCTGGGGTCTGAGCCCCCTTGAACCTCAATTACACTAGTTCCTCATGTTTGGCCCAGGGATCCTACCTGGCACATCCGGGATCCAGGGCATGTTCTTCCAGGAAGGATTTGGCAATCCGGGCTATTTGGGGGAGGTGGCATGCTACAGAGGGAAAAGCTCATCTATTTAGAGCTGAAAGGTACCTCAGAGACCATCCAGCCCAGCCCCTTATTTTATAGTGGGGAGACAGAGACCAGAGAAGTGTAGTCAGAGGACCTAAGTTCAAATCCTACCTCTGACACATACTAGCTTGTGACTTTAGGTCACCTGGTCCAGCATCCTCATTCCTAGTTTTACAGAGGAACAAACCAAGTCTCAGGGAAGAGAAGTGGTTGCTCCAGGCCATATTTCCAAGTAACAAGGGCTAGGATTTGAACCCAAGTCCTCTGACTTCAAATCTAGATGGGCTAGTATCATGAAATGGATAATATTCCTTTTTAGTCCATGGTCCCGGTTCTTAAACAAGCTGGGTTTTGTTTTACTTGTTTTTATAAGTGGTGGGGTTACGCGGTTTCAGAGGGGATGGTAGTTTTGGGGTTGTTGGGGGTTTTCCCTTTGCCTGTGCAACTCTCTAAGGAAGAAGAACATATGTTATGGGGAGGCAGGGTGGATTCAGGTAAATGCTTTGTCTTTGGTGAAAGCCATTGTGCTATCTTCCTGCCTACCCGAGTAGTGATGGGAAATTGATCAAATTCCAGTTCAGTCCAACAAGATATAAGATTAAATGAGCAATTCCAAGAGAACTCATCTACTAAGGTGATTGTGCTAACATATTATTTCAATTATGTTGTTAAATTGCTCACTCCTGTGTGTGCTGCTCTGTAAACCAAACTGCCTCCCATCTCCGTCTTGCAAATGGCACCCCTGACTCCAGCAATGTTCTCTTCCAAAGAGAGAGAACGGTTCTCCCGAATTCTTCCATTTTGTGATGCTGGGATCAGAAAGCATGCCATTCACAGTACTGGCATGTCAGAGACTCCCAAACCTTTCCTCCTCAGTACTGAGGATGGGGATCCTGGCCATGGAAGAGCTGGGCACGACATCCCTATTTTTCTTCTCCTCACTAAGCAAACCCCCTTCCTCTGTCCTCCTGCCCTGATAGGAATGGAAACCACTATGCAAACAAAGAAGGGACTCAATGTAGGAATGGGGCTTCGGGAGCAGAGGTAAAGAGTCATGCTGCTTAATAATTCACATTTTTTAAGTTATGAAAAATGGAGGCCAGTGATACAACTTTCAGCCATTTCATGTAAGAGGTGAATAATTCAGTATAATTCTTAGGGCATAAAAAATGCATGAACTTTTTAGTTTTATAAAATAGATCATGTTTGCTACTGCACCTGACGGCCTGGTTGAGGTAACTCAGGAACCCCACAATGGCTACAGAAGCGAATTCTCCGCTCTTGAGTAGGGAGAGAGAAGCAACATTGATTAGGGCTGTTTCAGACCACTCAAGATGGTTTGGTAGATGCTGCAAAAAGCCATCAACAGTGCCCCATGTGGTGGTAATTATAGGCCTCTGCCCCACTTACTGGATTCCCATGGTGCTCTGGAGCTGGCCATCTTAAAAGCTTTGAGGATCTCAAAAGCATCTAACTCACCCCAACCCAATCAAAGCCTTAAGGGGATGAACCTTTAGGGTGCTCTTATTGAGGGGTAAGAGTGTATGGACAGGACAGAAAGAGGAAAATCCGAGAATATAGAAAGAACATGATCATTTGAATACATTTTTGAAATTTAAAAAATCGTTCTTTTCCCTGGCTTCCGTGCTTTTTACTGCTGGTGAGAAAGTGAGTGGGAGCCCATTTATATTTGGTTAAAGATGCTGGCATTATGCCAAGCCACTTGAAAGTGAGTTTAAAACAAATGGTGTCATTGAAAGTTCTTTTCCTTCCAGAGGAACATCTCACTTTAGCATTAGAGATAAGTATAATTCGGTGGGTGTTCACGTGTCCTAATGGACAACTCTTCTTAGCTCTCCAAACAGTAGAGCCAAACAAATTATTTAATTGACTCTGGAGTGAGCCAGTATAAAATCCATTTCGTGTGCTCTGAAGCACATACGATGTGTCCTCGAAACGCTAGGGTGAAATGCTGGGACACTCAAATTCTCAAGGAATTTTGAAGAATAAGTATAAAATAGATCACCTGGGAAATGCACGAGAGGAGGAGAAAATGGGTTGGTCCTATGTCCAGTGCCGGCAGCCATCATCCTGGAAAGCAGTCCTTCCTGAGGTACCAACTGCCTCTTCTCCTACAAGCTATAGCCTCAGGGACTGAAAACCCAGAAAAGAAAGTTCCTGCCACCACTATTGTTGTCACTGTCATTCCACATCAGAAACTAGTAAGATTTTATCAGTGGAAATGATACTAAAGAAGAAGCATTAACCTCTGCTTTCTTAAGGCACTCTAAAGAGCAGGGAGCCTTCCCACCTGACTTGCAGGTGAACCTTTCCAAATGTATTGTCTCCTTCATTAGAATAGGAGCCATTGAGAGCAGGGACTGACTTCCCCATCTATCTGTATCCCTGGTGCTTAGCACAGTGCTTTGCACATAGGAAGAACTTAATAAATGCTTTTTTCATTCATTATTCATGAGTGATGACAGATGGACAGCCGGAGTGTTCTACTGAGATTCCTCAGTGTCAGAAAAGGACAGCCTCCAGCTCATTGTTCCTTTTGGTAAACAAGGAACAGGGTTCCCTGTATTTAACTTACTGGGGGGCATGGCCAAGAGAATCGTGCAGGGTGGGCAAGAATGGACAGTTTTGCATCTGCATGAAAAGAGGGAGGAGCCAAGACAATGAGATCATAGATTCATTGGCTTAAGCACTGAAGAGACAAAGACAAAAATGATGCTGAGGCTATCTGCCTTCAATGAGCTTTCCATTCTTCTGGAGGGACACAACATATACACAGATAAATAAATGTAACTTGCATTCATTAAAGCAAACATAAAATAATTTGTATTTAAGTATAAGTAAATATAAAATAGTTTATTAAAGTATAAGTAGATAAAAATTATATGAATTAAAGTATAATACAAAATAGCTTGTATGTATTAAAGTATTAGTAAATACAAAATAATTTGTATTTATTAAATAAAATATAGGTAAATGCAAAAATAATTTCAGAAGGGAATGAGTCCTAACACCTGGCTGAGAGAACAGGAAATTGGGAAAAACATGAGTGGTATTCTTTGAAGAAAATTAGGAGGTCTGAGAGGTAGCAGAAGGGAGAAGGAAGCCTCTCTAGGGCATTCCAGGCAGTCTGGGGGAGACAAGCCTTTGTGACACTCTTGCACCTTTCCCTGACTATACTGTTCTCTGAAAAAGCCCAAATATTGAGCACCTGCAATGTATGAAAGCTCAATGCAAGTTAAATCTGTCAGTTCCCCCTTTCCACAAGGAGCTGTGATGTTTATAAATTCTAAATATACTTAAGGATGAAAATAATGCCGCCCTTTTGGTTCACCATCTTAAATGTCAGCAACATGGGAAATGATCTCGACAGGACAGATATGACTCCATTCTTAATTATGATGGCATTTATTTTTCTTTATTTCTAGGGGCTAGTCATTTCCCTGGGGAGGGAACTCTAAGAGGTTCATTTATATCAGCACTTGACCTTCAGATTGAATTTGCTAAGTGGGTGGATTTGAAATGGTTTTCACTGTATATTTGTGCAACTCCTTTTTGTACAAGTCTTTTTTACAACATTAAAGCACTATGTAATTAAGAGAAATTGGTGGGGTGCTGGACCTATGATTTCACTGGTAGGTATTAGGAACTCTTGATGAGGAAATTCCCTCTACCAATACAGATCAGCACCTTCTTTGTAATCTAGAGTTTGACTTTATTTTTTCCCTTTTTAATTTTTTTCAATTACACATAGAAACAACTTCTGATAATTATTTTTTGACACTTTAAGATTCAGATTTTCTCCCTCTCTTCCCTCCCCACTCCAAGGAAGTGAATAGCCTGATATAGATTATACCCATACTTTAATGGAATGCATAATTCCATATTGCTTGCCTATGAAAGAAGACATGTCATACAGATAATAGAAATCACATGAAGGAAACAGAGTGGGAGATGGCATCTTCCATCTCCACTCAGATGCCAACAGTTCCTTCTTTGGCTTTGGATAGCATTTTCATCGTGAGTCCTTTGTGGTTATCCTGGAGACTTGCTTGGCTGATAATGGTTTAGTCCCTCATAGTTGATCATCATATATTATTTCTGTTCTCCTGGTTCTCCTCACTTCACTTTGCATCAATTCATATAAGTCTATCCATATCCTAGAGTTTTAGAGAGTTAGTTAGGGTACTAGGAGGTTATTGACTTATCCCTCATCACACAGCCAGTATGAGTCAAAGGCAGGACTTTTCCTTTCTCCCTCACCTTACCCCCACCACTCTAACCATTATGCCAAATTGCCTCTCTATTAACATGATTATTCCACCACCACCTCAACACCCTCAAACCAAAACAAATGCTAATTACCTAACATTGCCAGTCCAGAGTGGGGGTGGGAATTTTAAACAGACAATAAAATAAGCATCAATCTATGCTTTGAGATCTTTTTATGTGTAAGTCCTAATTAATATGCTTGATTATATTAGGTGGTTATTCCGACAAAAATGTGTTTGAGAGATAAAGCTATTTGACCCTTGACCATTTTCATCAGGATATGGGTGACCTCAACAGCTATCCAGAGAAAGGAGAAGCAGCTCTGGATTTTGTCAGAGAAACTGGGCCATTGCCTACTTGTAGAACATTGGGGATATCTCTTCACTTCTCTGGGTCTCAAGTCCTTATCAGTAAAGGGATTGAACTTGGTTCATCCCAAGGTTCCATCTAATCCTGATTTCTTCCAAGAGTTACCAGAGGCTACAAGGCAAACTCCACTTCTGTGCATCTTCCCCTTTTTCCCACCCTATCCCCATTTATGCTCTCACCACTGTAACCAGTTATGACAACTTTTCAGGAAGAAATATATAATTATTCTTCCCTTGCTAATTCCTCCCTTGATGGGCTGCTTTTGTTTTCTTTGTTGAGAATCCAATTCATTTTAACATTTATTAAGTATTCACTATATGCCAGGCATTGTGCTAGGCACTAAAGATACAAAAAAAAGTCTCTGCCCTCAAGAAGCTTCCAATCTAATGGAATGCAGGTCTTGGGATTCAAAGTCTAATGTCCTTTCTACTACACTCCTTACACTATGATGCCTTAGGTCCAGAGTAGGCTCTGTCAGAGCATAATAGAAAGGACAAGATGAGTTTCCTTGGTGCTTAGGGAATAGAAAAGCCCAAATTGCAGAAGAGAACCTAGAAAGATGGATGGAGAAAAGCCATCCCTGCTTGAGGCAAAAGGGAGATCTCCAGGGTTGAGTCTTGAAGAAACAAATGTGCTTTATTTCCTCAGGTCATATTGACTTTGCAGTTTAATTCAAGTTTTTAAAAAATATTAATCTTCTACTATGTGCAAAACACTATGTCATATAATATGACAACCCCTCAAAGAGCTTGTGTTCTATCAGAAGAACATAATATCTACAGATGATTATTTGAAGAGTGAGTATTAACAACCATGGAAGGTAGCACCTGAACTATGCTTTGAGTGATACCAAGGATTCCAGTAAAGGAGGTGGAGGAGAGGTGATAAGAAAATAAATGATTGAATAAGGGAATGCAGGGCATTTATTATTGCTACATGCAAGGCATCAGAGATATAAACTCTAAAAGTAAGGCAGTCCCTCTAATTCAAGGAACTCCCATTCTAATGGGAGGGCAACAATATGAAGTTTCAAAAGCCCCATAGTCCTTAGAGTATACAACAGCAAAGGAGATGGAAGAAAATATGTCTCTTCATTAAAGACATTTCATCTGATCACCATATCCATATTATGCTGAAATTAAACCATTTGACAATGCCAAAGCCTTTCAAGAAATTGCAATAATTTTATTTTCTGGGTCTTCAATAGTTTTGGATTCTGAAGAGGTTGTGGCTCTGCATAAGAAAGTTGCCAGGTCCCATCTCCATGGGATCGCTTCCTGAGATAATGGCTTCAAGTGCTGTTGGACTGTCAGCAGGATTTGTGGTTTTCACTGCCAGGGCTCTTGAATTTTTCTGGCCAGTGGTGACAGAAAGCATTTGGTGTCAGAAGTGGCACATAAAATGGGTGCCCTCTCCATAGTGATTTGTCCCCTAAATAACCAGCCTAGAAGCAGAAGTAGTAGTTTTAGGGAACCTGCTATTCCCAAATATCTTTGGTTCAGGGTCCTGTGTTATCTCCATTAGGATCTGAGGGGAGATAGTAGTTGAGATGGTGTTTTCTCCTACATCAAATTATCTGACATTTACATATATGTTCATGTTATATCCTCAAGTAGAAAGTAAGCTTCTTGAGGGAACAGATTGTCTTGTTTCTGCTTTTCTATCCTCATCACTTAGTATGGTGCATTACACATAATAGGAGCTTACTGTTTATTGAAATAAATTAAACTGAATTGAATTCATGTATGGTTTAGACCAGCTGCTCTGTTGAGGACCTTTTCAACTGTAGAGATTTTTATGATGCTATGACTTTTCAACACCCACCAGTCAGGGTGTGCCACAGGCGAGGTCTACCCTCACTCACAACTCCAGGGGTTCCTGACAGGGGGCAAACAATCAGTCAAAAAAATAACAAACAGAAGACAGCTTAATCATTATGGCCATGGAATTGCTCTGCATCTGATAGCTGCTCCGCCATCCCCAGGCCTCGTGTTTATTTTTATACCCATTTTCTTGGCACACAGATACATTACCCAACACACATGTCCAAAGAGAAATAATTGGGAAAGTGATACATTAACTTTTAACAAATCACTTGATTAACATTCTGTA
This sequence comes from Monodelphis domestica, assembly GCF_027887165.1. NCBI lineage: Eukaryota > Metazoa > Chordata > Mammalia > Didelphimorphia > Didelphidae > Monodelphis > Monodelphis domestica. The sequence goes on along the minus strand of NC_077230.1, from coordinate 403,399,143 downwards.
GTCTTGTATTGTAATTACAGACAGCATAAAGGTTCCACACAAGATAAATGATTTTGTCACAGGTGGCTTAATTTTCTCATTACCCTGTGAGGAGTTTTGAGCTTACAAACAATCAAGGAAATTTACTTATTACTTTTAATAAAAAGAAATAATCAACCAAAAGTTCTTAAAAGACAATTTAACAATCATATCATTGAGGTTGAGGGGTACTGGAAACACAATTCAGATTAAATATTAGACTCATCATTTTTCAGGGTTTACTAAGGAGTTTCTGAGTTACTAGTTTGTGAAATCGAGTCACTGAGGCATATTGAAACTTGATGTGCTTGTATGTTTTGTATGGGCCTTTATGACTAATTTGTGTGCTGGCTTCATGAGAATAGGTTTCTGTGAGTGGGACAGTTTTGGGCCTGGACTGTAGCTTCATTTTCATTGGGGATTATGTACCTAAGTAAAAGTTAACCCATGGGTTTTTTGGGGGGAATTGAATTTGAGGGTCTGATCTTTTGGTGATGTTTTAGAGAATTAGGGTACAGGTATTTTGTTCTTTCATTATTCCTTCTGAGACTAGGGGGAATAATAATCATGTCAATTCCATAGGTAAGGGACATTGATGAGAGAGGTCATGCAAGGGGGACTGAGTAGGCAGTCACATCTTGCCAAGGGCCACTCTGTGGCCTCCTTAGCTACCACGTTTGACTCTGCTGCGTCATGGCCTGATGGCTCCCAGCAAGGGTGGGTCCAGAGAATGGAAAATGTAAATATTTCAATATTGAAATAATTTCAATATTATATAAACCAAAATGTAATTAGGATGATCATGGCTCCCACTCATATCCCTATCCTTAGAAAGGACTAACCTCATTAAAAATCCAATTTGTTGGATTAGCACATCTTTTGCAACATTTCATTTTCCTCTCCTAGCAGAAAGCATAGACAATCACTGTCCATTTTCTACCAGAGTCATTACTGAAATTTTATCTCCTGATCCTGAAACACTAAATTGGTCCAGGTTGGGGCTGGCCTAGAATAAAGACTGTAATGATGAAGTCAGTGGGAAAGGAAAGTGGAACATTGCCTTTTATTTGTTCTGGCCTGGATGGTGTTCTCTGGGTCACCTTTTTCTGGGTCCAGAGTCAAAAACTATCTGATCTGATTGTCCTTCCTTTAAGTCTGTGCAATATTCATCCAAGGTGATACTATAGAGTTTGATTGCTTTGGGAAGCCCCATTCTCTAGAATCTATACTTTTTACCAAAACTCTTAGTGGGCCTTTCCCATTTGGTTCTGCTGAAACACAGTAGAGTATGATTCCTGTTGTGTGGTTCTTCCTTCTACCTCTCAAATATCAAAATCCATCAATAACTGGCTTTAGATTGATCCCATCTTCATCTCTCCATCTCAGAATCCCTAAATCCCTTCAAGAGTCATCAAGTGTTTTCCTAGAAATTACATGAATTACAAGAGGAAACAGAAAGTAAAACTATATTAGTAGGGGACTTCAACTATCCCCTCTCAGAACTAGATGAATCTAACCAAAAATTAAACAAGATAGAAGTTAAGGAGGTGAATAGCATTTTAGAAAAATTAGATATGATAAATCTCAGATGTTCTACAATATGAAAAAAAATGTTTTACTCACAAATTGCTTTGTATTTATATGTCAGTTTTATCCTGTCCATAGAATGTAAATTCCTAGAGGTTGGGAGCTGTTTTATTTTTGTTTTTGTATCTCCAGAGTCTAGAACAGAACTTTACATATAGTAGGCATTTAATAAATGTTTGTTGATCTATCACAAACAAGTAAAAAACTTTTCCCAAAAGACTTAGAAACATTAAATTTTATCACCTTTTACTATTTTGACTATTCTAGTGAGTATGAGATGGTATTTCAAATTTATTTTATTTTAAAATTATGTCACACAACTTGAAAAATATATTATTTGTTTTCTTGGGTCATCTCTAGATAGGGAGCAAATTACCATCAGTAGGTTAGTAGGTTGAACTTTCTTGTTGCCTTGGGGACTTTTAAAATGTAGAAACAGATGTTAATAGATCATCAGAAACTCACAAATGTGTTTATCTTGCAAACTGTGATTTCTGCTTCTTTAATAGCTCAAACTTTATCTTTGGAATTGGGTGTGAACTAAGCTGATATAATCTAATTTCAACTCTGTTATGTGGAATGGAGAGTAAACAAAAAAAAAAAAACTCTTACATACCTACCATATGCCAGGCACTGTTCTAAGCACTGGAGACACAAATACAGAAGTATGGCGATCCTTTTCCTTAAGGAGTTTATATCCTACCAGGTAGTATCTATCATTAAACAAAATCCTCATCAAAGAATTTTCTATACTAATTTTGTAAACAAATTCTATCTAAATCTACATAGTGTGTTCATATAAATTGTTAACAATTATAAAACTACAATGGCAAAAATATGTAAATTAATAGTAAAATGGCAGAGCTATAACTATAGTGGGATACTTTGCCCTGGGATATTAATATGGGGAGAAGGGTATGTACTTTTTCTGGTCACTAGGAAGATCTCTGTCCCCTTATCTTATCCAGACAAGGGCAGACTCTTCTCTAGGGCTTTTTCCCACCTCAAATAAAATTTGTTCCAGTTTTTATGGCTTTAAGCAATATAGACATATTCAAGCATAGTTTATAAATATGCACTGTGAAACTGACTGATCTGAGTTTATCAGAGAACTGTGTCATATACCTTGCCCACAGAAGTGGTTTGTATTATTATACTATCACTGACTATTCTGGCTTTGTATGGGTCCACTTCTTTTGTGGGATGTTGTAAGACCAGCCAATTTCTGGAGTATTTCCCAGAATTTCCCCAATAGCTTATATTACCCTTAAGTTCCCACGAGCTATTGATAATTTCCTGTAGAGGTCAAGTTTCTTCCTTCCGGGTTAAGAAATGACTGAAAGACAGTTGTGTGATCCAAGCTAATTATTAAAGTATGGACTTATTGCTGGATTTCTACCACAATTGAACAATTAAAAGAAGAAAAATCTGCCCCCATGACAAGCCTGCCTTATATAGAGTTAACAAAAGGACCTCCCAAGCTTGATGTCATTTATGTCACTTGAAGTAAATCTGGTGAGTCATTCCCATGATCTTTGACTAACTGAAACAGAATAGACCTTAAAATGAGGCAAAAGAAATTGTTCCTTAGGGGCTAGCAGTGACAGCCACTCCCCAACCACCATCCACATAAGCAGCTGTACCTTGATCCCCCAATGGATCCACTAGCGGGGTAGAGTGATCAAAGATTAATTGCACAAATAGGCAATGACTCCCACAAGAAGGGATCCAAAGACTGCAAACTCTGCCATTCTCCCCATCACCCTTATTAGTGCCAAACTTCTTGTACTGTACAGAATGTGTTTCCTGCCCCTGCCCTTCTCTAAGGCTCTCAGAAGAACATAGGCAGGCACCATGGGATGAGGAGAAGTTTTGTGCTCATGGGATCAGGACAGATTCCACCATCCAACAGGAGGCTCAGAACAAATGAGAAGTTGATATTTGTGGTTTGAATCATCTGCTGCCTGAAACTGATTGTTGTTGTACTAGATTTGGAGAGAATGTTATATTGGGTTCAGATCAAGAACCTCTAAGGTAATATAGCTTCAAACCCCATCTTTGTCACCTTCTGCCTGTGAGATGCTGGAAAAATAGTTTCATTCCTGAGGGGAACAGCTTCCTCATCCATAAAATCAAGAAATTAGGGATTTGGAATAGATGGACAGACAGACAGAGAGAGATACAGAGATAGATAGATAGATAGATAGATAGATAGATAGATAGATAGATAGATAGATAGATAGATAGATAGATAGATGGAGAGATAGATAGATAGATAGATAGATAGATGGATAGATAGATAGATAGATAGATAGATAGATAGATAGATAGATGAATAGATAGATAGATAGATAGATAGATAGATAGATAGATAGATAGATAGATAGATAGATAGATAGATAGATAGATGGATGGATGGATAGATAGATAGATAGATAGATAGATAGATAGATAGATAGATAGATAGATAGATAGATAGATGGATGGATGGATAGATAGATAGATAGATGGATAGATAGATGGACAGATAGATCATTTATTAAGTATGAAGGACACATTTACAAACAAAACCATTCCTGCTCTCAAGCAGTTTTCATTCTATGGGGGAAGATGTCCCTTGAAGAAGTGGGGGATAAAGATGATAGTTAGAGTTCAAGTGGCAGGTTTTGATGGGGGAGGGGAAGTGGTGCTGGAAAGAGGAGATTAAGAATGAAAGCCAGAACACTGGTGATATAGTAGGAGGATTACCAGGAAGGGACCTCTAAGGTCCCTTAAAGTTCTGAAGCTATGACCTGCTACCAGAAAAAGATCTAAGAATGCTAGAAGAGAGAAGGGTTTGGCTTGTGGTTCCATTTTATTTTCTGAGCATCCAGCTAGCAGAACCAGAATCACTAAGTTATTGAGTCTTCTTATTGGTTTAGGCTAATGGCAGATTAACCTTCTCCCTGACTTGGTGCTAGCACCTCCCATTCAGATCTAGGTTGCTAGCAGAAGGGTAGAAGTAAATGTTGACTCAATACTAATTAAGAGTCAACAAGGTCATTCATTTAGAAAGAGTGCTAGATTTGGAGTCAGAAGGCTGACTCTGAACCTTAATAACTGCATGATCTTTGGTGAATGATCCCAACTAAAGGAGGCTTTAGTTTCCTCCTCTGTAAAATAAGGGGATTGGACGAGATGGCTTCTAAAATCCTTTCCAACTCCCAGATTGTGATCATGAGCGAGTGTAGGCAGGTGGCCTAAACCTTCAGAGGTTTGTTCTATGATCTATAAAATGAGGTTATTGATCATTACAAGTACCTTGGTGCCAAAGAAAGAGCCACAGGATCACAGAATTTGACAGCCAGAAAAGATCGTAAATCCCATCTCATCTAACCCACATACAAAGAAACCCCCACTGTAAGATACTTGAGAAGGATCCTCTGGTCTCCTCTGCTTGGGGACACCCAAGGATTTGAGGCCGGCAGAACCTGATTTGGACATCTCAGTCTTGCTACTTATTACCTAGATGGCTTTGGATAAGTTGTTTCAGAACTCCAGATCACAGTTCCCTCTTTTATAAAATGAGATGAGTTGGACTCGAGATTTTCCGAGGTCCCTTACTATCCTAAAACCTTAGAAACTCGAAGGTCCTGGTAAATCACATTCCACAACTCCATGACAATTATCTATATATGTGAAATGGTTCATTCTTGTATGGAGCTTCCAGTGTGAAAACTCCCTCCACTGCTCCCTATCAGCAGTCCTTTGTATACAAGTACCTTATGCACAGTCACACAGCTAGCAGGTGTCAGAGGCAAAACCCTGAGGTTTCCTCTCCACATGTAAAGAACTAACAAAATGAGGCCAAAATTTGCCTATTCCCTGTGTCATAGACCGAGACTTGGAAGGGGCCCCACAGGTCATCTAGTCTAACGGGAAACTGGGACCGTTATGGAGTATTTCACCTTGAGATAAGTGCAAGATTTTGCTATAGACAGGAAGTGGAATGGCCTGGAAAGACTTCATGATTGGCTATGAGGGTCTCAGACTTTTGGATAGAGAAATGGGTATATGAAAAGGGTGGGAGGGTTACAGAGAGAACCACAAGGGTGAGGAGGAAAATAGGAAGCTCGTGGTTAGTTTGATAGTAAAGAGATCAATCTGGCATAAGGAGAAGAAGACTATTGGGAGATAAGTCTGGAAAGGTAAATTGAGGACGGTTTACTGAGGGCTTTGAATGCCAGGATAAATAGTTCGAACTTCATTTCGTAAGCAGTGGGAAACCATGGAAGATTCCCTCAGTGCAACCTGGCCTTTGCTCTCCTACCAAGAAACGTTTCTTCTCCACCTCGGGGGTCTGGCACGTTCTTTCCGCTGGGTTTATGGGCTTTTGACTGGGCCACATAGCCCCCAGCAGCCTCCTCGGGGTGCTGTCCTCAGTTCTGAAGCGCCCTGGGACAGTTCCCTCTAGCCTAGTCCCTCTGGTTTTGTTTTTCTCCCCCACCCCCACCCCCGGCGTCTCTTTCTCCTCTGCTCTGCTCCAGCTCTCCCTTCTCTTCTCCCCTGCTGTAGCCTCCTTGTTGCCGCCTGCCTGTCTCCGTCTGTATGTCACACACTTATCCACGTTCTCTCTCCCAGTCTCTGTATTTCTCTGTCTTTCGCTCCCTCGCTCTCTGCAGAGCAGGGCTCCTCCCGCGGCTGCATTGCAGGCTCCGCGGGCAGGCGGCACCGGATGGGAGGGAGGGAGGGAGGGAAAGAGGGAGGGAAGAGGCAGAGAGGGAGGGAGGACCAACAAAGCTCCCTCCCCCCCCCCCCCTCAGCGGAGAGGTGCCGGGAGGGGACGGAACTGCAAGGGAGAGGAATGAGGTGACCACTACTCTCGTGGCTGCCCAGGAGCGAGACACGAAGCCCTGGGGTGGGAAAGGGATCCTCAGGAGGGGCAGAGAACGAGGAGGGCTGGGGAAGCAATCAGGTGGGTCCCCCAAAGCCCAGGCTGAGCCAGAGAGGACCGTCCTGGGTACCTGGATAGGGGGACAGAGAAGGATGGGGGAGGAGCAGGAAGGAGGGAGGAACGCCAGACCTGAGCTGCAGAGGGGAATGAGGAGAAAGGGCAAGTCCGTACGAGGGGCTGGAAGGGCTCTCACACGGGGACAGAGGTGCAAAAGAGTCCTCGTGGAGCCTCCTGTTTCCGAATGTTCGGGGCCCAGTGGAGGCTCGAAGAGGTACTGAGCTCAGGTGAGCTCTGTGGGGCCTTATAAATGGGGCTCCAGTGGAGGGACAGGCTTAGGGCAGGCTTTTCTCTCATCTGACAGGACAGTGACACGGTTACGGCTGTTTCACGAGTGGGGCCTTGGGGGGGGGTGCAGAAAGGGCCAGCTGGAGCTGGACCTGGGCTAAGGGAAAGGAGGCAGTTTTGTTCCACGGGTGTCCTAAATGTACCCAGAGCGGTCCTGGAGGTATATGGGGGATCGGGGTCCTCAGATAAACCTCATACCCGTTGTCCTCCCTTCCCCTGCGGGAACACAGGCGCCCTGCGCACCGCACAGCCCGGGAGCCCGCGCCCTGCGGACTCAGGGGGCGCAGTACCTCCTCAGTCCGCGCTCTGCTCAAGCTCCAGGCGCCGGGACGCCTGCCTCTCCTCGGATCCTGGTGACGTCATGACCACTCCCACCTCCGGATTTGTCGGGGCAGCTGAGGGGGCGGGGCTGTGGGGAGTGAGCTCACCGCTGTGTTCCGCCATTGGTCGGGGCAGCGCACACGGCTGTGGCGGGGAGACAACGCTGCCCCAAGCCTGTAGCCCTGTGAGTCGGTCCGGCTGCGGCGTGCGGAGCTGAGCGGGCTCGGGGCTGAGCTGGGCTGGGCTGGGCTGGGCTAGGAAGAGGGGAGGGCTGCACATTCCTGCAGCTGAGCTTAAAAAGTGTGCGTGTGTGTTTGTGAGTGTGTTTGTTCGCGTGTGCGCGCGCGCGCGCGCGTGTGTGCTTGCGAGCTTATGATAGGGGGAGGAAAAGGTGTCTCGAGTGTCCGGGAGAGTTCGAGGGGCGTGTTGTGGACGGGCGCAGCGTGCCAGGGGTGTGCGAAGGGCGGGGGAGAGGGGGTGAGTATTGTGTCACCGTGCCTACTGTCTCGTGGCGAGAGCGCGAGTGTGTAACGAGTGTGAGGAGATGGCTGTCTCTGAGAGGGTGTCATCGTAAGTCATTGTTATTGGTGTAGCTGTGCTGGCGGGAGGTGGGTTCCGAAGTGTTTACTGTTAAGGAAGGGAGGGTGAGTGTTTGGGGCAATGTTTGGTAAGGCTGTGTGTGTGCACCAGCGGCACAAGTGAAAGGGTGTGTGTTTATTTGAGGGGCACCATTGTGAAGAGGGCAGGGTGGGAGATTTCTGTAAAGGCTGGGTGGATTGGGGGGAGTCTAAGGTGTGTGTTTGGGGAACGCCAAATGTTTTGGAGGTGTCAGCATAAAAGGTGTGTGTTTCAGGTAATCAGTGTAAGAAGTATTTGCTGAGAGTCCGAGTAAGAGTTGTATTTTTTTAATGGTGTCAGCGTTAGGAGTGCATATTTGGGGGTGCCTTGTTGTGTTGGGGATCCACGTAAGGCGTGTGTATTTGACTTCGGTTGGGGCGGTGGGGACTAACGGTGTCACTGTTGTGGATTTTGCGGAATATTCAAAATAAAGTAGGAGGTTGGGATAATGTAAGGAGGTGGGTTTGGGGGAGCGGGGGTTTGGGGGTTCGGGAGTCAGCTTGAGCGGGGAAAATAGCAGGATGCCAGTAGGAAGGGGTGTCAGCGAGAATCTGTATACGCTGGGAGTGCGTGTGCGTGTCAGCCTGATGGCGTGAGTGCCGCTGACGGGTGCTTGTTTTTGTTTTGAAAGCGCAGTAAGATTGTGGCGGGCTTTTCTGAATGAGCCTTCCTCTCCCTCCGCTCTCCTCCCCACCCCTGCGCTCCCCGTCAGTCCCCACCTGGCTCTGCTCGGCTCTGCTCGGCTCGGCTCCTGAGATATTCTGCCCTGGCCGCTGCGGGGCAGGAGTCAGGTTTGTCTAGCCCTTTAGCTTGATGCTGGGGGCCCCCAGGGGCGCTGGGTGGGGTGGCCTCATTCCCCTGCTGGGCTGGGCTGGGCCGGGCTAGGCTAGGCTGGGCTGGACTGGGTTGGGCTGCACCGCACCGCACCGCATCTCGCCTCACCCCCCGGCACGGGTTCGTGCCCGCCGGTGCGCCTGCCCAGCCCAGGCGCGCGTCGGCTCCGGCTCCGGCTTCGGCTCCGGCTCGGGCGCGGGCTCCTGGCCCCGGCGCGGCGCCATAGCCCTCACTGCACCAACACTGCCACTGCCGCCGCCGCTGCCGCTGCCGCCTGTGAGTGTGACTGTGACTGAGAGATCGCGTACGAAATGACTCGGGGCAAGGCTGTTGAAGAAGACTGGCTTTCCCGGGATGTTGGTCGAGCCGAAAAGCAACTGAAGTATGTTTTAAACTTTGAGCATTCAGAATGCCTACGATTTGAAAAGTTGAGTCCCGAGAATGAATGAAGGTTTGGAAGAACTTCCTTTGGGCTTGCTATTGGGTAGCCCACCAGAATAGAGAAGCTTTGGGTCTGACCCCACGCACTTAAAGACCGACTTTATCGATTCACTTCGCTTTCATCAATCACTGATCGATTCTTTTCCGTTTAGCCAGTTTCTCAGGACAGAGTAAATAGATCGCTGGTTTTCCCTTCCTCTGGCATCCAGACTCATTCTAAGTGGTAATGATATTGCCCATCACCATCGCAGCTGATTCCCACTTTAAGAGGAATGCTGAAATATCACAAATCCACTTGTAACTACTCCCACTATGGCTTCTGGCTTACAGACGTGGGAGGCATTATCAGTCTAGTTGCATGTCTTGGCTCGGTTGAATGCATCCTGCCTCCTTCACCAGCAAGCCCTACACCTGAAGTAGCAAAAGCAGAGTTGGGGCCAGTGTCATAAATAGTAGTATGGTGGCGTTTTGGCCCAATGAGCCCTTTACTCTTCCTGACCCAGGGAGTCACTCTAGTAGTCCCTATTTAAAGACCCCAGTCAGAGAAAGAGAGAGGAAGAAGAGAGCCAAAGAGAAGGGCTACTGTCTAACAGTCTCATACTGGCCTGTATGGGTGGCAAAGATGGTTGGAGCATTTTCGAGACAATCGTGTATTTCTTTTAGGGCTGGAATTAGACTAGAGGAAAGAGCCTCATGTTTTTCTCTCATTTAGTACTGGATTTGGGAAGTTCAATATTCTAGAAGACAGCAAGTATTTATTTCCCAAATAAAACTTTAGTTTACATGTGAAAATAAGCAGAAGTCCCCTGGACTTATGTAGGGCAGTGAATTTATGAGAAACAGTGAATATTGATGATTGGCTAAGCTGTAAAGAGCATAACCAAAGAGAAAGGAGCCTACTCTCATTATCTCTTTTAAAATATGACATTTAAAATTTCTTTAGTAGGGGGCAGCTGGGTGGCTTGGTGGATTGAGAGACAGGAGGTCTTGGGTTCAAATATGACCTCAGGCACTTCCCAGCTGTGTGACCCTGGGCAAGTCACTTGACCCCCATTGCCTAGCCCTTACCACTCTTCTGCCTTGGAGCCAGTACACAGTATTGACTCCAAGGAAGGTGAAGGTTTAAATTTTTTTTTTCTTTTGTAATTTAACTAATTAGCATATTTTCCCATACTGTTTTCTCCTAGCAAAATATAGAATTTAAAACTCCTAGCAAGCTTTTTTTCTAACTTGCTAGAGTAAAACTAACCTTGCATGTCTCTAACACCCACCATGTTACTTCAATATGCAAAGCTTTGGAGAGACTACTGACATAGATAATGTCATAGATAATGAAAAGATTTGTGGTCCACACTTTGGGAAAGGCAAGAGACATCAATCAGTGCAGTGAGGGAATGAGTAAAACTGGACATTTCTGGTGAGCATTAACAGGTTTGATCTGTAATCTCTATACAAGGAATTTAGAATGACTCCCAGGTCCCTTCCAGCTGTAAGATTCTGTGAGTCCTAGTTTGTTGTTGTCATTGTTTTTAAGATGTTCTCAACTTAGTGCCCATTTGTCAAAGCTCACTTTTGGAGTTGTTATGGCAGTATTTTGTGGTGGTGGTTGTTCTGATCACACTGCTAGCCTCTGAAATTGCAGTATTGTCCCTACAGGCTGAACTGTGTGAATTTATTGTCCTTACTTTATCTGAGTGTTCGTGATGGCTTTTTTTTTTTAAAGAAAAAAGGGGAAATTCAAGCATCTGAACATCTTCAGGTATTATAGACTTGGCAGAGAAACTCAAGAAAGACCATCTTGAGTATGTCAAACTGGGTTCTGTTCTTCAGCTGTTGCGGTGGTAACAGGTTTTCTGGAAATCTTTTGCTCATCCCAAATAATTATTTCTATGCAAAATGCATTTTCTCTCCTCTCTGTCCTTTGTGTCTCTGACTTGTATTCTTCCATTTAACTGGTTCTCTCTTCCTCTGGTGACTCAATGTTATTCACTCAATATTTGTACTTCATGAATCTCTACAAAGGCAGAACTACCCTGATAGATGCCAAGTGGCCCATACAAAGTCCTTCTCTGATTGACAGTTGTGGGATAAGAAATGTGTGGTGAAATTGTGGTTGGGATGATTTCCTTTGTATTTCAAGGTTTGTGGTAGCTGTCAGTGAAATTCTGTGAAAGCTGATGGGAGAGGGAACCCTGCTGAGGTGTACTGAATTGCCATAAAAACTACATGTTAAAATTAGCCATATTTACATTTAGGAAGTGTTACAAGTGCACTGGATGACATAATCCCTGCATTGAGAGGGGCACTGTAAAAACAACTGAAAGAGATAACTATCTCCCTTACAATTAGTTAATCTTGCCTTGTCTTCCAGTAAAGTATAAACCCACTAAGAGAAATAACCATGTCTTATTTATCCCCCAAAGTGCTTAGAACAGAGCTGGCACACAGTAGGCATTCAGTGATTACTTTTAGATTTATTGAGACTAAGGAAAGGTCATTGTTGTTTTATGTATACCAAAAAAGGGGGCACAGAGAAAGAGTCCCAAAGGTATTTGACATAAGACATACTGAAGTCATACAAGAGATAAATGATGGCTGGACATTTTCACAGAAAAGATTGTGCCAACACAATCTTGTTTAATTTCAATAATTTTCCATTATCCCACAGTATTTCAAGAAATACAACTTTAGAAAGGGCACAAGGGGGCAGCTAGGTGGTTTAGTGGATTGAGAGACAAGAAGTTCTGAATTCAAATTTGGCCTCAGACACATCTCTGCTCCCCCAGACCTAGCAGGTGCTTAATAAATAAAAATAATAAATAGGGGGCAGATAGGTAGCCCAGTGGATGGAGAGCCAGGCCTAGAGATGGGAGGTCCTGGGTTCAAATGTGACCTCAGACACTTCCCAGTTATGTGACCCTGGGCAAGTCACTTAACTTCCATTGCCTGGCCCTTACTGCTCTTCTGCCTTGGAACCAGTATTTATTCTAAGACAAAAGGTAGGGTTTAAGATACAAAATTTAAAAAAAAAATGCACAGACCAGTCTTCAGGAGTGGGGGTGGGGTTGTAGAAGATTCTCCAGGAGCTTGGCCAAGTTTTCAGTAGAGGACAGTGAGCAAAGAGTACCTTTGGTTAGAGAAACTGTGAAAGAGCTGAGTGGAGCTCCAGTGGACTTGGGCTACATTATTATTCATGATGTGGTGGATAATAGTAATGGCTCATCAATGACTTAAACTTTTTAAACCACTTTACATACATTATTTCTTTGACCTAGTAGACATTTATCGAGTTCCTGCTGTGTACAAGGTGCTGATCTCTAGACCAGCCCTCTCCTCTCAAGGGAAACTATAGACCTATAAAAATGCATCTACACTGCCCTCTATCTCTCATTTGGCTCTGAAAGCCACTCTAGGAGATAGGCAAGGCAAATAAATAGCCTTTCAGAGGTTCCTCATCTATAAAATAATAGGGTTGAGCCATTCCAGCTTTAAATCCTTACTTGTGAGGAATTTGATTAGCCTCCCTGGACCTCAGTTTATTCATCTGTAAAATGAAGAGAATAACTTCAGGCTCTTTCTCTCCACGGTCAGTCAACTAGTATTTAAGCCTTTACTATGTGCCAGGCTCTATGCTAAAGCCCTGAGGATACAGAGAGGCTATAAAAATAGAGTCCTTGTCCTCAAGGGGCTTCATTTTTGATGGGAAAGAGAACTTTTAAATAATGAAGTCCATAAAAGATAGGATCCCTGGCCAGGAGGTAGAAGGCAATCTGGTAGAAGGTAATAGGAGCGGAGGGAACTAGCAGGTAGGGCTTGAAGGGAGTCTAAAAAGAAATCTGGGAAAATTAAAAAATATATATTTAAAAAAACAGGAGACAGCTAGTGCGATGGCACAGAGACACAGAGTATTGTAAGGAGGTTATGACATGATATGATCGTGGATGATAGAATGAGGGAAGGAGAAAAGCTTAAGTCGAGAAGTAGGAAGGGATAAGTTTATTAGGAGTCTTAAATGCCAAACCAGAGAGTTTCTGCTTAATCTTGAGAGTAATAAGTGGACAGAGCTCACTGGGGGATGGGTGGGGGTGACATGGTTAGACCTCTGCTTTTGGAAGTTGACTTGGCAGCTGAATCAAGGGTGGATTGAAGTGGAAAGAGACCTGTCACAGGGAGGACCAGTGAATACACTATTGCAGTATTTCCATTAAGATGATCAGGGATGGAACTAAGGTTGTAGCTATGTGAGGGGCGAGAAGAGGATGTGTACCGGAGATGTTGGGAACAAAGAAATGACCAGGCTTGGCAACAGATTGGACTGATGTGCAGCTGAGAGTAAGGAGACACGCAGGGCAACTCTAAGCCCGGGCAATAAGAAGGATGGTAGCGTTCTCAACAAAAATACGGACTTTATAGGGGGAAGAAGATTAGTTCTGTTTGGGATATATTAAGTTTGAGATCTCTGTTAAATATACAATTTGAGATGTCCAAAAGGCATTTGGGGATTTGTGTCTGCATCTCAGAAGAAACCAGAACTGGATATATAGGTTCCCCTGGGAATTATCGGCATTGAAACGATAATTAAACCTAGGGAAACCGATGCAGTCACCAAGTATAGTAGAAAAGAAGGCTTGGTGTGTACCCATAGTTATGAGGGTAACATGGTTGAGGAACCCACAAAGGGGACTGAAAAGGAACAGACATATAAGGGGAGAGTCGTGACACAAAAACCGAGAGAGCAAAGAGTATTCAGGAGGTGATCGACAGAGTCAAAAGCTGCTGAAGAGTGAGAAAAGACCATATTAGATTTGACATTTAAGAGAACCTTCGTAACTATGGAGAGGGAAGTTTCAGTTGAGTGATGAAGCTGGAAGCCAGACGGTAGAGATTTTGCAAAAGAGTAGGAGGAGAGAAAGTAGAGGCATCAAGTGTAGACAGCTTCTTCAAGGAATTTGTCCATGAAGGGGAGGAGAGAGAGGACCAAGGGAGGGCTTTTGAAGATGTTTGTGGAGAGTTGGGAAAGGGCCAGTAGTTAGGGAGAGATTGAAGATAGGAGAGTGCAGATGATCACTGGGGCGATCTGCTGGAGAAGATCGGAGGGGTCTGGATTAAAGATTTCTCTAGAAGGGTTTGCCTTGGCAAGAAGAACCACCTTTTCAGGAGAGCCAAAAATGAAGGAGGAAATGCCTAAATGATGCGAGGAAAGAGGGAGCTCTCTGGAATGGCCTCAGCATAGATGTGTCTGGATTTCCTATTAGAGGACCTTGTGTGAAGCTGCAGATGTGCTTTCTAGTCTTTTTTAAAGACTTTTTTAAAGTCTGTCAGATCCATACAGCCAATAACACGGCTTCTGAAGTCCCTCAGACCTCTGTTGTGACCTGGCTAGCTAGCCTTTGGAAGCAGGAGGTAGTAGAACTTGCACCTCTTCAACCTTTTTCACCAGATACTAGACTGGATGATGCCAAAATTCCCAGAGCTTGTTTAAGGAAATCCAATCCAAGCTCTTAGTGCAAAAACTCTATTTTAGATGAATAAAGAATTCATGAAAATGTCTTATTTTTTTCCCTTGAAATAATCAGCTCCCTTCTCTCTGACCAGGATCAATAACCCTGACAGTTTTCTCTATCAGGGAAGTCCTGCTCATAGGTATGAAAATATTGGAAGTTCCCTTGTGTACTCTCTGTTATATTTCAAAAGTTTGGCTATAAATCAATTGTTTGAATCTCAAATTTCTTTTCAAACAAAAACAGTATCATTAATGGTGGATGCATTACTAAATTAGCCCAAAGAAATTGATTTAAGCCATATTGAAATACGGCATCTCCTCAGTGAAGAATAGTAGCAAATACCATGATGCTGGTAATTAACTATGAATAAGTAGTTTATTTCTTCTTATGCCAGTGCTTTAATTAAAGAAGGATAAGAAGGTAGATGGAAGCTGCTATGGAGATTCTGCACAGTACTTAGAAAGAGTTGCAAAAACTTTTGAGATTGATGGTTTTTATCATGTCTAATTTAATTTCAAAACTAAGAATCATAGGATATCAAAGCTGAAAAATTATGTGTTGTATATCGTCCAGTCCCCTCACTTTACAGATAAGGAAGCTGAGGTCCACAGAGGTTAAAGAACTTGCCTGATGTTTTGCAGGCAGTTAACAGAAGTGGATCTGAGCCAGATCACAGGTCTCCTGACTTCCAGCCTAGAGCTTTCAGGGAGAGATAAAAAGACTCTGCCAGCTCACTTTATTGCAAATGGTGGGAGATCCTTTTAAATAAATAAATAAGAGCCATGGGTACTTCCAAGCCAAAAGCTCTGAAATGAGAACACCCCACCACCACCACCAGAAAAGGAAACAGGAAAGCAGAGGAAGCCTCAGGGAACTTCATAAGGTACTCCCAGACTGGGGAATGGAGATAGCTCACTCTACCATGATTGCGTCATACTACTCCCAGGGAGACCCAGAAAACCAAAAGCACCTTCCGAAATCCCAATTGGTAAGAGAAACATAACTCTTGTTAGCAAGCAGGCTCTTAATCCACCTTTGGAGAAATGTAAATCTTAACTAAGCCAGGTTTTTAGTGGTATAAAATGATATTTTAATGTTTATAGTTTATGATGAAAATCTATTGTGAACTGTATCTTTAAGTGACTTAATTATTAATATTAACTTGTATAAGGGGCAGCTGAGTGGCTCAGTGGCTAGAGATCCAGGCCTAGAGATGGGAGGTCCTGGGTTCAAATTTGGCCTCAGACACTTCCCAGCTGTGTGACCCTGGGCAAGTCGCTTGACCCCCATTGCTCAGCCCTTACCACTCTTCTGCCTTGGAACCAATACACAGTATTGACTCCAAGATGGAAAGTAAGGGTTTAAAAAAACATTAACTTGTGTAACTTTATAATATTAATATTCACGTTTATTTTTAAGTCTAGACTTAGCATAATTTAGAAAGAACTCTTTTTATTCACAAGCAATTTCACACCATCTTGAAGCAATTTCAGTATTGAAAATTCTGTTCCACAACTAAAATGACCATGTACAAGATCCACTTTTAAGAAAAAAAAAATACCCACGGACTCTCCTGGGTTGTGGCTCTTGCACAAGTCAGCAAAACATTTGCTACTTCTCTGCAGATGGTATCCCTACAATTAGCTAGCTCCGAGATCATAGTGCTGCCACCAACAACTCTCTAAATAATGGATAAGGAAGGAGTGTGTTGAAGATGCTTTCATCAAGGGCTTGCAGCCCAAGCCCTGACTTTGTCAGTCAGATCTTCTCTAAAAGCCAGTAGGACCCTGGTGCAAAAAAGCTCTGTTATGAATAGGAATCACAGCAGGGAAAGTAGCCAGGACTATTTTTGCATTTTCTTCCAGAGAACCATGGAACATTTTATTAAAAGGAATTTTTATTTTTTGTTTACTTCTGATATTATTACTCCTTTCCCTCTGTGCAGATCCTCTGCTAAAATAGCCTGGCTATCCTTTCTATGGCAGAGTTTAACATTGTAAACCTTAAGTGATTTCCTTGTCACAACATGGAAGGTAACATAGCAATTGCCAACATGAAGGATTAGCATAAATCAGATGATTCCATATATAGAATGTGTGGAAGTAGAGAAGTACTCAACAGCTCACACTGCTTAGAACTCAGAGACCCTACTACCTGCACTGGAAAACCTTTGCCAATTTTAATTTAAATATATGGCTGAAAAGCTATAGTAGAAGTTCAGGTGACATAACTTCTCTTCATTTTCCCTTGAATGTCTCAAGTATTCCAGTGTCTCTAATATTCCAGTTCCTAAAGAAGCCTGGACTCATATTTTTTTTGTCTTTCCTTCCCTTCCTCCTTCCCTACCTCCTTCCCTTCATTCCTTCCTTCTTTCCTACCTCTCTCCTTCCTTCCTTCCTTTGTTTCTTCACTTTCTTTTTCTTTTTCCTTCTGTCTTTCTTCTTTTTTTTGCTTCCTTCTTTCTTTTTTGTTTCTTCTTTTCTTTGCTTCTTTTTTCCCTTTTTATTTCTTTCTTTATTCTTTCCTTCTTTCTTCTTTTCTTTGCTTCTTTCCTTCTTTTTTCCTTTCTTTCTTTTTTGTTTTTTATTCCTTCCTTTCTTTCCTCTGTTCCATGGGATCCAAAGTTTGCAAGGGTTGTATAGAGTATTTTGCAAATAGAATCAGACCATAGGCAAGCTGTGTGAAATTAATTAACATTTTCATATTTTAAGAGTTAATGAGGATTTTTGTGAAACTAGTTCTTTTCTCTTTGAATCACACACTCATCTTTATCCTATCACAGTACATTTATTCTCAAATAAGATCAAGAACAGTATAAAAAAGTGAACAGTGAAAGTGACAGCAGACAAAAAACCATTTCACATTTGTTCTAATAGGACTGAAAGAAGAAACAATAAAAAGGAAACTTAAAAACCCTCCATCTGAGCCTCACTGCCCCATTATTTTAATATAAATTACATCTAAAGTAATATTTTTCCTAATCCTCCTATGTTTAATGTGAATTACTAATGAGAAACTGGTATAAAACTTTTCACAATCTCTGCTTCCTAATACTGAGGGAGGCCTAACATATACAAGTTGTTTGTCTCAACCAAGAAGGGAGTCCAGCATAGAGTCTAAAATGATGAGTGAGAATAAAATCTTCTAGATCAGTGGAGTCAAACAAATTCAGATAGAAAAGAGAGTCACTAAAGCATGTATATGGGTCCCTATAGATAGTATATTAACTCTGAAAACCCCATTTTAATGTTATCTTTACCGTATTTTTATTTATTTTGTTAAATAGTTCCCTGTTACATCTTAACCTGATTTAGGTTCCATGCTGCCAGCAAGCCTTGTGTTGTGTTGGACATCTCTATCCATATGATCTAGTTTGTAGGGAACATTATGCTGGTTGTATCAAGCTCTGGATCCTTTAAAGAAATGAGATTCAAAGTCACTCAAAAGAATTCAGCCTAATTACTAAGCAGAAAAAAACAAAACAAAAACCAAATCAGTGAAGAATGCCAATTGTCTGAACTATTACATGAAGTTGGATAGACAATTCAACATAGATTTTGAACACTAACTGCAAATAGACAGTAATCTGGGATCAAAATTGAACAGAATGTTGAGAAAAGGTTTGAGTTTCTTTAGAAAATTGTACGTATGTTTGAGTTGTATTTGGGTATATTACATGTGTATATGTTTGTATGAATACATGTTCTACCTCCCTAACATGTAAGCTCCTTGAAGGAAAGGCCCGTTTCGTTTTTGTCTTTGTTTCCCCAACACCAATCACAGTGTCTAACACATAGTAGGCTTTTAGTAAATGCTTGTTCAAATGGCTGATGAACAAAAACATCCTTTGAGGGAAAATTATCGAGAGATTTTAGCAAAGTTTCACCTAAAGAAAATAAGTCAGTAATGGTCCAGGGCTAGGTAGGTGATAGCATCTCTACTCTGCTAGGCAGAGCACATCTGGAATAACTGGCTTTGTTCTTGACATCATACTTTAGAAAGAATGCTAACCCATTAGAGTTAGTGCAGAAGGAGACAGTGATCAGGATAGTGAGGGGTTGGAGTCTATGAAGATTGCTTAAAAGGTTTCTAATAAAATATTTTTTAAATGAGCAAAAGAATTGGGAGACAACCATGAGAAGACAACGTGGCAGAAACTAGTGGGAGGTGGGGAGGGACAGGAGAGATAAGGGGAGGATCCCTACCTTCAGATATTCAAAGGACTGTGGTGTAGAAGAAGGGCTCTGCTTGACCCCAAAGGGCAGAATTAGGAGCAGTGCACATAATCTGGAGAGACCGCTTTTAACTGGATCTGAAGGAAATTTTCTTAACAGCACAGCCCCCAAGGAGACTGGGCTGAGACAGTTTTTAAGCAAGGGCTAGCTGACCCTTCTTAGAAATATTGTATGGGTTTCCTGTTTAGGTTTATATACACAAAGGAGGTTAGAAGATCCCTGAAGCCCTTCTCAACTCTTATATGCTGGGATACTCTGATAGTCTGTGACCTTCTTCTTTGGCCAAAAAGGGCATTTTAAGAAAGAACCCCTAAATATGCAGCAATGAAAACAATAACAAACAGAATCAATAATGGGCCTGGAAAATATCTTTATTAGTATACAAAAAGATAATTACTTATATGGATGGGTCTATGACCTTAGCAGAAGGTGTTTCCTTCACTGGTAAAGATAGTATCATCCATGAGGTGCCATCTTTAAATTTTTATCCATGTGCTGCCATAAATTTTACTTAGACTACCTCCACAGTATGCCAGTGGTTTTCTTCTAGTGTTTCTCTAAGGGGGAGGAGGGTGGAGACAGCTGGATGACTCAGTGGATAGAGCTCCAGGCCTGGAATCCAGAGGACCTTGGCTCAAATTTCCTAGCTGGGTGACCCTAGGCAAGATATTTAACCCCCATTGCCTGGCCCTTGCTCCTCTTCTACCTTGGTACTAATGCTCAGTATTGTTTCTAAGACAGAAGATAAAGGTTTAAAAATAAGTAAATAAATATCTCTAAGGTACCAATATAACCTCTAGACTGTCCACTTTTTGTCAGTCTTTCCCTTCCATGGCTGACCCATATCCTTCTCCAAGCCTACATGCCTACCGCACTATCTTTTATTCCATTTCTCACATGGCAGTCATCCCTGAGAGAAGGAGAAAGTTTGCTGACAGCCACCATTCACTGTTCTTTGGGGCATCTGAAAGTTTGGGATTCAATTAAACCAGGAATATTGCTGCCTTTCATCAATTAACAGTTTCAAAATTACTCTGCTCACATGACATCCTGCCCCACCACTTCTAATAGATCCATAGTCTTTGATGTGTGACTATAAGATAATGAGCTTTAAAAAAAAAAAAAAACAAATATGCCAGAACTGACTCTGATGTATCAAAACTTGAATAGTCAAATGAGATCACAGTCACCTTTGGGCATTATGGACCTGTTTCAAGGATGTTGCCCTGGTTAAGAAAAAAATTTTTAGAAGTTCTCATTTGCAACTGACTTCAGAGATGGAGATGTAGCCTTGAGCATCCTTAATAACAAAAATTCTTCATCCTTTAGGCTTTAATTTGTTGGAAAGAGCACAATATTTTTTGTAGGCAAGACTAGTAAATAAACTAGAGGATCAAATTTTGAAACAATTTGGTCAAAAATAAATTGATTCTAAAGTAAAGGTTCTGGATTTTGACCTCTCAAACTAGCTCTGGTGACTCTTCCAAAAGAAAAGGTTTTATTGAGAAATGGCAGTGGCATTTTATTAAATTTATCTTTCCATGGAAATGCTTTAAAGGACAAATACTTGAAAATGGAGGAGGGGGAGTAGAATCAAGATGGCAGAGTGAAGTTATCATTTTTTGTTGAGCTCTCCCAAAACACCCTTCTAATCAATTTTTTTTAAACCTTTACCTTCCATCTTAGAATCAATGCTATTTGTTCCATTTTTTGTTCCAAGGCAGAAGAGTGGTAGGGGCTAGACAATGGGGATTAAGTGACTTATCAAAGGTCACACAGATAGGAAGTGAAACATGTCAAACTGAATTCTGAGCAAGAAAACCAATAAAAAGTCACAGTGAGTTATTTTTTATAGTCTAGAGCAATTTAGAAGAACAGAAATAGATGGAGTAAGGGCTGGGTAGGAGCCTAGCAGGGCAGAAATGGCAATGCCTATAGGTCTTAGAGAAGGAGACTGGTAACAACAGCAACACCAGAATCATTCAGTCCCCAGCACCCAGGAATGGTAAGGAGACTGAATAATTGGTCAGAAAGAGATTCAAGGGGATCCCTGTGCTTGCACTGGGTGCAGGATCAGGTGTTGATTATTAATTCCATCACTATTATCCACTTCTGGGTCTCAGTTCCAGGGCAGAGAGATATAGTCACCAGAGAGCAAGGGTCATATCTGGGTAAGGACTAGAGCCTAAACCAGGAAGGAAGTGACTAGAACCCTCTCTAGATCTCTGGAAGCACTAAACAGGACCCCAGAACTAGCTATGAAAACAACAGAACCTAAAGGTCAGAATCAGACATCCCCCTCTACCTCCAGAGGGAAGCAGAACCTAACTCTACTATAAAACCCAAAGTCAAGAAATAGACTGGGAAAATGAATAAACAACAACTACAATGACAACAAAACCTGGCCATAAAAAGTTACTATTGTGAGAGGGAAGCTCTAGATATGAATTTAGGAAACAATGACTTGAAAGCATCTATAAGCAAAGCCTCAAAGGAAAAAAATTGCACACAAGTCCAACAAGAATTCCTAGAAGAGCTAAAGAAAGATTTTTAAAAGAACAATAATAACAAATCATTTTTTTAAATCCACTAAGAGTGGTAATGGGGAAATTGGGAAAACAAATGAGAGCAATAAAAAAAACTCTGAAACAAGAATGAAATATATACAAATATTGGTAAAATATATACATATATTGAAGACAATAATTCCTTAGAATTAGTTTTTTATTTAAATTTTTTTTATTTAAAAATCAAAAGTAGCCAAATAGTAAAAAAGCACAAAACTTCACTGAAGAAAATAACTCTTTGAGATTAGAATTGGTTAAATAGAAACTAATAGCTCCACAAGACATATAAAACAATAAAACAAAGTCAAAACTGAAAAAAAAAATAAAAGAAAATTTGAAATATTTCAAAGGAAAAACAAATAAACTGGAAAATAGTTTGAGGAGAGATCATTTAAGAATTGCTGGGCCACCTGAAAACCATGATTAAAAAAAAAAAAGACTCTAGATATATTTCAAGAAATTACAAAGGGAAAACTGCTGAGATGTCATGGAACCAGAGGACAAAGTAGAAATGGAAAGAATCTACTGATAACCACCTAAGAGAGATCCCAAAATGAAAATATCTAAGAGTATTGTAGCCAAATTACAGAGCTCCCAGATCAAAGAGAAAATACTGCAAGTATCCCCCCCCCAAAAAAAAAATCAATACCAGTCAGGATCATATAAAATTTAGTTGCTACTACTGTAAAGCAACAGAAGAAGTGGAATATAATATCCCAGAAGGCAAAGGAGCTAGGATTACAACCAAGAATAACCTATCCAGCTAAACTGAGCATAAACCAACAAGGTAAAAAAAAAAGATATTTAATTAGAGGACTTTGAACCATTTCTAATGAATGACCAGAGCTGAATGGAAAATTTGACATTCAAACATAAGACTCAAGAGAAATATAAAAAGATAAACATGAGAGAAAAATCATAGGAGCCTTAATAAGATTAAAATATCTACATTACTACACAGGAAGATGATATACATGTAACCCCTTTAAACTTTATCATCATTAGGGCAATTTGAATGAGACTTCTAAACAGAAGGCACAAGAATGAGTCTATTATTTTGTAATAATTTCAAAAGAAAAGTAGAAGGGTAAGAAAAAGAGATGCACTAGGAGAAAGAAGAAGGGGAAATGATCTTATTTAAAAAACATACAAGAAAGAGTTTTTACAATGGAGAGGAAAATGGAGGGATGGAGTGAGCAACTCGTGAACCCCACCTTCATCTGAATGGTCCAAAGAGGGAAGAATATATAATACATACACACACAGAGTTGGATACAGAAATTCATATTATGCAACAAGGAAACAGGAGAGTTAAGGGCTGAGAAAAGGAGAGGAATGATAAGAGGGAGAGTAGATTAAGGGAGGCAGTGGTCATAAGCAAAATGGATTTTTGAAGAGGATAAAGGATAAATATAAGAGAATAAGATAGAGAAAAATACAGTGACCATAACTGTGAATGTGAATGGAATAAATTTACCCATGAAATGAAAGAAGATAGCAGAATGGATTAGAAACTAGAATTCAACAATAAATTGGATACATACATACACACATACATAGAAACACACATACACAGAGTTAAAATAAGAGGCAGGAGCAGAATCTATTATGATTCAGTTAAAATAAAAAAGGTAGGGGTAGCAATCATGATTTCAGACAAAGCAAAGAAAGGACAGTTGCACATTTATATGTGTGTCATATTATTTAAAGCTGGATCTTATAGTTTAATTAGTCCAACAACTATATTTTCCAGTTGAGAGATTTGAAGCTCCTAGAGATTAAGTGACAGCTCAAGGTCACATAGTTAATATGTAACAGAGGTGAGCCTGAAACTCAAGTCATCTGAGTCTTAGTGTAGTGATTTTTCCATAGAAATTCTTGTTTTCTTGCTAAGTCATCCTTTTACTTCACAGTCATAGAATGAAGTATACAAATCTACATCACCATCTAATCATTTATTTTTCATTGATTTCCGGGGGGGGGGGGGGGAATTACCCTTACTACTGTATAATTGCTTTGTGTTTAAAGGAGGAAGATAGACTACTAGTCTTTTTTAAGAGGAGTTTATAGGTTGCTAGGAAATTAATCTGCTATCATCCTGAAACTATAATTTAAACCCCAACCATCTCAGCCCAGTTTGGATGAAAATAGCAATAGAGTTCTGTGTCTAAATCTGACATTTCCCAAAATGGATAGTTGTCCAGGGACATTCTTAAGATCATAGCAATTTTCCTGGCATCAGAATACTTGTGGTGGAACTGGACAAAGGAGTTGTGACATGGGAGGAACCCTCTATGATAATAACTAGAAAAAATGTGGTTGAAAAATCTAGAAAGCTCTATTTTTTATTAAATGTTAATAATGACTCTGAATGTAGAGTAATCTCAGTTTCCCCCTTTTAGCGTGTCCTACTAAAATGTCTGGAATTTCTCTCATAATTGAAACACTTCCCTATCTTATGCTCTAGTCTGAATGACATATAGCCCCCAATAAAATCTGGGTCATAAAAATAACTGCTATGAACAAGCAAAGAATGGAAATAAACATACAAATGAGAAATGGATATAAATGCTTTGTTCTGTATAAATTTTCCTCCCTACCCATTTGCCTCCCAGAACCTTCTTAGTACTGGTATTTTTCTCTTCTCCTACAGAACATATTTTCTTTTCTTCATATAAGTCATTCTTTTACTATACTGTATAAGATCAATATGCACTAATTTCTTCCCCAATTCAAAAAATAATGTATTAAGCATCTATGTAATATGGAAGACAATGTTCTAGATGATGGGGATTCAAAAACACTAGGTTTAGGGTTAAAACTAGTCTAAAAAGATAATATTACATTAATATTTCATTTGGTCCTCCAAAAAGAATTTAAATAATTTCATATATATTAACCAGAGACCTTATTATACTAGGAAAACAGCTACTGATGTTTAATGATAAATGTTTCCTGAATGTTCTAGTACCTGTCTTTCTTTCCAACATTCCATTGCTTCTTAATTACTAGGATTCTTGTTCATCGTTCTCCTTATGTGTACTACATTACTCATGTGCTCATCTTCACTTCCCTCTTTCTAATATAGTTTTATCTATATTTTTTACC
The DNA here is from genome assembly GCF_027887165.1 of Monodelphis domestica. Classification (NCBI taxonomy): domain Eukaryota; kingdom Metazoa; phylum Chordata; class Mammalia; order Didelphimorphia; family Didelphidae; genus Monodelphis; species Monodelphis domestica. The sequence continues at coordinate 403,374,632 of NC_077230.1, read as the reverse complement.
ATTTTTCATGCTTCATTGGTGTATATGTGTGTGGTTTCTTTATCACCAATTATAGTCACCTGCTATTTTGAAATCATTTCATCCTTTAGAAGTAGTGTGATATAATGGCTATAGAGGAAGCCTCAAAGTCAAGAAGACCTTGGTTCAGGTCCTCCAATGTACTGGCTGTGTGACCGTAGGCAATTTACTTAGCCTCCAGGAACTCTCTAAGACTACAAATTTACCTCATAATTTCATGCAATGGTAGAAGGAGTTTCCTTTCTTTACCCAGAATCCCCTATTCTGATGAATTTCTAACTCCAAACCTCACACATACACCCCCGAAAAGGATTGTTTAGAATGTACTAGTTGACCTGCACATTTGTAGGTTTTCATTGTTTCCACTGTGCCATTACTGGAGAGGCAGATCCCTCCAGATTTCCTTTCTTGAAATTCAATAGCTGTTAAAGGTGTGAACACTTTCATGATAGCTTAAAAGCTATCAACAGCTTTCCTTGAAGTATTTCCTTTGCAAAAGGCATCCAAGATGCCAAATCTGTGATAAATCTTAACAAAAACTGGACACAAAAAAATATGGATCAAAGGTGGAGAAAGCACACATTTCTATTATAGAAATTCTAAGAACTCATTTCTGGTTGTTAGAGGGTTTTGTCTTAAGGAGTTGGAGAGTTTAAAAAGTAGCGTATGACAGGTTTTCTCTAGTTAAATTTAGCAATTGCTTTGGAAAGATCAGAGTGGTACAGCTTGTTCCTTACAGCTTGGCCCTTGCCCTTGGCCCTGCACTCAGACATCCTGAAGGACTTCAAGGAGAAAAGCAGTGGCCGGTTTCTAATTGGCTTAATGTGTTCTCCTGCAGCTCCATCTGTTCCAGGAGGGAATTGTGACTTTACCAGGTTTTGTCTCTGAACTTCCTAAAAATGTCAAGAAATGTCCTAAGCAGCAATTACAGTGGCTAACAGAAATAGTTTGAACCATGCCATCTTTCGCTGCATCAGCTCTTCCTGCCAGTGTAGCCAAGGGCTGCAAATGGAATGAGAGATGGCCCCTCATTCCCAGTCCAAATAGCAACAGGAGGGCACATATGCACTTGAGCTACAAATAAACGTGTTTTAAAATAGCAGATGGTATTTGACGATCACTCACTCCCTCATTCATTTACCTGCCAACGCCAAGACTTTCCTTGTTCTCTGGCAATAAAGACATTGCTAAGACATGAATTAGATCCCTTTAGGTCACTATGATGGCATCAGCTATTTGATAGGAGGCAGGGGGGGTCCATGCCTGGCAAACGAAACAAAGCAACTCATTTTTGGATGTCTAATTCTGTAAGCATTTACTGTTGCTGATCTAGTGAACAGTTCTATCGGCCCAGTTTTTCAAAAGCATTTAAAAACCAAAACAACCCAACTGAATGAGGTGTTAAACATTTTTGTAACTAATAATAAGCATTCCTTTAATAAAGCTGTAGTCTGTCATGTGTATTCCAAATAAGCAGCAGGGTAGGAGAAACATGAAAAAAAGGATTTCAGAAAAATGTGGCGAGTTGGTATTTTCATGTCATGCTCAGTGGATGAAAAAAGTCTTGCTACATTAGTGTGAAATTCAAATTCATGTCTGTGGAGAAATCTCATTTTCCTCAGAGCTTTTCTGCCAGATTTCTACAAAGATATGCTGTGGTTACATCATTTTGTACCTGGACTGATAGGAAATGGAAGACAGCCAAGAAAGCCCTCAGAGCGTTCTCACATGCTTCTCAAGGCTGTTCCATTGGGTTTTGATCATTTTGAATACTCTATTTCCCCATTAAAACAGGTGATTGAATTACTAATTATGTATAACCCACCTGAAGTCCACTACAGATCACTGAAATCCTTCTGGGTTATTACAGCGAGTACTAAGAGTTAGCATTCTTATGAAATAAATTGATTTCTAACAGAAGGGTTCTGGGATAGGATACTGTCTGATATGGTCATCTATGATACTGTAGCCTTGAAAATTAATTAGACACTAAGCCTTTTCTTTGCGGGGTGGGAGGGACACTCATTGGCTAGGGAACTGCATTTGATCTCATCAGGTCCTAGGGATTCAATTCTCACTCGTCTCTATGCAGACAATTCCCAGATCCTCTGTTTGTCTAGTTCTGACCTCTCTCCTGATATCCACTTTTATACCATACAATGTGGATTATAAAAATATCATGTTTACTATATTTGCAATAAAAATTAAATAATGAAAATTAAGTAATGATAAAAGGAAATACTGGGCATTATAAAAATATTAAAATAATGATAAAAGGAAATACTAGACATTATAAAAATTAGAAAGATAATGACAAAAGGAAATACATTATATATAATAAAGGTAAAAAGGGGGAAGCTTTCAAGCAATGTCCTTTGTAGAAGACAGATTGCATTATTGCCTCTTAGACATTTTGAAATGGATGTCCCACAGGCGTCTCAAACATGTCGAAAACAGAACTTAATCCCCTGCACCCCCAAAAATCCTTCCCTCTTCTGGACTTTACTATTGACAATCCTCCCAGTCACCCAAACTTAAAACCTCAGTGTCTTTCTCTACATCTCCATTGCATTCACCCACATAGCCAGTCTGTTGTCAAGTACTGTCAACTTGACCTCCATCGCCTCTTTTGAATGCATCCCTCTCTGCTCACAGAGCCGCCAGCCTGGCGCAGGCTCTCCTACTATTTCTGTAACCCTGGGGTGAGTCTCCCTGCCTTAAGTGTCTCTCCACACCAATCCAGCCTCTACTCAGCTTAGAGTGATCTGACCCCGTCACCTCCGTTCTGAAATTCCGGTGCTTCCCAGGATCGATGTCTCTTTGAAGTTGGCACATATTTTCGTTGTTTGCTTTCATGAAGCAGCACAATGTGAGGGGAGTCACGGCCCCATTTGTTCATTCAGTCTGCTCTCTGTGTGATTTTGGGCAGGTCACTTAACCTCTCTTTGCCTCAGTTTTCTTGTCTGTAAAGTGATGCCTTTGATCAATTCAAGTGTACTTGCCGCCTCTAAATGAATGATCCTAATAGTTCTATGTGGCATATATTTAAAATAATATGGTGTGTATTATAAAAATTAAAGCCAATATCACAAAAAAAGGAGAAACTTTCAGGAAATGTCCTGTAGAAGGGTAAGGTTGCATTGTTTGGGTGCTGAAGGGGAACTGTCTGATGTGCCAAAACAAACTCTGTAAACACATTTTTTTTTAAACCCTCACCTTCTGTCTTAGAATCAATACTGAATATTGGTTCTAAGGCAGAAGAGTGGAAAGAGCTAGGCAATGGGGGTTAAGTGACTTGCCCAGGGTCACACAGCTAGGAAGTGTCTGAGGTCAGATTAGAACCCAAGACCTCCATCTCTGGCCCTGACTCTCAATCCACTGAGCCACCCAGCTGCCCCACTGTAAACACATTTTTAAATGAAATTAAAGAGGTCGATAAAAATTAATTTTTGAGAATTTAGCAATTCCCATAAAATCCCTTAAGTTCAGAAACCATTGTCTGATGAAGGATTAATCTCCTTTAGATGCCATAGATCTGCTTCTAATTGACACGGGCTTCTACTTATTCAGGACTGAGTCATACATAATCATCTTTTTCTTCTCCTTTTATCATTTCTTCTCTGGAGAGAAAGAAGAAGAAAGAAGGTATTTCTACCTACCCATCCCATCTTTTCTCCTTACATGAACCTGCTGGGAAGGAGGTGGGAGAGGACTCAGGGCAGGAAGTGGAGCATATCTTGAGCATAAAATGGAGAAAGAGATTAGTTCGGATTATTTACAGGTTTTATCTTTATGCTGTCTGACTTATAATAACACCCAAAAGAAAGCTGATTCTGTGGGTTAACTTAGTGGCTAAGAATACTTAAATTAAGTTCATAGGAAGCAGTATGCAAAGCTCTTTGGAATTTTCCAGTGTACAAGAAGCAAGAGGTTCATTCAGCTGGTGAAACTGAGACAGGTTATGACAGAAACCATCCAAGGTGCCACTTGAAGGGGGGCTGGATCATGTTGAGTCTGTTTCAACAACACAACTTTTCACTTTCACTCAATTATAGACTCCAACTCCAGTGCCCAGAAGCTTGTAAGAAAATGCCTTTGACTTCAAGTTTTAAAAACAGATTTCATTTAAGTTCCCTTTTCTCCTGTCAACATGTTCTGATAACATTTTGTTAGTGATTGTATTCATATCAGTATCGGGGGCATTATTTTATAACAATGATAATAAAACACAGATTTCTATAGCACTTGAAAGTATATGAAGCATCTTTATCACAACTACCCTTTAAGATAAGTAGGGCAAATATTATCACCAGCAAACCTGGTTTTACTGTAGGGGAGAACTGGGTGGGAATTCTTCCCACAGAGCTAGGTTAGCACTCGAGCCCCTTCTAGCTTGGGCTCCTTGCTAAAGAACATGCATAGCCAATAGCCTTCTTTCTGGAACGGGCCTGAGTGCATGTCCAGCTCTAATAGAATCCTCAACTAAATACAGATGAGGAAACTGAGGCTGAAAGGTTATGTGGTCATAGAGCTGAATGAATGGAAAATCATTTTAAAAACTGCCAAGCACCACTCTCAGCCTTATAGATACTGAAATACCAACCCAGATTTCCCTCTAAGACTTAGCTTTTCCCCCGTGCCACGAGGCCTCTAGGGAACAGTTGGAGAAGAGCTAATGTTAAATATTTGATGTTTGTGTATAAAGTGTTAGATTGTGTTTCTTATTGAAATAGGTTTGGGGCCATTTTTCAGCTGTTTCTTTTTCTTCTAGGAAGCTCATGTGGATTTATGATCCTATTATGTGCATGCACATATATGTATGTGCTTCTTTAGATTTGTAATTAACTGCCTAGTAGAAGTGTCCCACATTGTTGTGGTTATGGTTGGTAAAGGATTTTCATGTCCTAGATGGACTGTGTGTCTCCATCAAGAGTTTAATCTCTAGGGGGCAGCTGGGTGGCTCAGTGGATTGAGAGCCAGGTCTAGAGATGGGAGGTCCTGGGTTCAAATCTAGCCTCAGTCACTTCTCAGCTGTGTGACCCTGGGCAAGTCACTTGACCCCCATTGCCTAGCCCTTACCACCCTTCAGTGGTAAGACGGTAAGGTAAGGGGTTATATTTTTAAAAAGAGAGTTTAATTTCTGATTCTTTTTTCAGCATGGTAAGTGGTTTTTCCTACCTTTTGAAATATTGGGAGTCTTCTAGAAATGAGACTCACAAGACCTCCAGTTTTAGCTTAATAAAGCATTGAGATTTCTGGGTTGTTTTTTTTTTTTGCATAAGATAGCATGACTTTCATCATCGATTTGTCTGTGTTTAAAGTGTCCTGAATGATGAGGTAGGAGTTCCTGGGCCACACATTTACTCCATGGCCCCCCACTTTATGGACGCTGACCCCTATTAAAGGAGTCATAACTGGAAAGGTCTAGAGTTAATGAGAAGAGATCATAGCAGATTGTTGCCAGAATCATGAGCGCCACATGACAACAAGTAGAGGAGGAGACATGGTGTCCAGGAGGAAAACATGGGTTTGATTCCCACTTCAGCTGCCTTATAAGTTGTTACCTTGGACAGGTCCCTTGTTCTCCTTGAGCCCATCTTCTGATGTATAAATGGGGATAACAATAATACATACTTCAAAGAGTTGTTTTAAGTAGCATATTATTAGATAATGGGTGTAAAGTGCTTTGCAAACCTTGAAGCAAGATATAAATGTGAACTATAGAAATTATTTGTGCATCGCACCTGATGTTGCCCCATGTGTAAAAAGCACTGCATAAAAGCTGATCCTACTTGTGCTTGGAGAAAAATAAAGTAGGGCCCGCCTCCAAGGGAAGTGTCCCTAAGTTCTGTGGCACCACACACACACACACACACACACACACACACACACACACAGATGCACTCCTTTGGCAGGAAAGTGGAAGGTCAAGAGTAGAGATCCCGAGACCCCTTTAGTTGACAAGGAGAAAGCGGGTAATGAGAGGAGTCGTGGAGTCTTGGCAGGTGGACTAGAAGCAAGTAGGGTGGCTTTTGAAGGAGCAACCAAGAAGGATACTAAAAGTGTCTGGGAGTATTTTCTATAGGGATGATGTATCCTGTGGAGAACAAATGGAAGTTTCCCAGATTAGTGAAATTGGGGAAGAAATTGTGTCATGTCATCAGTACCAACCTCTCTTTTTAAATGTGAGGAACCTTAAGTCTAAATAGGCAATAGATGGGGCAGCTGGGTGGCTCGGGGGATTGAGAGCCAGACCTAGAGATGGGAGGTCCCAGGTTCAAATCTGGCCTCAGATACTTCCCAGCTGTGTGACCCTGGGCAAGTCACTTGACCCCCATTGCCTAGCCCTTACCACTCTTCTGCCTTGGAACCAATACACACTATTGATTCTAAGATGGAAGGAAAGGGTTTTAATAAATAACTGAATAAATAAATAGGCAATAGAGTTGCCCAAACTCCCAGAAATGTACTTTTCTGGGACAATCCTGAAAGACTCAGGATAGGGAATGCTATCCACCTCCAGAGAAAGAACTGTTGGAGTCATCTTTTCACATCAATATATTTATGGTTTTATGTTGCGGTTTTTATTATGTTTGGGTTTGCTTTTACAACAATGACCAATATAGAAGTATATTTTGCATAACAATAAAATAAAATTAAAAATTTTTAAATAAAATATATAACACTGAAAAATATGACTTGCCCAAAGCCCCCAAGATGTCGAGCAGCTGAGCTGGGATTTGAACTCAGGCATTTTGATTCCAAATCCATCCCATGCTGCTTCTCCTCCAGTGAGCCAACTTGACCCTTAGATGGAATATAGGATAGCAGCTATGAAGAAGAGTCATTCTTCATTAAGAGAAAAAGCAATGAGAGGAATAGTTATGGTTGGGATGAACAAAGGCCACCCTCAAAGGTAAATGGCTGAAAGGAACAGAGGAGAACATGGATAAATTACAAAAATGTTCATCCAGCCAGGTATGGAAGAGGGAATAAGGGCTAAGGCAGGGCACAAGAGGCATAAATTCAAACAAGTCAGAGGAGGTGAAGGAATGTTAGAGGCCACTTATTCCTGCTTTATGCCTTAAATTCAGCAACAGGAATGAGTTGTGTCCAAGAGGTGTCTAGAATCCATGGAGCATCAAACCAACAGTACAGGGTTGTTTATCCAACATCTTTTCTTTAGCAAGTATCTTCTGAATGTCCAATGCAAATGTGAAGGCAAAGAAATAGACAAATCATGGGAAGGCAGTAATGATTGTAGTGGAAAGAGCACGGTACTCCAGGGAAGATGATATTCATACCACCTGCCTCATAAGATGATTATGAGATGAGTGACTTGTGATCTTAGTACAAATAACAATTAACAACTTAAATGTTGTTGGAATAAACAGAGGCGACAAAAAAAATCAAAAAAATTCCGTGAGGTTTGAGTTCTTGTCATAGATGAGCCACCATATGACCTTGAGCAGGGCGTTCTCCCTGGGTCTCAGTTTCCTTCAGTATAAAATATGGGTAATGGACCAGAAGATTTCTAAAGTTTCTTCTAGCCCTAAAATTTTATGCAAAAGTTCTAATTAAACTCCTGTAGTTCATGAACCGTATGTTTTCGTAGCTCTTAGTCAGAGTTGTTTCTCTAAGGAATCCATGACCTCACTGATGTGGTGCAGATCCCACCCAATTATAATTTCTCATCTGGTAGAACTGAAATCCTCCCTCCGATCTGCCCCTGCTTGCCACAGGCCTTCCTCTAGACCTCAACACCATCGTTTTGTAGCTTGTCTCTTGGTGATCCTCAGCTCTTGCTTGTTGGCTGGCCCACTCCCTTTTCCCCGAGTTCATCTCTCTAAGGATATTCTTGATGTTGCTTGCTTTTCTTGTATCATTCATGTTTCAACCTACTCAGTCTACTCAGTTTTGTTGCCCTTTGAGTGATCTGCAACATGAATTCTAAGGCAGCCTTCTAGGTAGGGAGAGGCCTTTCCCCAAGTAGGCTGACCTCTTGATGACAAATTCCTGATCATAGCAATCTTTTTGTGGCTCCTTGCTCTCCCTTGGGGACCTGGTTATAAACTTCTAAACTTTGCATTGACAGCTTTGTGGTAGAACAGACTTGTCCCATCTGTACAATTTTATAGAAGACATAGCTCTTTGAAAAAAATAACTAGAAATTCTGATTTTGTTCAGGACAAATGTACCAGGCAAGTGATGTTTCTGTGGGGAAAAACAAACAAACAAACAAACAAAAAACTTTTGTTGTTTTTACTGTTGACTAGAAACCTACAGGAAGTCAACATGCATTATAGACCAAAAATCTACTCTTTCCACTTTCTAGACTTCTTTGCCAATGTAGCATTTTTCTTTTTTTTTTATTGAAAATTGTATTAATTAATTTAGAATAATTTTCCATGGTTACACGATTCATGTTCTTTCCCTCCTCTCCTCCCCCCCCCCCCCCGCCCCCAGCCAAGTGCAATTCCACTGGGAATTTAGCATTTTTCAATAAAGCAGTGGCTTTAGTTTTGCCTATGCAGTGGTTCCTACTCAATAGATCCTGATACTTTTAAGGAGAAACCTTCAGGAAGCCCCAGGAGCTGGGAATCCTTCTTTTAGAGCAAGCCAGATAGAGGTCCTGGCTGTCTTTGTTTAGAATCCTCAGACTCATTGGGCCTTACTTAGCTTGTGTGTGAGTCCCAACCCCATTCACTTGCAGGAGCCTTTGTCCCTGTTCATGCCACACTACAGATAAGACCAGTTAGACAGATTCCCAGCAAAAGTGTTGCGGGGCTCTTTGAGAGACCTTTGGCTGGGAGTCTCCCACTGCTGAGTCTTCACTTCCTTTGTTTAGAGGGGAGCCTGATAGGAAGGCACTGAAGCAGAGTCCATTGGCGTCCTAACAGCACATATTCTGTTTCAAGTCCTAACATTTTATGCTGTTTATTTTATGTTCATATCGTATTCTAATATGTATTAGAAATGTTTATATTTACTAGAAATCTTCACCTTTTACATTTTTCTTTATTTACCTCTTTTCTGTTTAATCTAACATCTTGTTCTGGAGGTAGAGATGACAAGGCAAGCTATTTATTTGCCAGGGGAAGATCTCTTGAAAATAGACTTTGTCATTGTGGTGATCAGTAATAACTCCACATAGAAGGCTACGTTGAGGTTTTTCCCTGCTCTCCTCCCCGGTGACTGGCATCTTATTAAAGGGATCCTGTAGCTGTGGCTGTGGCTAGCCAAGTTTCAGTATCACGCTGAGGGCATGGAACCAAAATAAAGAGGCTTGTCTCCTTGGACTTAATGACCCGTCGGGGGAGGGGGCTCCTCCAGCCAAACGACTGACTGTGCGCTGGACTAGCCAGGGAGCAGGTGCCTGATGTTGCTACAAATGATTGTTTCCCAGAAGTGAGCTGGAATCGGAGAGCCCAGGCTGCTTTCGGGCGCTTAGAGCATCCCTCAGAGCGGCCCGGCTAGGCTGCGCCATTGCATTTGTATTTATAAATATTTTCTCGTTTTAATTGTCGCTGCTTTCCCGTTCTGGAATTGAGAGGCTCGGAGATGCTGTTAAGCATGATATCATTTTGTTAAGAGGCAAATAATTGCTTCTGAGCGGCTTAATAATAGGAAAGCGCTGACTGGACGGCAGTGGGGAATGGTGTTAAACATGCAGACAGGAAAACCATTAACCTCTGCGGCAAATGCGGGGTTCCTTTTCAGAACGAGAGCGCTATCGACATGGTAGTGTTTTGACACAGGCGCGCGCGCGGTGGGAAGGGGCCTGGAGTTGTCAGTCTCTGCAGCGTGCGTGCTCAGCCTGGCAATGGGGCAGGGGAGGGGGGGAGGGGAGGGGAGGGGAGGGGAGGGCCGGCTCTGCAGTGCACCAAACTGCCGCACTCCCAGCGAGAACAAAGGCTGGCGAGGGAAACATGGCTGCAACAGGCAATCTGCGGCGCCGGCCCGGGCTGCGGGAGCTTTCTCTGCGCACGCAGCGCAACCATTTTTTTTCTTCTTCTCATTTCATGTAATATTAATCCTCAGCCGCGGGGGTCCGGAGAGATCTGAAGCGAGTCAATCGTTATTGAAACCCTAATTGTATAGAAGGGAGATTTGCGGGCTTGCCGAAGAAATAAGTGGGTGGTTAGATGGGCTTAAAAGCCAAGCCATTCCGACGGCCGGAGCGAAATGCGTGTCTTTCCCTATTACGGCTGGGAAGAGGTAAAAAGAGTGACACACTGATGAAAAGGGATCACCAAGAAGCCAAACTGAATCCAAATCTATCCGAAAGGTGAAGGCAGAGACAGGTCGGAGGAGTCCTTCGTTTGTGGGCTCCAGTTTTCTGGGGAGAATGAGATGATTTCCGATGTAGAATAGAGACAAGTCCCCCCCTTCCCCCCGCCTGCCATTTTGTTTTTCCCTTTCGTGCTTGGGAAATGAAAACTCGGTGCAGTCTGTGCAGATTCACTGTCCTCCTGATAACAAAGGGGCCCGCACAGCTTGCTGTCCTCCATTGGGGCGGAAAGCCTGAGTTTGAATCCCCCTCTCAGACAATCAATCAACCAATCCATCGGCTTTTATTAGGCACCTTCACTGGAGATGCAAAAAGGCATCAGGCGGTGCACTTGTGAAACTCTGGACCAGTCGCTGGCCCTCCAAACTTCCCCGGGATCTTGGTTGCCCATTGCCTCTCACTTAACCCCCATTGTCTAGCCCTTACCCCCTCCTTGGAATGGTTGGAATCCAAGACAGAAGGTAAAAGGTAGGGAAAAAATCATTTAAAAAAGAAAATGAATTCTTTCGGCTCTCTTTGTATCCCCAGTGGTTAGTGGAGCAAATCACACATGCTAAGCATTCACTACATGCTTGATGATTTCACTTCAACCTCAGTTTCTTCATCTGTAAAATGGAGATAATAATGGCAGCTACCTCTCAGGGTGAGGATGACAATCAGACAAGCTAATATATGTAAATGGCTTTGCAAACTTTAAAGCATTATAAAACATTAATTATTCTGACTGTAACAGTATGGTTAGTGTGTTTGACCAAGTTGGTGTGCAGCTACCATATGCACAGTTTGCATAAAGTGAAAAATTGCAGTCCTTCCTTTTGGGCTTACATTTGAAAAAGAAGGAAAGGGAGCAAGCACATGGGATTCTCTTAAGAACAATTCTTCTCCTACTTGGATGGGACCATAGGACCAGTGCCATGAAGTCAGCAAGAGAATCAACAAGTCAACATTTTTAATTTCTCCATCTTGAAATGAGTGAATAAAAGCATTTATTAAATGCTTGTGTGCAAAGTGCTGTGCTAAGATGGGGCACATTCTCTATGGGGGAGACAAGATAGAGACTACATAAATCGGAGAGAACCAAGAGAGGGAGGGTATTGGAATTAAGGGAAGATCAGGAAAGGCTTCTTGTGGGAGGTGGAGTTTTACCTGGGATTTCAAGGAAACCAGAGAAGCCAGGAAGAGAAGATGAAGAGGGAGAGTATTCCATGCTGGGGGGGGGGGGGGAACAGCCAGAGGAAATGCCCAGAGCTGGGAGCTGGTGTGTCTTGTTCTAGATACAGCCAGGAAGTCAGTGTCATTAAAGAGAACATGGTGGGAAATACAGTGTCAAAGACTAGAAAGACAGGAGGTCTTTGAATATCAGAGAGAGGATTTTATATTTGATCCTGGAGGTGAAAGGGAGTCAATGTAATTGAGGGCAATGGAGGGGTTTGGTTTGACAAGGTCAGATTTGAGCTTTAGGGAGCTGAGTGGAGGATGTATTGGAGGAGAAACATGTGGCAGGTAGACCTACCAGAAAGATTTTGAAATATTCCCAGTTGTGTTGGGACAGCTGGGTGGCTCAGTGGATTGAGAGTCAGGCCCAGAGATGGGAGGTCCTGGGTTCAAATATGGCTTCAGACACTTCCCAGCTGTGTGACCCTGGGCAAGTCACTTAACCCCCATTGCCTAGCCTTTCTAGTGCCTTAGAACCATATAGTATTGATTCTAAAACTGAAGGTAAGGGAGGAGGAGGAGGAGGAGGGGAGAGAGAGAGAGAGAGAGAGAGAGAGAGAGAGAGAGAGAGAGAGAGAGAGAGAGAGAGAGAGAGAGAGAGAGAGAGAGAGAGAGAGAGAGAGAGAGGAGAGAGGGAGAATCCCAGTGTGAGGTGATGAAGACCTGTACCATAGTGGTGATACTGTCAGAGAGAGAAAGGTCCATATGGGAGAGAGATGAAGAAGTCAAAATTGTTAAGCCTTGGCAAAAGATTGGATATGGGGAAGTTGGTTCCCCAAATGATGACTTTAAGGCTCATGCTAGCAAAAATGATGTTGCCACTGGTGAGTGTTGCCACTCCCAAAGCTCTTAGGCCTCTTTGCCTGTTGGTGGTCATGATGAGGAAGGTGGGCTCCTCTCCTCCATGACTTTTGCCCTCAAAGATAGCAGTAGGCATTCTCCTTGAGAGTATGAATGGAGATTGTGGTCAAAGCACTGGTGGTGGTTTGACTTGCCTAGCCCCTGCTGCTGCTTTAGCATCTTAGATCCTTCTGGAACATTTCCTTGCAATCTCACATCTAAAACTGCATTTCAGACATCCTGAACTGGATGTCCAGCATATAACTTAAACTCAGCATGTCCAAAGTGGCAGCCCTCCTCTTCTGCCCTGATACTGGTCCTCCACCATGCCCAGATTGTCACAATAGCCAGCTGACAGATCAGCCTGCCTCATCTCTCCCCACCCTAATCCATCCTCCATCCAGCCATTAAACTGATTTTCCTAAAGCACAGGTCACACCCTTATTCAATAAACTCCATTGGCTCCTATCACTTCCAGTCCTCTGCCTATGATTCAGAGCTCTTCATACACAATCTAGTCCCTCCAGTCTTCCATTGTTCTCACACTTTACTCCCTGACATGAACTCTTCCATTCACTGACACTGGCCTTCTGGCTGTTTTCATGAAGAAGACCCTCCATATCTCAGTTCTGGGCATTTTCTCTGGCTTTCTGGATCGCTCTCCCTCCTCATCTTCACTTACTCACCTCCCTGGCTTAAGGCCTAACTACAATCCCATTCTCTGCAAGAAACCGTTCCGAAGCTCTCTTAATCCTTGTGCCTTCCCTCTTTTAATGAATTCCTATTTATCCTGTATGTACCTTGTTTGTATATCATTATTTTCTTGGTGTCTTCTCCATTAAATTGTGAGCTCCCTGAAGGCTGGGGCTGTCTTTTGCCTCCCCTTGTTTCCCTAGTGCTTAGTATAGTGCCCGGCACATAGTGACACTTAATAAATGTTTATTGATTGATTGATTGATTTGAAATGTCTGGACATTTCAGCCCTGTCTTTTGATTCCTATCCATAATCTCTATCAGCTGCTCCCATTTTTTTGTTCTGTGGTCCATCCTGGCTCTGACATTGGCTAATTGTGTAACCCTGGGCAAATCCCTCAACCTCACAGAGCCTCCTAACTCCCATTTATACAGTAACTTTTGCAAAACATTTCCCTGACCATAACCCTACAAGGTAGGTCCTCTAAGTATTATCAGCACCATTCTTCCAAGAGATGAGAATGAAATATCTGCTTCCTTTCACTTATTCTCATGATCGTATTGAAGAAAGCATTCTGTAAACCTTAAAGCTCTTAGAACTCTCTGATATTATTACGTGAAAGAGGACAGGCACACCTAAACAGCCATACAAGTCCTTTTTAAATGAATCATCATGGACTCCATGGGAAAGTGAAGAAAGCAAGAAAGCTAATAAAGCTTCTCTTTCTCAAAGCTCTTGCTGTGTACATGGCCCTGTGCTAGAGAACAAACAGAGTATGGTAAAAACTGGTATAATTCACACCCACAAAGAACACAAATAAGAATTTAAAACATAGAGCATGCCAAACAGAGTAGCTTTAGAAGATGAAAGCAGAAGTGATCCTCTCTAATTGAGGGGAATCAAAACTGACTTCATGGAAGCATGTTGGCCCCAGAAAGAATGATAGGAACAATGAACTTGGACCCAGGAAAAGTTGAGTTCAAATCCTACTTCTTACACTTAGTATCTCTGGGACCACTGATAAATAAGTTCACCATTTGGAGCCTCAGTTTTCTCATTTGCAAAATGGGGATAATACCTGTGATACCTACCTTACAGGGTTCTTATCAGGATCAAATGGTATAAAGTATAAAAAAGAGCTTTGCAGAACTGCAGTGTACATCTGTATATACATATATCTCAGTTATTTTTAATAGGGACATATGCCAACGGGAGGACATGAGGGAGGAAGTTTATGCCAGCACCTAGCAACAGCGAGTATAAAAGCACGGAGGCAGAAAATGGCAATTGATTGACTATTGGGGGTGGCCAGGAAGAGAGAGTCAAGAATGATTGAGATGTTGAGCCTGGGTGACTAAGGGAATGGCGGTACTCTCTAAAGAAGTAGAGAAAGGGGCAGCTAGGTGGTTCTGTGAAAAGAGAGCCAGGCCTGGAGTTGGGAGAACCTAGGTTCAAATTTAGCCTCAGACACTTCCTAACTGTGTGACTTAAATTTCATTTGTCTAGCCCCTGCTACGGCAATTAATTCTCTACTCTCTATTAAAGTGTTTTGTGTGGTCCTCCTTTCAGGGATGAGCTCAGTCTTGTAGGTCTTTGGTGAAGCTCAGTTGGTTCAAATAAAAATGATTATCCCATCTCAACATCTTCTTGTCAGGATTATCTCCTCTTCTAGATGTATGTTATATTAGCTTTCATCTCAAACACCAAAGTCTCCTTCACCATGTCACTCTGAACACCTCAGTCTTCAATTGCACACCTAAGAGCAATTAGGCAGCCAGAAAATTAGCTTACCAGAAATTGCATAAAGGACAGCTAGTGTCAGTGAGTTCCCCTTAATCTAAAAACTGTTCTGGGTCTATAGATGATAACATAAACATAAATTCAACAAAGTTTGACTGCTGCTCTGGAGAAGGAAGAAACAGCAAATTTCACAGGCTTTTAGAAGTGTTTTATGAAAACCTATCACAAAGCATCCATGTTCACTAGTAGGGTCACTTGGTAGTATCTCTTCTTTAGGGACACAACCTCACCCTTTTTCTTGTTTTGTCCTAGATAACCAGTTCAGAATGTCCATCCTGGAAAGGCTGGAGCAGATGGAAAGGCGGATGGCTGAGATGACGGGATCCCAGCAGCACAAACAAGGTGTTGGAGGCGGTAGCAGTGGAGGCAGCAATGGAAGCGGGAATGGAGGAAGTCAGGCACAAGTATGAGACCTCTTTGTAACGAGTCTGTCAGTCCCTTTGGTGAGATAACATCGCAGACACTTCCCCCTGAGACAAACACTGCTCTGCTGAGATTAACAGTGCTCTTGGACTAAGGAGGCCATCCATAGTACCTAAAGGCCAACAAACCACACAGGCACTCTCTGAGGAGAATTTTTTGATCAAATAGAGCTCTATCGGCAGTTTCTGGATCATATCGATTCATCTTGGATCTCATTAAACTGATCCCTAATTATGTAAATAGAGGCCACATTGTCAGTGTTAATGAATGTTAAATCTATCCGATTCATTAAACAATTTATTGGCCTTTGACAAACATTCAAATGCTCAGGTTAAAAAGTGCCTTTGGAAACTATTTCAGTAATTATCCTATGTGAGATTATAGCTTGCATCCCAGGATTCATTTTAATATATATAGATTTTCCTAAATTTTAGTAGGAACTTCAGTGTCAAATGCATTCAGGAACCCAATAGCTGTGAGAGGGCCAATTCATAATCCATTTTTGGAAGCTAAGTATGAATTGGCAGCTTTCTGAAGAGTCTTTAGACTACCAATACAACTCCTTATGGAGATAGTTGGTTAGGGAGCCTATTCCCAATTCCAATGCTGATTTGCTGCCAGAGAGCATGAGGTTTATTCACCCTACATTTTTTTCACCTGTAAAAATCATGATACTCTCATACCCTTTTGAGAATTAGTTATAAAACAAGATTGTTTTAGTTTCCTGAGCCTCATAAATGCCATATATTTTCAGTAATGGCATATAATACTTGGATCCAAAGTAAAAGAAAAGGATACTCTACTTTTCACTTTCCCATCCCATAAGGTATTGTTTCCATGTTGCTCCTTTCTGTTCTCAGAAATGGATCTAGAAGGGGAGGACTAAGACCCAATACCTCTCCCACTAAGGTTAATATCCTCTAGGCAATCAGTGACCTCTTCCCTCCAGCAATGAGGTTCACAACCCATCCCCACCTGCCCATCCTGTGGGATTTGTGTTCAGGGCCTCCCATATGTTTGCCCCAGGAGGAGCCCAAGATTGGGTGGGCCAATCTGAGGGAAGGATCATGCAAAATACTTTTAAAGAGAGTGAAGAATTAACTGCCTAAGCCCCTTGATTCTAATTTTAACACATAATCCATCATGAGGATCCTGCTGAAGTACAAATAAGCAGGTTCCTCTCTCATTCTAAACCAACAGGTTGTATGGGAGGGACTTATGTGTGTGATTCCATCATGAGCTCAGGAAAGCTGTTGGGTCAGCTGGCAAGGGACAGTGGTATTAGACTGATACCCTGTTAACTTCCATGACTGAAATAAACTTCTACTAATTAAAAGGTGATTAGGATAGTCAGCCTATGTCTGCTTTATGTGATAATCTTTTTTTTTTTAAGAGGAAAAGATCAGGGGCTTCCTTCTCCATAACCCCCTTAGGTGCTGTGGCTTTATTCATGCATGCAAACATTTTTTGTGTATCCAGAATTATTAACCTCCTAACCTGATGTTGTGTAAGGCAGAGACCCTTTGCTCTGCATCTTAATGAAACTTTTATAGCTCTAATGGAGATAACTTTGCATCCATTAGCTGATCCCTATCTTCACAACAAATTCTTTTCACATATAATAGATGATTCACTAAAGACTATATAGAGAAGCAATAGCCTAGTTACAAGATTCATCCCCTGGAAAAATGTTTTCTAAACAACTGAAAGATGAGTGCTGGGATAGGGAACTGAGTCATTTGTAAGCTTTATGTGTAACTCTGCTACCTCAAAGCTGCTGACAAGGTACTCGGGTACTAATCTTGATTTTGATTTTTCAGTTGATTCAGAGGAAAAAATATTTAAAGTTCCTGACTTATTCTTTCCTGCATTCTTGTTGTCATCACTACCATCATCGATTATGATTATTATTGGCACTTCTTAGGGTTTAAAATTCCTGAAGCTCTGGTTTTACATTAGATGAATTGGTGTTATAGTCTTCTTAGAGTTTCTGTAAAGAAAATAATTCTTCTAAAAGGAGATAATCCACTATGTGCACTGCTCTGTGCTTAGTGCTGAGGATAATAATTGAGAAATAAAAGAGTCCTTGCTTTCAAAGAAGCTTATATCCTATCAGGAGAAACACTATGTACACTTTGAGGTAAATTCAAAGTAATTTGGGGGGAGTCAGGAAAGACTTCATGTGGAAGGTAGAACCAAGGATTCAAGAAGGGAGGACACTGCAAGTATGGAAGCTGACTTGTTCAAAGTCCTGGAGGAGGAATGTCAAGGAACAATTTGTTAATGTGTGATAGGTTGGAAAAGTGAGCTAGGTACGGATTGTGAAGGGTCCTGAATAGTGTCCAGTAGTGGGGTTTGTATTTTATCTTAAGAGGTCAGGGGGAGCCAGTGAAGCTTTTTGAGAGAGTGACATCATCAGACTCATGCTTGGGGAAAAGATCACATTGGAAGCTCTTTAGAGGATGGATTGGAAAGAGAAGAAACTTGAGGCAGGGGGACCAATTAGAAAGTTATTGCAGTAGTCTGGTGGGAACAGATGGTGCATTCTATCCTGGACCTGCTAAGTTTGAGATGAGTATGGGACATCCAGCTAGAAATATCCAACAGACAATAAGTAAGATAAGGCAGCAACTTGGGGGAGAGACTTGGAATAGATCTGGGAATCATCTGCTCAGAGATGATAGTTGAGCCTATGGGAACTGATAGGATTACCTGAAGAGGAAGCATAAAGAGAAAAGATAAGAACTCAGGACAAAGCCCTAGGGTACATACACCTGCACATAACAGGAGAGAGATAAATGATGATCCTACAAAGGAGGCAGGACTAGTCAGACATGTAGGAAGGGAACCAAGAGAGAGAAATACTTTTACTCGGGGGGAACCTATTCAGAAGGAGGTTATCAACAGTGTCAAATGTTGTAAACAGGTCTAGAAGGCTCAAGATTGAGAAAAAGCCATTGGTTTTGACAATCAATCACTAATCATTTTTAAGGATGTAGTTTCAGTTACTAATGAAATTATCAGATTATAAGGGGAAAGGAAGTACAAGCCACAAGTATAGCCTCCTTTTTCTAGTTTTGCTGTGAAAAGGCAGAAAGATCTAAGCAGACAAAAAGTGTTTTGATTTGTTTTGTTTTTAAGGATGGAGAAAACCTAAACATATTCCTAGGAAGCAGGGTAGATGCTAGTAGAAAAGAAGAGCCTGAGATTTGGGGATCAACAGTCAATAAATATTAAGCACCTACTATGTGCTCTGTACTATGCTATATGCTAGGAATGCAAAGGCAAAGGACAGACCCTGCTCTTAAGGAGCTCATACTCTAATGGAGAAAACATTTTAACCATATACAAAAAAGTTATGTACAGGATAAATTGGAGATAATGAAGAGAGATAATGGAGATCAGAAGAGGCTTTCCTGTCAAAGGTGGGATTTTAGCTAGAGGAAGCCAAGAAGTAGAGGTGAAGGTGAGCATTCCAGGCAAGGGACACATTAGGTGAAAATGGTGGAAATTAGGTGGAGTGCTTTGTTCTAGTCATAGCAAGGAGACCAGTATTACTAGATAAGAGAATATGAGAAAGGTGAGGGAAGGTTATAAAGATCTTTGACAGCAAAAGAAAGCATTTTATATTTGGTCCTGGTGGTGACCTAGAGTTTATTAAATTGGGGGCAGTGGGATGACCTGCACTTTAGGAAGGATCACTTTAGCAGATGACTAGAGGATGGATTGCCAAAGCAGATGGAAGGAGGTAGGACCAAGGATATAAGTAGAAGAACTGATCTTAAGGAGAAGGGCCACCTCTTCATCAAAGACTGGAACATAGAAGAAGAGAAAATGGAGAATGGTGTCAAGGGTTTTAAGACATAGAGAAGGAGAGAGGGAGCTCAGAGTAAATGACTTATTTTTTCAATGAAGTCCTTTGGCAGGGTCTTTTGCTGAGAAGAAAGTATAGGTATGAGATGGAGGGGGGGGGGTGATGGAATTGTAATCCTCTCTGTCACCAAGTAAAGTCTGAAGTGACCTCCTTTGCTGAGAAGGAAGAACAGGAGTGATATGAGAGCAATCGAACTGAGGACATTAGTGGACCTGCCACACTTTGCTCTCAGAACAGCCCTCTACAATGTATATTGCACTTACAACAACCTCTTTCCAGTATCAGTAGACCCTCAGATAAATGGACCCTAGCTTAATATCAGCTCTACTCGTCTGGTAAACTAGGTTTTATGACAATTACCTTGCATCACTACTACAGAAAAATACTCAGCAGAACCCCGCCAAGCCTATTCTATAGCTCATGTTGCTTTTCTCTCCGATTGTCCATTTTCACCTTTCTGTTACACTCCTGCCCCACTCATTAAAACATTTGATTTCTTACACTTAAATGCAGTGCAGCAGAGGCTAGGGCTCAAATCTCCCCTCCCTACATGCAATGAAAGAGCAGATTGTAATTTGTGCTTGGCCATTGTAGTGTGCATCTGGGACTGGGACCATGGGGAGCTGCTTTGAGAGCCGAGTGGTGGTGGTGTGTGAAAAGATGATGAGTCGTGCCTGCTGGGCAAAGTCCAAGCACCTCATCCATTCGAAGACTTTCCGAGGAATGACCCTCTTGCACCTGGCTGCAGCCCAGGGCTATGCCACTCTGATCCAAACCCTCATCAAATGGCGGTAAGGCTGGATGTGGCTCACGGGAATATGTGGTGGGTGGGGAAAGGGAGCAGATTAAGCAACCTGGCATATAGCTTCCTTCCTGTAGTTGCACTAGCAAAGAGAAGCTTTTATCTCTTGCCGTCCCTTTAACTAGCCCGACAGGCACTTTTGGAGAGACCTTTAATGAATTCTTCCCTGGAAATAGAGAATTAAGGAACAGATCCTAAGGCTGAACAACTTGATTTCTAGTAGGTCACTGGCTGGATACAAATAGCCCAGACCACTAAGCCAATGGAATGCCAGGTGTCTTCATTCATTTCCAGGATGTTAGATGCCAGTTTTTGTTGTCTTGAAAAGTTTCATTACTGTCTGCCAGTGTGGTACAAATGGTGTAATTTGTTGAAGTAATCCTTACTACTTCCTTACAGAACCAAACATGCGGATAGCATTGATTTGGAATTGGAAGTTGACCCTTTGAATGTGGATCATTTCTCATGCACTCCTCTGGTAAGGAAAAAGACTCATGTATTTCTTAACCATGGCCTTGCTTAATTTGGAAGTGTGAACTGCCTGGTTCCATGCAATTATATTTCATTCACATATGGCTTTTATTAAAATTATTTGTAATGCTTATATTTTCTATAATCCCATTAAGCTTGTCAGAAAAAAAAAGTTCTCAGAAACTTGAAAGCATTCTGGAGCCAACCTGTTGGCTAAAAGTAAAGCTTTCTGAAAAGGCATTCTTCTCGTTGCTTTACCTTTTAGATGTGGGCATGTGCACTGGGACACATGGATGCTGCTATTGTACTATACAAATGGGACCGCCGAGCTATTTCCATTCCTGACTCACTGGGAAGGCTGCCCCTGTCAATTGCCCGTTCCCGGGGTCATGTGAAATTGGCAGAATGTCTGGAGCAGCTGCAGAGAGATGAGCAGGTCCAGCTCGGACAGAACCCTAGAATCCATTGCCCTCCAAGTGGAGAATCCAATACAGAAAGCTGGATAGCCCAGTGGCATGGTGAAACCATCACCTCTTCGGAATCACAAAAAGGAATCACTGTTATTGCAAGTACAAATCCAGGTAAAAACAAACAAACTGAAGTAATTGCATCTTCAGGATTCTGGCTCTGTTATTAATCATCAGAATTTACTATGGTTTTTATTCTCTCTTCAAGTTTACTTGAAAAAAACAATGTGTCATTCACATAGATTCTTTTCCTTTGCTGACTCTGCTTTAGCTATAGGGGCACCAGCTGCTCCTCCCTCACCCCCCACCCAAAAAATGTACAAAAGATAACAGGAAGTCTCTGCACCTGCAGGAAATGCAAGTTTCCCAGAGAAGAATTGTCTAAGTATAGAGTATGTAGTTTAAAATGTTTAAATACTTGGGATATGATTCTGACTACTGACTTTTGAGCTTTGTCTCCCAAGTAGTTACTCTGTGGGAGTTCTCGTTCCATTACTGGTCCTGACTGCCCTTTCTGCTTTCCTTACAGAGCTAAGAAGACCTAGGTCTGAGCCCTCTAATTACTATAGCAGTGAGAGCCACAAAGATTATCCTGCTCCCAAAAAGCATAAGTTGAACCCTGAGTACTTCCAGCCGAGACAGGAGAAACTGCTCTCCACGGCACTGAGTCTAGAACAACCAAGTATCAGAAAGCAGAGCCCCAGTTCCAAGCAATGTGTCTCTGAGACAATCAGCCCCACTGAAGGAATAAGGGATTATAGCCGGGAAGTCTCCCCTCACACTCCAGAGGCTGCAGGATTCCGAGGCTCTGGAGCTCAGCCTGGAGTAAAGTGGAACTCCAAAGACCTTTACATTGGTGTGTCTGCAGTGCAGGTAACAGGAAGCCAGAAGGGAGCCAGCCTAGGCAAGGACCCAACTCCACCCCGTATTCGCCCACGAGAACAGATGAGTGTCCTAATGATGGCTGACAGAGAGATGGTAGATGCTGAGTTGTTGTCATACCGAGAAAATGTCGAGAATGAGACTTGCTTGCAACACATGGATGACTTACAGGTCAGTATTTCTGATGGAGACTTGCTGAGGCAAGGACACAGGTTCAGAGGAGGGCCGATTTCAGGCTGGAAGGGGTCACGGAACCATAGATCTGGAGAGTTGGAAGGATGCTTGGCAGCCATCCCATACCATCCATCCATAAAAGGAATCCCCACCATGAGATGTCCCAAGCTCTACCAGGAAGGAGAGCCCACCTACTTTTCAGGCAACCCACTCTACTTTTTGGATAGCTATGAAAGTAAAAACAAAATTTTTTTTCTGATATCAGGCCTAAGATTGGCCACTTCTTGACTTTCAGTCTTTGTTCTTCTGGAGTCAAATAGAACATCTCAATTCCTTCTCCCTGTGATATCCCTTGAAACATTTGGAAGGCAGCGATCTTGTACTCCTACCCTCCAAGTCCTTTCTTCTCCAAGCAAAACATTCCCAATTCCTTCAGCCAGTCCTCACAGGATATGGACTCTGAAGGTACTTCACCATCCTGATTGCCCTCCTCTCCAGTCTATCATGGTGCCCAGAACTGAACACAGTATTTCAGATGAGATCTGGGCAAAGTCAGAATACTTCCATTTTATCACTTCCATTTTAGGTCATTATAGTGTGATCCTCTCATTTTCCAGCTGAGGTCCAAACAGGTTAAATGACTTGCCCAAGGTCACAAACAACAACTGGAATTTGAAGAACTTATGACCTCTGACTAAATCCAGCATACTTATGCTTTCTTTGATGGAACATCAGACTCCAAAAGACATGGGATGTTTCTAGCCAGGAAAATGCTAAAGAAGCCTGACCGTCCTGCTTTGGTTCATGGAATATTCTATTTCATTTTGTTGATCAGAACCTCCATATATTTCAGCGAGTCAGATATTGTGATCAGAGTCTAACTGCCACTAACCTAGATCTCAGAGATATCCCTCTGTCTTTGAACAAACCCCTTCATATTTCTCATGAGTCTTTAGCTATCTTCTACCTTATTCTTATATGTGTCCCTTTTTATTCAAAGAAAGAACCACAATGGCTAATTTCACAATGAAAAGCACTAGTTACTTTATGGTCATGGGCCTAAGCTCTATAGCTAGATCAGGAAGGTTTCATTTGTATGAAAGTCCTCATAAATTTGAATTAGCTTCTTGGCATAAATAATCACTTCTAGCCACTAAAACAAAAGAAGGGCCTAGTGATCTACTGGAATACAGGCCCAAGTTGTCAAGTACAAAACTCTAGCCTCGGTGGCCAATTCCTTCCCTGACACCTAATCACAGGCTTATTAAGAATCCTTTTGGTATACAAAATCTGCTCTAATGGCTCCATAGAATGTGAACTGAAATTAACTCACAACTGGACTACTTAAATGCATTTTCTACTTCTTACAAGCATAGTATCTAAGAGGCACAACAGTGACGGGTCATTTTCTAAGGTTTTTAAATTTCAGTGTATTTGAGATTTTAACTCTAATGTTATTGAAAGGTACTTTAAGTAAGGAGAGTAAAGCAACTACAATTCAAAGTTAACAAAGCTTTTTGGTGAGGTCACATGGGAGAATTGTATCCTATTGTGCTCTATAAAACATCAGTCACTTCACTAAAATCCACTCAGTATTTTGGGCTTATTTTGCTGGCCAAGTTATTTTTCCCTCTTAATGGCAGTCTTACAGTCTCCTGTGTGTATATTAGGAAGAATGATGCTCCCTACCTAGAAGTTAATGGTTATATTATTTGCCAAGTGCCTTGGGCTCTTTGGGTGAGAGGTGCTATATAAATTCATAGCATTATCATGTGGTTGTTGTTAGTCCCGGGGAGTATATTTTCAGGCTGGAAGTAATGTGATATGAGGCTATTAAATAAGGTTTCCATAGCTAGAAGATGTCATTATCTTATTCTTGTTACACCACACCTCATTACAATGCTACATTTTATATTTTTTTGCTATGTACTGAAAAAGATTTTGAAATACAAAGTTGTGGATTTCTGCTTACAGAAAAGTTTATTTCAGAAATCTCTCTTAAATTCTGGATGATTCATTCAGCACATGAGACTTCTTTCCCTCCTCTAGTCCCAAACCAGAGTGGCTTGAATCTACCTTCTGATAATGTATGACTTCTGAATGATAATGGACTATGGCAGTGAGTTTAGAAGCTTTTTTTGTTTGTTTTTACATTTTAAATATTTACCTTTTTTTCTATATAAGTACATCTAAAGAGTCTAAAATGTTTTTTAACTGATTTTCACTAAGCATACTAAAAATCATGAAGAAAGGATTAGAATTGCCATTTAATTTCTTCATCTGTAGTAAAATTTATCAGATTTTGCCCATTCTTAGAGATGGTAGGAAGACTCAAAATTCAAGAGGAATTAAGAGGATAAAAACTTACTAATGAAGGTCTGTAGTGCTACCACTTTAGAAGACCTTACCACTCTAAAACCTAAACTTATTAAGCTGCTAATAAAGCTCTACAATGTAAGATTAAAATTAATATCCAATAACTCCAAGTATTATATTTTATAAGATTTATTAATAATCACTTGAAGTAGAGGAAATAAAAAGACAAAAGTAAAGAGAAGTTTTCCTGGCCCCATTAGCAGGAAAAGAGTGAGTGAGGGCAGGGTTCCAGAAACTTTATCTCCAAAATGTAAGGACGAAAGAGGGATTCTGGGAAATGGAATCCTGGGGTACAAAATTCTAATTACACACCATCCTTTTCTGTTTTTTAAGTCCATGGGCACTTTGAAAAGCAAAAGAAAATAACACCAAGCCAGAGCAAACATATGGTTCGGTGGAAATGAGAGAAATAAGTTGTACTATTCTATCTGAATAATCTGAATAAACCAAGGCAATATGTTGGCATCTATAAAATATACAGATTCTGAAGAAGGTGGTGCAGTCTTTTAGGTATAGATGATCAAGAATTTCTGAAATGTACCTTCTAATGGTCCTGAAGGCAAACACTAACAGTTTGGAGAGGTGAATGCCATATATATCCTCTCAGACCACCATCAACATTTTAGCTATGGATCTTCAGAAACACCAGAAAAATACATTTTGTGAACATTTTAATAGCATATGAACTTTAGGACAGAACTTATTCTCATTGTCTCATGAAGATAATGAAGATTGGAAAATTTTGTTGGGACACTGGAAGAATAATTTTTTCATAATGCTTCTTCAGAAAATGTATTTTATTCAATCTGACTTCAACAAATCTTGGTAGTTTTGTCTCCCATTATTCTTCATGTACCCCCATTATTCTTCATGTACCCACTATTCCTGCCAAATTAGACAATTTACTGTGTTTGGAATTTGTTCCACATTTTCCTCTCTCCATGCCTCTTTTTACACTTTTCTCTTAGCATAGTGTGAATTCCCTTCCACTCTCCAATTTCTGCATGTTTAAATTTTACCTATCTTTAAATGTCCCAGATTCATAGCACCATGCCAATAGGCAATCCCCAGTGCCCTCAGCTAGAAGAAATGACTCCTTCCTCTGAACTCACACAGCCTTTGTCCACACTTCCTATTGACACTTACTAGATTCAACCTTGTGTGGTAGTTACATGTGTAAATGATATTTCTATTAAATGATAAATATTAGATGAAGAAGAGAACATATCAGATTCATCTTTTTATCATCTTCAAGACCCAACACAATTGCTACTAATAATATATTTAAATTAATCAATGAAATCATTTAAATTGTCTTGCCTTTCATGGCCAATGGGTTAAAAGAAAATAATGTAATCTGTCAAGCAGCTAGCCAAAACAGTGGATAGAGGGCTGTGCCTGGGGTCAAGGAAGACCTAAGTTTAAATCCAGTCTCACTCAATGAGTAACCAAGGGCAAGTCACTTCATCTCTGTTTGCATCAGTTTCCTCAACTATAAAATAGGGGAAGGGGCCACTACATAGCACAGTGCATAGAGTACCAGGCCTGGAGATGGAAGGACCTGGGTTTAAATCTGTCCTAGATTCTTAAGTATGTGATCCTAGGTAAGTCACCTAACCTCAGTTGCCTAGCTCTTGCCACTCTTCCATCTTAGAATAATATTTATTCTAAGATGGAAGGTAAAACTATAAAATGAGGATAATATGTAGCATCTACTTCCCAAAGTTGTTATGAAGGCCAAATGAGAATAATTATAAAGTGCTTAAGGGGAGCACATAGTAAACACTTAATAAGTGCTTGTTTCCTTCCTATGAAACAAAAACACCTTAAACTGGTAACGCTATATTCCTAGAAATGATGCATCTTTCTCTGCTATCACAATGTTCATTCTTTTTCAGAAGTTCTCACTTTGATCAGCCAATATATCAAGGCCTGTGGTTTCCCTCCTGTAGGAATTTCTTCCACCTAACACAATTTACAGTCTCAAGGAGATGCCTGAGGCTCAGGAAGTTAGGTGATATTCACACACCTTATATGTGCTGGGGAGAGGATTTTAACTTAAGTATTTCATGAGTCCAAGTTCCATATACCTTCCAATATCCCACTCTGCCATTTGCTTATACTAGTATTTTTGTCAGTCAGACAGATTCTCAGAGATGACTAGAGAATTATCAGCGTATCCCAGAAGATTCACTTAGCCTTTATCAAAACATCCATCAGGCTGCAAGAAAAAGGATTCTTTTTTTTTTTTCAGTTATAAAATGAGACTAGTAGTTAATAACTATAAACTGGAAAGTTTTTAATTACAGCTTCCTAAGAAAAGGAAAGGAAGTAGTGACTGATACAAGTTCCTCTCTCTCTCTCTCTCTCTCTCTCTCTTTTTTTGGCCAAACAATTAGATTAATATTATTAGGAGGTTTTTTTTCTAACATGCCCCAATCTAATTCACATTAAGGAACTTTATACCCTATCGTAGGCTAGGTTTATCCATATTATTAACCTCTTATTGGGTGATTCTGAGGTGAGAAGAGGAAGAGTTCATAGAGAAAGAACTTCTCTAGAAATGAGAATATAATTAGGGATGCTGAGCTAAGAACTCCAATCTTGAAGTAAGATCCCAGGGTCTCTGCACATTCAGAATAACAGTCTTTATTAAGTGATTATGTAACCACAGGACTACAAAGATAGGAAATAGGTATACGCCCATTGAGATGTCAGAACCTTCTTTTTTCCTTCCAAGGTAAATATGATGACCTTGGCAGAACACATTATTGAGGCAACACCTGACCGGATTAAGCGAGAGAATTTTGTGCCCTTGGAGCCCGCAGCAGCGGAGAGGACGGATGCTGCTGCCATTAGCAGCACAATGAGCTGGCTGGCCAGTTACCTTGCTGATGTCGATCATCTGCCAAGTGCTGCACAGATCAGGTCAGTGAAAGTCCCCAGATAACATAACATTCAACAAATTCAAGTGTTTAGGGACCACTAAGTGGCTCAGTAGATAGAGCCACATCTGGTGACAGAAGGTCCTGGCTTCAAATCTATACTCAGATACTTCCTAGCTGTGTGACCCACGAGTGCTCAGGCAAGCCACTTAACCCCCATTGCCTTAGCCCTTACCACTCTTCTGCCTTGGAACCAGTATACAATTCTAATTCTAAGGCAGAAGGTAAGGGTTTAAAAAGAAATTTTAGTGAACAAGATCACAAATAACTTGCACAAGTTATCACATTAATCTGTTATTCTGGTTGTCGTTTTTTCAGAACTCTATATAATGAGCCCCTGACCCCTTCTTCTAACACCAGCTTGAGCCCTGTAGGCTCACCAATCAGTGAAATGGCTTTTGAGAAACCAAGCCTTCCCTCAGCGGCAGACTGGTCTGAATTCCTGAGTGCATCCACCAGTGAAAAGGTAGAAAATGAGTTTGCTCAGCTAACTCTGTCTGATCATGAACAGAGAGAACTCTATGAAGCTGCCAAGCTTGTCCAGACAGCTTTCAGAAAATACAAGGTAAGAGTCTTCAGAAAGCTGGTATCATCAATTCAGGAGTTCTCTCCAACAATGCAGTTAATGACCCTTCATGCCTACCCATCTCATGTGACTCCTGTCCATGTCTTCCCATAAATTCGGCAGAAGAGGTCCACCCCATCTGTGGATGGCCTTCCTGAATTTCTTCTAACCAGTGGAGCACCCTGGCTATTCAACTGTCATCCTTCCCTTTCTCCTCTTCACCTGATCAACCCATCTTTTCTTCCTGTTCTACAGTTTCTTGATAATGTTCTTTGCTCCTGTTTTTCACTGACATTAAGTTCAGTCTGTTCATACCCACGGTGCAATTCTCCATGCTCTTCTGTGATCAACTTATTCTATTTGTTCAGTGGCTTTTATTCTATGTTTTACTGACATGTAAACTTGAAAACTAATTACTGAGCCAAAAGAAAAGGATCCATTCCCTTAAGATCAAGGTAGAAAGGAATCAAAAGCAAGTATTTACTTTGGGCATCCTTTCTTAAATGAAAGAAACACTGTATTTGTCTCTCTTCTTTAACATTCAAAAATCACATTTTTAGATCTGTGGTGTAAAATCTTTAAATGACTGAGTCAGTGACTTTAAATATAGAGAGACAAAAAGCAAACATGGCTTCCCCATGATTTTTTCTGCTGTTAACAATAATAGACACATAGTAATTGATGATAATTTGCTATAAATAAAGAAATAAATACTCCAAAGCATCCAGAAAATGGGTGACCAGGATGGTAAAGGGCCTCCCATATGAGTATCTAGGAACCAGGGCTATTTAGCCTAGAGAAGACTAATGGAGAACAGAAGATAAAGTGTCTCACACAGCTAAGTGGCTCTAGAGCACTGGACATGGAGCCAAGAAGGCTTGAATTCAGATATGGATTCAAACATTGGTTAGCTGTGACCCTCTAGGCAAGTCACTTAACCTCTGTTTGCCTTAATCTCCTGGAGAAGGAAATGGCAAATCATTCTATTTTCTTTGCCAAGAAAAACCCCATACAGGGTTCACAAAGAGCTGCACATAACTGAATGACTGAATAATAACAAACAATCCATGTTACTATTTTGGAGAAGATGCAGAGATGTGAACTAGACAATAATAGTTATATGTATTCAGAACTAATTAATTGGCAAGTCTCAAAGAGGATTTACCAGTAGTGAAATACTAATGTGGCAAGATGCCTAGTGGAATGCCCAAAGGTTCTGTGCTTGGCCCTGAACTATTAAACACTTTCATCAATGATTTGATAAAGACATAGAGGGGACACTCATCCTATCTGCAGATGATATAAGACTGAATACGATAGCTTATAAACTGAATGATAATCATGACACAAAGCATTAAAACATTAGGTTGAATATAATAAGATGACATTCAATTGGAGTAAATATAAAGTCCTACATTTACATTCTAAAAATCAACCTCAGAAGTACAGAATGTGGGAGGTACAATTTATCTGAAAAAGATGGAGGCTTTTAGGAGGCTGAAATTCACTATGAATCAGCAGTGTGATGTGATGGCCAAAGAAAGCTAATTCAGTCTTGCGCTTTGTAAGGTGAAGCTTAGCTTTCAGCAATGAGTTGATAGCCCCCTCTGCACTCTACCCCAGTCAGACTAAATCTGGAGTACTGCAATGAACTGGGGGCACCACAATGTAGGAAAATCACTGATAATCAGGAGAGGACAACAGAAGAAAACCAGGAAGTTGAAAGATCATATGAGAATAGGTTGAAGGAATTGAGGACATTTACACTGGGGAAAAGGAGACACAGGAGATCATGGCTATCTTCAGGTATCCAAAAGACCACCAGGTGAAAGAGGGATTAGGCTTGTGCCACCTGGCCTAAGGGAGAAGAACCAGGTACAATGGACAGAAGTTGCAAAGGAACAAATTTAGGCTTAACAGAAAGTTTCCTAACAATTAGAACTACCTCAAATGGTGGTGGATTGCCCTTCCATTGAAGTCTTTAAGTAATGCTGGATGAGAGTCGGGTATGGTACGGTTAATATTCATTTTGTGTGTGGGTAGGAATAGATGCCAACTGAGGTAGCCTTCAGCTTCTATGCACAGCCCCAAACTTTTTTTAATCTGCCATATCAAAGAAGGATAGGCTTGTTGTTTATTACTTGTCCCCAGCAGGCAGAAATTGAAGGGATGAGAAGTCACAAAGAAGCATATTTAGGCTTGGAAATAAGGAAATATTTATGTTGAGAATGAATTCTCTAAATATTCAATAACCTACAATGTACTTTTAAACTGGAGCTAAATTACTTTGAATAGCAGTCACACAATTTTCAGGAGGCTGTGAAGCTAACATCTGGATGACATTTTTTTCTCTTCAAATGATGAAGTCATTACTATTTCTTTCTTTTCTCCTTATATTTTAGGGTCGTCCCTTACAGGAACAGCAGGAAGTTGCTGCTGCTGTCATTCAACGTTGTTATAGAAAATACAAACAGGTAAACAAGCTTTGCTTCATAAAAGGAAATAACACCTCTCTAAAGGCAACTCCAAGTTGCTAAGGACTCCTGTGTGACTTGGCAAGTCAGCACTATTTCCAAAGCTTATAAAATATATTTCATTTGGATTCTCAATAAATAGCAAGGGAGAAATATCTGAAAGTAAAAATGGCCCATCTCTAGACAAACTCTTTTGCCTCAAAAGGATCTTAGTCCAAATTTATCACCCTCCTAAAATAAAATTACCTCCTTGACACAATCTTGACACTAAAAAAATATATATATATATATATATATATATATATAATTTTGTTTGAAGTACCAGAGAGGTTTTATATTTTAAACATTTGCTCATATTTATATTTTAATTTTGCTTATAAATTCTCATTAACAATAAAAGAGTTCTATACATAAAGCAAATAATCACAATATTGTCAAACAATTCTGAGTTCTGATTTCTCAATTCCTCCATTAAAAATGAAGGATAATAGTGTTTCCTGCTCTATAATAGCCTCCAAAGGAGAACTGACTGATGACAAAAAAAAGTCTTAAATTTCTTTCATTCAGTTCTTTAGATTAAAGACATAAGCTGAATATTAAATAATAGGGATTTTGGTTTCCAAATCATGTAGGGCAATAGTCCTGTTAGCATGCTCTTCCAAAGCAAAAGCCCTTTCAACTCTGATTCCCATCATGCCTTCCCACATAAAAGGCCACCCTGAAAATAATGTGTTGAATACAAAGACCTTCTTTAGGTCTTCCAAATCAACCATCCATCCTTATTCCAGAGCACTCTAATTTGTCATCAAAGACCTTTTGCCTAAGAAATAGTAACAAGAAAATGGAATAGAGGGCCAGCTTTAAATACTTGGCACTTCATTTGGTGATCTATAGGATTATGTCAAGTTTCTCAAATGAATCAAATGAGGTCTCAGATGAAATACTGCATATAATAAATAACACTATGAAACATATCCACTATCACCTTCTCCATGAACCTTTGAATTCTCTCTAGTTATGTTTTTTAATGCTCTTTCTGTAAGATAAACAAAACATATCTGACTCTTTAAAATCCCAAAATACACACAGTTTTTCAAAATGAGTGTTCCAACTCATTTTGAGACAATAAAGTCTACTTAAGAAAAGTGGATCATACAGCCATTCAACTCTTGTGTCACTGAGATCAGGGAATTTCCACTGCCAAATAATTGAAAACCTGAAAATAGATGGCCAGGAAATATATCAGCTTTTGCTTACCAAAAAAAATTTTTAAAAAGCTATATTCCTTTTCCAGGTGTCTATAGCATGCCTAAAAGATGGCATATTTTGCCATACTTAACCCCTTTCTTAGAGAGAAAAGATATCCTCTCTGTATAATCAATTAGTGTTCTTTAAAATAAATCTATTAAGTCCAAAGAAGAAGACAGTTAACTCTAGGTCATGAGCCATAATTTACTTTTAACTTGTCCCTGAGAAATGATACAAGAGCCCAAATTATCTGAAGTTCCTACCAATGTTACAAACTTAATACTTTTTCATTTTAAAATTGCCTTTTAAACTATTCTGTGACTTTGAAGCAAAACAGTTAATTCTCAGTAAGTATCTGTGGAACGGCATAAACACCAAATCTTTTCTGATTAACTAGGTAGTTTGAAATACAAAAAATATGCTTAAGTTATGATTCTAATTCCTTACGAAATTCAGTACATTTATTGAACAGAATGTTTTTATAAGTCTGTGCTTTAGGTCTTTCCTTTATTTCTAGGAAAAGGAAATGCTAAATTTTATAATAATTCTACATAGAAACTCTTGGTTTTATGCTCTCTTGTTATGAATCATGGCTTCAATTTCCAAAAGGAGCTCAAGTTGTTCTACAGTCAAGACCTTATTAGAAGGGGAAACAAATTCTCCAGGCAATATCCAGCTGAGTTCGTGATCCCGGGAAATGAAGGCTTATTGTGTAAACGCTGACACCACAGTACCTATAGCTCAGCAGCACGGAAGCTGCATTCTTTCTTGTGTTGCAGGCGGGCTCCCCAGCATAGAGCATCTGGCACTCACAAACCAAAGCTGGACATCTGGAATAACATCAAAAGCATTTATTTTAAAATATAAGATTTTTTAGACAAACTCCTCCACCCCCAAAAATGCAGAGGGAAATTTGTCTACAACCTTAAAGAGGTTAAAGTGGTTAGGTTAAATTAATTTCTGTTGGTGGTTTTATTGGTTCTGTTTTTTTCCTTTATAATTCACCAATCTAACATTAATCTTGTATTTTCTGTTTCTCCCCCAAGCTGACATGGATAGCCTTGAAGGTAACGAATAAACACAAATAACGCTTCCAACCATTCCACCAGAGTCAAAAACTTCACACTCATTACCAGCTACAGACAAAGTAGTTCCTTAGATGAAATAAGATAATGGCATCCAGTGCCAGTGAGAACTGTATGGTGTGGTCATACCACCCCAAGTTAGGGACACCTAACATCAGTGTACACAACCTTTCTGAGTGTTCACTGTGTTGGAATGATTTTTGATTAAGTGAGGGGCGGGGGGAGGTTCTATGAGCCAGTCTCAGAACATAACAGGCCATTATTATCAACCAGGTGAGCCTCTAAGGGCTTACTTCATCAATTCATTAGATGAATACCCTAAAGGGTTATAGCTAAAGTTGGAAAAGATCCTCTTGAAATAGTTCTCTCTCCAACATTTCTTTAAAATAAGTTTCCTTCTTCCATTTCACCTCATAATTCCAGAAGGAGTCTAGTTGCAGGATATAAATTTATTTTCCTTTCAGTGGCAAAGTAATATTCTGATAGAAGAGGGCATCATCATGACTTCTTTCTGCAGACCCTTTTTGGTAAAAGAAAGATTTGGACATGACTTTCTTGAAAAATTAGAAACTAGAATATCCAAAGGTGGACATTCAAGAAAAGAAAACACCAGTCCTGTGATGTCCTAGCCTTTTCTTTTGTGGACATAGTAGGCAGAATGGAAAAAACAAACATTTGGCTCCTATGCTGGATGCTAATGGCCCCGTCTTCTGTGGTTATTTCCCAGGCTGTCCTGCCTTATTGCTTCACCATCATCTTGCTTTTTGGGGGTATTAATCATTACAGGTGGCAACGGATTTATTGAAGGTGTCAGCGTTTCATGATAATCCTTGTATTTGGGAACTTGAGACTCAGAATTAAAAACAAGGTTTTGATTACAAAGCAGATCATATGTGTTTTTTGAGATGGGAGGCACGTGGGGAAAGTTAGTTTAAATTCTACAAGTGATTTATAAATATTTTCATCCAACATCCAGAATTTCTGTCATATTTTTTAAAAATTCATAAGTTTTTAAGCCTGCTGCTCTAAAAAAATACTTTTATTAATAAACAATAGTTTGGCATTTGTGGAGGGAAAACACTTGATGTTTCCTGAGCTGGAATTTTTATTACAACGTGCATTTTGGAAAGGTAGGTGAAAAAATCCATAGTAGGCCTTGGCAATGATTAACTGTCAAAAGACACAGTATGAAATGAGAGCTTCTCCTTTCACTAAGAGTCTGTTCCAAGGAAACAAGGCTCCTCCATCAGGATGGGAGAACTTGTCTTTCTCCTGTTGTTACTACTTAGCTTGTTCTTGTCTCCTCTGCAGTATGCACTTTATAAAAAGATGACACAGGCTGCCATCCTTATCCAGAGCAAATTCCGAAGCTATTATGAGCAGAAAAAATTCCAGCAGAGCAGACGTGCTGCTGTGCTGATCCAACAGTACTACCGGAGCTACAAGGAATGTGGCAAAAGAAAGCAAACTCGCCGAGCAGCTGCAATTGTACAACAGAAACTCAGGTAAGTTGGATAAAATAGTGAAGAGGGCATCACCAAGCAGAAGGGGATCCCAACTCCAGTGAGTAAAGATGCAAAGGCCCAGAGCTGGCACCAAGCTATACTCAAAGCTAATTATTTTCCGCTTACAGGTGTTGCAGACTTTGAATATTTACTTTGTGTTGACTGTGTATCTGTACATGGAGTCTCCAAAATTATTGCAACAGCTCAATATTCTGATTTCAGAGCTGGGTTATGAAAAACAGAAACAAAGTTTGCACCTAAAAAAGAGGCATATCAAGTATAATATTCTGAGGTTTGAGGTAACTTTGGCAAAGTACTCAGAACAAATGATAGACTAATGTGAACTTAATAAACTGTGGCAGTTTTCTAAAATACAAGTTAACCCTTTAAAGAATCAGAAAAAAAAACCCAGAGGAATAGGGGGCAGTTAGGTGGCTCAGTAGATTGAGAGCCAGGCCTAGAGACAGGAGGTCCTGGGTTCAAATTTGGTCAAATTCCTAGCTGTGTAACCTTGAGCAAGTCACTTAACCCTCACTGCTTAGCCCTTACCATTCTTCTGCCTTGGAACCAATACATATTGATATATATATATATATATATATATATATATATACATACATATACATAACAATACAAAGCTAAAGGTTTAAAACAAACAAAGAAATCCCAAACTCAAGGAAATCCATTTTTTACCTAAGAAATCACATATCTTAGCAAGTTCCAGTTAAATGACAGACAAAAACATTTTTAAATGAATTATTTAAAAGTTTTACATAAATCACTTAAAATGGAAGAAAATGGAATAATGCACATATATATGCATATGTGTGTGTGTGTGTGTGTATATATATATATAAATTGCAGAGGAGAAATATCTCCTCCATTACAACATAAGCTCCTTCAAGGCAGCTTCTTGAGGTAACACAGGGAATAGAGCTGGACTTGGAGTCAAAAAGACCCAAGTTCAAATATGACCTCAGACACTTACTAGCTGTATGACCCTGGGTAAGTCATTTGATCTCCATTTTCCTTGGTTTCTTCATCTGGAAAATGGGAATAATAATGGTACCTACCTTAATTGTGAAGGTGAATAATAACAATAGCTCACATTTATTGAGTGATTACTCTGTGCCAGATACTGTGCACAAAGCATTTTATAATTAATTGATCCTCACAAGAACCCTGAGAAGTAGGTGCTACAGTGATCATCCTATGTTACAAATGAGGAAACTAAGGCAAACAGAAGTGACTTGCCCAAGTCCACAGCTAATAGATGTCTGAGGCCAGATCTGAACTTTGGGCTTCCTGACCCCAGGCCCAGCTCTACCCACTGTGCCCCCTGGCTGTAAAGTACTTTGCCTAGTACCCAGCACATAAAAGTACTTTGCCTAGTACCCAGCACATAGCAGATGTTTAATAAATGCTTGCCTCCCCTTCAACTTTGTCTTGGTAGTCCCAGTGCCTAAGCACAGTGCCTGAAATAAAATATTCAACAAATATTTATTGGTATTAAAAAGAAGGAATGATTGAGCTCAAGTTAAATGTACATAAAAATAAAAATCAGTATATATGATAAAAAAGAAAACAGATTTGGGAAAATAGCTATGGAAAATATAACTAATAGAAATTTGACATACAAAATAAAATGAAGTTAAAAATATACAAAAACACCAGTGGACAAATGTCCAAAGGATAGTAGTATTCAAAAGAGAAAATCCAGATAGTTAATCACTTGAAAAAATGCTCAGCTTTATTGACAATCAAGGAAATCCAAATTGTAGCAATGTGGAGGTATTCTCTCCAATGCATTATATTAACAAAAAAACTTTATAAAGTAGTGAAACTTCATGCTGTCAGGTCATTCACTCACTGCTGGTGGCAACTGTGCACTAAGAGAATGTTTCTGGAAAGCAATCTGGCTTAAAAGTCACAAAAATAATTCTATTCCATAACCTCAAATGCTATCAAAGGAGGGGAGGGGGAAAAAAAGACAATCTGTTCAAAGATAAGAAAACTAAACTGTCCAAGAATGTAGGAACAGTTATGTGAATCTTGGCATAATAATGTATTGGAAACCTTTAATGAAATTCAATATGACAAGCATAAGAAATTTAAAGAAATCTGTATGGAATTTGATGATACAAGTCAGCAGAAATAGAGGCAGCAGAACAGAGTGAGCCTGAAGGATGACTTCTCCCAAACATCCCAGAACTCCAGACTCTCTGGCTGAAACATCAGGGCAAATCACATGCAAGGAAAAGTGATGAGAAAGAATGGATAAAGAAGCACAACAGAAACTTATGAAATCATTTTCAGAAATGTATTTAAAAGTAAACAGTTACAAAGCAAGTTTAATTCGTTTGTTTTTGTGTTTACTACTAGATTTGTAATAAATCTTTTTTAAAGAAGTATGCTTAAAATTCTGGAGAACATCAGTTCTTTCACCAAATCAACTTGAAAGACGTTCACCCCAAAATTTTAAAATACAATTGTCATCTTTAAATTTTCTCCAATTCAAAATATTTACATTTAGTTCCTTTTGTCATTCTTGGAGATTAATTCACACTCTATCACATGTCTCTTAGGCTCCCTTGATGAAGTATTTAATTTTTAATCTAGCACTAATACTGGCCTATTTTAAATAAGCTCTATAACTCAACAGTAATAGAAGCTAATTTTTTTTTTCAGGAGCAGTCTACTAACCAAGAAGCAGGATCAAGCTGCTCGCAAGATAATGAGGTTTCTACGCCGCTGTCGCCACAGGTACATTAGTCCCCATGTTGATCTTATCCATCAAGACTAACAACACAGTCATAATCTTTATTTTAAAAATTTCCAACATCAGCACAAGGCTAATTACCTTAGTAAATTACTAGGACAAATATCTTCCAAAGGATTCTGGAATAACAGAACCATCTGAAGTAGGAAGTAATAAGTGAAATGTAGTAACTACTGATAGGTAGGAATATAAAATCAACTTGTCATATATAGACTTTTGCTACTTATGTTGGGTACAAGGAGCTTTCTGTTTCAGCCAAACCAACTGAATTCATAGTTTTCATTTAATCCTTTTTTCTACACTACTCATGTTCTCCATTCACACAAACTAATTTTACTCTCTGAACTGTACACCAAAGTAGAAAACAAATGGATTTCTCAAATCTCCAAGGAAAAGCTTCCATTAAAGATTTCCATTATAGAACAATGATTTCTGTGAAATAGTAGCTATACTGTTGCCCTCTGCTGGATAGAATGCCTGATTTATTCTTGGTCAAAGCTGATTGTCTGATGAGCTTGAAAGAAATTACATCAAACAGAAGAGGGAGGTAAGAAACACAGCTTAGATTATTGGGAGATTCTTAACCACTGGGGAGGGAACTGGTATATAACAGGATACTATGCCCCCCAACAAACTAAGGAGATTCAATACCTCATCTTCTATAGCAGTTTCTCTTTATTTCCCCAAATCTAGAACTTCATTTGGAAGTCTAGGAATGTATACTTGGTTTGTACCAGAAAGAAATACTTTGTTTTATTTCCTTTACATAAGATTCCTTTTTTTTTAAGTCTTCCTGATAAACACTAATGTCTCAGAACCAATCTGAGATGGGTACTTTAGTGACTCTGTCTTAGGCATAGGTGTGCATTTGACTTTTCTCACAAAGTAGTATGTTTCTCAGAGGGTCAGAATCTTGATTTTCCTATAGTTTATGAAGCCAGTCTTTCTGGAAGGCACTTAGATCTCAACATATTCTAATACAGAATTTGTTCTCTGTCATTCAAAGATTGTTTTTTTCCTATTGTTTTCTATGTAGCATAACTATGATATAATAGTGCGTCTTTTCTCTTATTGTGTAGAATGTGAGACATCCAAATGAAAGAATAATTAAAATAAGGCACCAATGACAATCCTCTGAAATGCAAGAAAATCCTGAAATGACCTTTTAAAGAATCATATTTAAGGCCAAGTATGACTATAAAACAGCCACTTTGGTTGTACTCCATGCAAAAAATAAATCTCACTGGTTTATAGTCATACCACACATGTAGCATTCAATAAAGTAATTAATAACCAAATGGGGTAACATTATTTTTGCTTAATGAAAATGCCATGGTCTTCCATGTTTAGGGCTCTCCTGGCTGTTTAAGCCTCCTTCTTTTCCTTCTCCTAACTGTTATGTATCAAATCCACCCGGGATGGGGTAGAAGGCTCTACAGGCATAAAGCATCTTAGAATTGTATGCACTTCTAAATATCTGAGTCAGATGCAAATTTTTTAAATTACCTTAACACAACAATCAGAATTTTTATATTCTGAATTTGCAGTTTTTCTTCATTTAATCCAACTTCATCTCTTTAGTATCAGCACAGTTGATCTTTGTTCATTAAAGATCACAAATCAAAATTTAATCATAATCATTGTTCAGGTTCCATTCTACCAAATCTGCCCCCTATACCTTGGCCAAAAACAAAAGTGCTGGGCTTGGACTCAGGAAGACCCAAGTTTAAATCCTGACTCAATCATTCAATACGGCTGTGGGAGTCTGGACAAATCACCTAACTTTTCTCTGTCTCCATTTCTTCCTCTGTAAAAGGAAGAGGTTGGACTAAATGCCTCTCAGGTCCTCTTCCACTTTATTCTATCATTTTATAATCTATGAACCTTTAAATGGCTTTAAAAATAAAGAGGTTGTACCCAAAATAGGAAGAATGGACCTCACACACACATACCCGGCCCCCTTCCCTCTCTCTCTCTCACTTGCTCACCCCACCTCCTTCCATTTTCTTTTAGAATTATCTTTCTATTAAGAAAGGTAAGATGGCATAGTGACTAGAGAACCAGCCTTAGGTCTAGGAACATCTAGGTGCAAATCCCATCTCTAACACACGCTGGCTTTGTGATCCTAACCAAATAATCAACCCTCTAAGCAACCCTAGTCACTTTCTAAGAATGTAAGTTGAAGAGAGATGTTGATCTTCATTGGCCGAGGGAATTTCCTCAGCCAGGAGATCCCTAAACCAGTCTCTATTCTTTTCTGTATACAAATGAGGAAGAATTCCAGAGTATTTTTTATTTCTTATATTCAGTTCTTAACTTGTAATAATGTCATAGGAAATCTAATTACCATGGGTTTCTAAACTTTTCTGTTTAGAATGGGACAAGAAAAAGCAATTCCAATAATTCCAAAACCTTTGATGTTTATCATATTTAATACTACTCCTGGCATATATTTTGTGCCACTGTTTGAATAATTAAGATATTACTTATTTAGAGCCAAGAAAATTTGGAATCAGATTTAGCAACCCATGAAATACAATAAAATTAATACTCATCCCCTATTTATGATGATTCTTGAAACCTGGAGAAATCTATCCAAACCCATTATTGGAAGGCCAATTTAAAATGTTTGTTTCTCCTCGGTTACAGGGCCATTTCATATATTTTGGAAGAAAGTGCTATGTTTATCACTTCTTACAAAGTCTTCCTAAAATATGGAACCCTCTGACACTACAAAAGAAAAAGGCAGAAGAGTTTGAAATACTTTCATAAACTTAAGAAGTAGCAGTCCTGTCCTATTTCCAGGGGTCATTACTAGCTCCATTTTATTTAAACCTCTGATACACACTGAATAAAATATAAAGTCCAAAACATATTTCATACAGATTTTTTTAAAGCACTTGTAGAATTTCCACCTCATTCTCATTCTTGCCACCACTCTCCTTTTTTTCCTCCCCAGAAAACAAAGCCACTCAGTCTTCTTTTTGTCTAACTAAAGCTATTTGTAAGGTTTCTGTTATGACATTTGTATGCTAATAGCTGTTTGGTATTGTTTTACTGTCTAAAGCCCTCTGGCGGACCATAGGCTGTACAAAAGGGTGAGTTTAGCTGCCTGCTAGCCAGTTTCTCTCTCTTCCATTTTAAATACTTTGCTTTCTGCTTGCTTGCATGGGGCTGCAGCCTAGGTATGCTAGTAAGTTTCACATCAATTAATTATATGAAATGAGATCAAATAAAAACTAACCCTACTGCAATTACTAACACTGATGTTTTATACAACAGGAAAAAAAATTACGTGCAGTAGATAAATTATAAATGCATGAATACATATGTAGGACCTTCTTTCTGAAGCCACCGCTGGGCATGCTTAGAAAGTGGTGGGAGGAACCTTCAGTATAAAAATGGCTGATGTTACAAGTTTGGAACTTGAATGGGTCTGCACTAAAACAAGAGTAACAAAAAAGTACTATGAGAGTAATGTTGTTATAAAAACTTTTTCACCTGAACATACCTAGTAAGCTAATAATTTCTTAGAAAATTCTAAAGCAAAAAATGACTTTGGGGCAACTAGATAATTTTTATTTGACGTATTTATTACTCAGAATTATTTTGACCAAAATAATTCCTCCCCATTAGCTGGTTTTTGAAGTTTCATTTTCTAAATATCTCATTTCTCTACTACTTGAGATGAGTCAATATACCTAGCTTGGGTGCTCTTTTAAATGCAGCTTCCTAATAATTGGAATTCTAGTTACAAAATCATAAATGAACTAAGCCTCTAGTATTTAAATTCAAACATTGAATTAAAAGAAATGTTACACATAGAAGAATTGAGTAACTATGCCTCATATGACTAAATGTCCTACACGGCCCCAAGGAGGATAAAGACCAATAAAATTTATATTTTAAGGAACTCAGTAATACACAGGATTAGCTACAGAGAGGAAGAACAATTGCTTTAAAATCACTGTCACGGGGGCAGCTGGGTAGCACAGTGGATTGAGAACCAGTCCTAGAGACGGGAGGTCCTAGGTTCAAATCTGGCTTCAGCCACTTCCCAGCTGTGTGACCCTGGGCAAGTCACTTGACCCCCATTGCCTAGCCCTTACCACTCTTCTGCCTTGGAGCCAATACACAGTATTGACTCCAAGACGGAAGGTAAGGGTTAAAAAAAAAATAAAATAAAATAAAATCACTGTCACAATGTTCCTGAAATGCTAGATGGCAAATATGGTCTTTATCCTCAGAGTACTTAGTAAGGAAAATGAATATACGATGTTATTTAAGTAATTTTAAGTCAAAACTTGAATTTCATTTCCTATTAGAAAACTGGCTTTACTCCTTAGAAATAACAGGTCACCTTTCCTCTCTGGGCCTCAGTTACTCATTATATTAAAAAATATGAGGGCTAGAGCAGGTCACCCATTAGGTGTCTTCCAGCCCTACCACCAGGATCCTATGATTAACTTGATGAATGAAATCTTTCCTTCCTTCCTATTGCCTACAGAGAAACGGATGGATTTAAAATATCAAAGTGGAATTCTATCAACTAATAGCTACATTGTTTTCTTTTCTCAAATTAACTCACTAGTTATTTATCCAGTCATTTAAGTACTTAATGGGGAAAGGGCAACAATCCTTAAAATCTTAAGTCTGTTCAAATCTATGGAGAGAGTTTATCATTATTTATATCCTAATCCATTCTTTTGAGACTAGGTCTCCAAATCTCACCCAGGCTGGAAGTATATTGACCATTCACTGGCCTGCTACCAATACTGATTGTTAGGAAAGCTTTAAGCTGCTCCATTTTTCCTACCTGGATCAGTGTGCTGCTACTTGGCTGCCTTCAGGGCTCTCACCATACTACTGCATGGTCATTTAGCTCCTCCTTCAGCTCAGAACTCCTTAACTTAAGTATCCACTAGCCTCAGCCTCCCCCATGAGCAGGGATTATAGCTGTGGACCACCATCCCCAGATATGTCTTAGATGTTTACATTTGTAACTTAAATTACTTTTTTCCCCGAAATTCAGACTAAGGTTCATACAAGTTAGGCATAGAGAAGCTAGAAGCTCTGAGGGAACTAATACTTCATCCACTGAAAGGTCTTTAGACCAATATATTTACCTGGATTTTAGTTCTCTGATAAGTTGCCCAAGGTAATGTTAATTTAATTTTATGTTAAGTTTAAATTTCTGGGAGTATTATCCCAAATTCTAGGGTTTCTCAAGAAGTGAAATCCCATGCCACATCTTTCGTAAAGTTAATGTGGAACTAATCATTCCTTTTCCCCTGCACACCCAAAAGTTTCAACTCTTCATATATTCAGAATAACTGGAATATGAGAAATTTGTTTTTAGGAATATGAATTATAGTTATGTTTATAATCATAATAATTAACTGTTATGTTGACTACTTTAGATCAGCTCATAAGTGGGAAGTTTCAAGTTCTGTGTAGGAAAGCTGGCTTACTATATTGAAAAAAGAA
Source organism: Monodelphis domestica (assembly GCF_027887165.1). Lineage (NCBI taxonomy): Eukaryota > Metazoa > Chordata > Mammalia > Didelphimorphia > Didelphidae > Monodelphis > Monodelphis domestica. The sequence continues at coordinate 403,332,217 of NC_077230.1, read as the reverse complement.
GAAAAATCAACGTGAAATTTCTCTCTCTCCCATACTGTCTTGTTACACACAAACACACATGATTTAAAAGGACTCCAAAAGAACACATGCATGCTCCAGTATTCAACTGAATTAGTACTGACAATAACTTGTATCTTGCATGGTACATGCAATTAAAACAGCCTGCTGTGAGGAGTCAGCATCTCAATACGGTGGTTGCTTATGCATTTTGAAGCTTGCTAGTCTCTGGTATGTTAACTCTTTTTAAGAATGAATATTCTAGATATGATTATCAATATCAGTGAAAGCTCCCTCCCTTAGTCTCCTTAGTGCCTGCTGCATTCTGTTGCGAGTTCCAGAAACACTCATGCATGGTAACTTGGAGTTTCATAGCATCAATCACGCCTTGGAATCCATAGGTAGTTTAAGAGATGGGAGAAGAGGAGATCTTAGTGTTAAGATACTTTCTAGAATAGTAATCTCTGCCTAAGCACGTAAGTTGAGGAATAACTTACATTCAGGGCTTGGACTGGTTACCACTGAGATCTCCTCTCTCTTCAATCATAGCAAGCTAGGTGATCTTGCTAACAGTTCCCAGGTTGGAACTACAGTTGGAGGCAGGACATTCTGTGTGTGAAGGATTCATATCTCTGGAGTTTTCATCTGAAAATAATATCATTTATAAAATATGCCTACTAATAGAAATATAATATTGATATACTGAAAAATGTGAAAGAATGAAATGTCAGGATATCTGATTGGTAGACCACTTCAGATTGTGCTGTTAGAGGTTACCTATAAAAGACACCTCCTGCCCATCATTAGAATGCCACCACAGTAGGTCCAAGAAGGCTAACTTCAAAAGCATGGAACCTCCAGAAAGAATCCTCTGTTCATCATGTTTCTAATTCTCAGATGGGAAAGTTAAGCAAACACACCAAATGCTATTTTTCTAGTCTGACCCTTTTCCACTCAGCTTTTCCTTTCAATGGCTGTTTCCAACTTTATTAGCCAGTGACTCAAAATTATGTTTCTAAAAGGGAAACTTATTTCTATTAATATCTGATTTAAAGGCTAGCCTGATAAATTAAGACTTCAGTTTCACTGTTAATTTTTTAAGACTTTATCTTAGAAAATATGTTAAATTATTAAAAGCAAGAAGTGTTAGGAGGGATGGGGCAAGAGTAATCTGAAGAGATTACAGATGTCTATAAGCCTACTTTCCAGTTAGATTTAAACACATTATTCTAATTTTTTAAAAGTAATAAATTCTGAGCCTCATAGCAGGAAAAAAAACAAGATGCAAACAAGAAACAAGTGGGGGAAATAAGAGTAAATAATCTACATTACACAGCCATCTTTATTCTGAATATATTGAGGCTGCAGTTGGCCTGAAAAATATCACTCCTTTTCTAGAGATAGAAATCATTTCCCTAATTCCTTTTCACTTCAACACACATCCTTTCAGAAATTTCACTAGTGTTAGCAAATATTCTCAGGGAAAAAATCTTAAAGTCTCTTCTCTCTGAAAAGCAAACACCAAACCAATTCCTGTCTTCCTTTAATATTCTAGCAGCAGGGATTACAGGTTTATTTGAATCAACCCTGTGAACTGTTAGCCTAGTTATCCTGATGGATTTTCAACAAAGTTGGGTCCAAAAGTCCTGCTAAAACAAAGAGACCATATAAAGCAAGTGCCAGCAAATTAAGTTGCAGAAAGGGGTGGGAATTAAAATGCATTTTAATAATGGTTTTAAAAATACCAAACCTTTCCCTATGTTTGATCTTGGTTCTGAAAATGTATCTATCTGTGCCAGCTGCTGCCATCCACTATGGTAAGTATTGACTTCTGTACCTGACCAGTCAGAGAAGCCATATGAAATATCTTTAAGAGGTCATTCCCCAAACCCAGTGGATTAATCTTTTAACATGCATCCATTTTCCTCTGTGACAATTCTTTTAACAATATCTCTAAAAATACATAATGAGTTGAGGAAACAATATTCCAAGTTGACATGTCAATTGTGTCACTGTTCTCATAGTTACATTTGAGACATAACAAGAAGCATATTAACAGATTCTCTCAGTGGCCCAACTTATTGAATAAAGGACAAGAACTGAATATGGGATGTGTCATCATGGGTGCAATTAAGATCTCCAAAGTAATTTTGTTTCGCTTACCTCTTGCAGGGACTGAATATTTTTGGAACACAGAGGTGTCTGTTAAATTGCAGAGAGCATGCTCTGGGGTATCATTCTTATTGGGCCTTTCTGTCTTTTTTTTGCAACTCAAATGAGGTTTCTGGAAAATGGCAAGATCTCCCTTTTCCTAAATTTCCCACAAGTCATTTCAGCTCTAAAAGCAACAGGTAACTGACTAGAAAGCCACGTAAGGCTGCCCTACACATACTGACGTCCAGCATTGCAAGAATCTATCTGCTGAAACTCACTGACTCATTAAACATTTCTCTGGCTGAGCATTACTGAGTAGATGTAATGAAGCAGCTTTGCCTTATGCTTAAACCATGAAGCCATTATTTGCTCCAAGTTTCTTAACTAGGCCTTCTCCATTTGTTCATAAGTTATCATTTGGACGTCTGACGGAAGTAACACCACGTGGGCTTTGTGCTGGCTTTCAGTGCTGTTGCTTACCACATCACTTCAGTACATTATGATGCAACATTGTCGGATAAGACTGGGACCAAAAAAAAAAAATCCCAACTGTGTGATCATTTTCTGTTTAGAAATCTTAGGAAGTTTAAGAAAATGGTTACAGTTCAAAAAGTCTTGCTGTCCTAAGCATTCACCTCCACTCAAAACTGGTATGTTGGGGCAAGGGCCAAAAAGTTGACAAAGGGTAAGCTCTCACGCCTGGTTCAGCTGCCCTGCTGTTTTCCAGTAGTAGTACAGTTCAGAAACATAACCATGTTGCCTTTAACTCTTACATTGTCATGTATCTGCAGAGACTGTTCTCTTGTAAATTCAAGATCTTTGAGGAAGGCTGCATTGCACAGGAGTACTGTTGGTTCTGTTTCGACAATGTCTGCTGGAATGCAGTTATGAGAGCAACGACAATTTCTGTAAATGAACTGCGTTGTTTGGCTAGTTATTAAGATTTTCACAATGGGCACTAGCCGGTAATGAGACAATTTATAGTGGTAATTCCCTGCTGGAACCTTTAGGTGACCAGTTACAAAGTAGAAAAATCTAGGCAAAACTTTGTTTTTGTCTATTTGATACACCTTTAACTGAACACAGACACCCCCTGCCCCTCCACCCCCCCATCAAACTGGCTGGTTGTTTTGGTGTCATAAAGACACATCATTAAGAGAAAAGCAAAAACAGCAGTGTATGAAAACTTATACCAAAATTAAGCTCCTTTTTTGTGAGCTCTTTAAGAATTATAGGGGGAAAAATGCATTTCAAGTTATATCTACTGGAAATCTAAGGAAAATTCAGTAAATTTATAGTCAGTACTCCAAGTTAGTTTCCCTAAACTCTTTTGAAATATATATCAGCTTATCTTACATCCAGAGCACTTCTTTCATGGAATTTAAATGTAGGCCAAGGGGAAAAAACTACTTTAGGAATGAGTTGAATAGTTTTAAAAGATAATTTTTAAACCTATTCTTAGTTATTACTCTTAGAACTGTGACTCATAATTTTTTAGAAAAAAATCTCATTGAAAAGGACTGATTTGCCCAGTTTTCCATTCTACAACACCTATTCTGACAATCCACCTTACTTACATAGGGAGTAAAATTCATCCATCAGCCAATTTAGTGGTCTGTGAGGGAAGCCAAATATCACAGCCTGGTCGTAAATCTTCACCATCTCTTCCCTTCGTAGTTCCCTATCCCATTTGGCCCTCTGCTGGGAAAGGAGAATAGCTACTGGACTTGAAATCAGGAGACCTGGGCTTGAATTCTGATTGTGACATTTACTCAGGTTTGATTATAAGCAAAGTCACTCCCTCTAAGCCTCAGTTTCTTCATCTATAATAATAAAGTCAATATAAGTTCTACCTCCCATGATTGTTACAAATAAAGCATTTTGTACAGGTTTAAGAGTTATAGGTGAGGGGGCAGCTGGGTAGCTCAGTGGATTGAGAGTCAGGCCTAGAGATGGGAGGTCCTAGATTCAAATCTGGCTTCAGACACTTCCCAGCTGTGTGACCCTGGGCAAGTCACTTGACCCTCATTGCCTAGCCCTTACACAATACACAGTATTGACTCCAAGACGGAAGATAAGGGTTTAAAAAAAAAAGTTATATGTGAGATATCAAGTCACAATTTGAATTAAATATCCTGTGACTTCTAAAGAATTTAGTAGTCGCCAGTTTCAAATTTTGGGGTCAAACATTTGGGGTCATGAACCTCTATAACCTTAGCTTAACATGGTCAATTTGTTGCTGAGCCTTTTTAGTTTGGAGAGACCTGTCAGATTTAGTGCTCTTCTGACACCCTTTAAGAGGCCATACACTAAGAGTCATATTTTAGCATACAAATTTAGACATATGTTTTACAATAATATTTTCTCTGGCATTCTGATAGATTTTTTAAAATCTACACACTTGAAATCTTATTGCAAATTATGGAATCATATTAGTAGTGTTTTCTTTCACTTCTATCCTTTCTTTGCTTTCCTTTGATTAACCATGGGTCTGAAAGAACTACTTTTATGCCATTTAAATAAAGAAACAAGAAATATAAAACATTTAAAAATCCTAACACATTTCTTAAAAGTGATCTTTGTATAGCTGTACTTTAAGCAAACCTAATGTTAAAAAAAAAAAGACGTACAAAACTGAAAATTATGCAAGATTAATGACAGGAGTCTTCTAAATGGTGGACTTCCCTATGTATTTTTAAATTATTCCATATATAAAAATTTTAATTCAATTAAAACACTTTTTAAAAGCTATTTTGCTATTTTGTTGTAACCTATCTGTGAGCTTTGTGGGAAAATGACTAAGGTATCTTTAAGTATGAGAAAAGAGAATACTAAAAGTTATTAGACCATGGAAAAGGAGAGATACTACTAATTAACTAAATCTCAGTTTTCCATCTGTAACATATAGCTATGACCCCACTTCCAAGAAAATCATATGCACAAACATCCATATTTAGAATCAAAGAGCTGGAAAGGACCTAGAGATCATCTAATCCAATCCCATTTTATAGATGAGGAAACCAAGGCCCAGAAAGATAACTGCAAAATAGTAAAATTAATGGTTAACAATATAAATTTCAAAAGGAATTTTTACATCCACAAAAGATTGACTATTGCATTTCTTTCAATAACATTCTGGTGTGTTTAAAATATTTCAGCTGGGAAAAAAATCACTGTAAGAACTTGGAGAATCCATCGATTAGAGAAAATTAACATTGTGAAGTTATATAGATTTAAACGAAGCCACAAATTCATTTCCATTCAATTTACTAAATCCCTAATATGCAAGACACTATGCTAGATGATATTTACCTATAATGCACACCAAAAAATAACATTATGCAATGATGAGACCAGGTTCAAGATTTTAACAAAATCAGAAAAAGTCCATCAGCAAACATTAGTTCAGTACATAAAAGCTGAATAAATGTGTTTATTCAATTTCCCCAACTTATGTAACTAAGAAGGTATAACTATGTAGGACAACTTCATGGGACTTTAAGGCATTGATGTTGGTCAATCAAACCAGTTAGAAAGAGCTGCTGGTTCTGTTTGTCCAGTTTCAACACATTACTCTCCTCTCTGATGTAATAGAATAATGAAATCTGGTTTTGTTGTGTTCCTAGAATATGAAATCAAAGCAGCACCTAATGAAAGAGCATTCATAACCATAGGATCATTAATTAGCCTATGAAACATTTCTTCCTTCTCAATGTCTTTTTCTTACTTTCTAGCAGTTCAGAGGTCCCCCTGCGTCTACTGTCTCTAACAAATGCTCTTTTTTTTTGCCATTGACTCTCTGCCATGCCTTGGGGTGTGCTTCATAATAGAAGGGATGGTTAGGAGAGTCTTTCTTCCATTGGAAGTAGTGACACTACAAAGCAGTCTCTTGTTTTTTCAGAGTGAAAGAATTGAAAAAGGCCAAGGAACTTGAAGACCCGCAGCAGCAGCAGCAGCATCCCGTAGCAATGTGACATTGCTTTTCAGACTGTTTTCATTTTCTGTTTTTAGCAGAGACATGCAACAACAAAACAAAACAAAACACACACAAAAAAAAAAACCCACTGCAGTTTTCAGAAGCTCAACTGCAGGATTTTAACAGTAATGTTTTGGTCATTGCATTTGCACTTTCATGGACAACTTTTAATTTGTTCAGCAAGACATCTTGGAACTCAATCTTCTGTTGGATCATGGGAGAACAAGACACCAGGAGGAATCTGTGAGAGGCTTCCTTCTCTCAGAAAGAAACGGTTATCCTCATCTAGGGCTGTATTCAAACATCGTGTGGAACTGGACAAATATTATACCAAAAATATAGTTAAGAAAAGGTGGGAATGCACGAGCAACAGAGAAAATGCTATTCCTGCACCTGTCAATCATTTCCAAGAAGCTGAATCTTTGGGATTCTCGATGGAGGGCTTAGATCGTACAAATCTTTATTGGGTCCGTGTGTTCTCATTTCCTTTGCTCTTCTGTCCTTTAGTCTTTTTTTTTACTTTAATCTCTCTACAGCACACTTAATGCAACTTTTTAAATCTGCAGGTTTTTAATGTCTTGTGGAAATTTGCAGAGGGGTGGATGTGTGAGGCAAACGGGTAATGCATGAGAAATAAGGAAGTACAGCTTAAGGAAGTTTGAAAGTTTTATGTGTGTGTGTGTTTTTTCCTAGAACCTGCGAAGTATATCAGTCATCATGTCCTTTTTCTCATGTCCAGCACTTTATTTTTTGCCTTACTTTCATGGGAGATGAAAGTTATGTAGAATAATTAGTAAAGCATGTAGCTTTTTTTTAGTAACCTTGGAAAATCTTAGACATTCTGAGGAACCATTAACATTGCCTGGACATTATGCCACTTAAAAGATCAGTGTGGTGCTGCGTTCTGGCCAGTAAATTCCATATGTTGGCGATATTTCATCAAAACTGAGCAGTTTCTGTATATATAGAAGGTAGAAATGGAAAATGAGAAATACTATTTGAAAGGGATTATATTGATTAATTACTAAATATTTTATTCACAAAGGGTCAATAACATGGCAAGATAAAATTATTATTTGTATAGTTTTGTCTGAATGAGCGAGAAAAGTGTGGATGTATTGTTTGTACATATTGTATATATTAAAACAAAGAGATATGTGCATGAATTCAAGAAAAAAGAAATGAAAAAAGCAAAGCATTAGTGGCTATGGTCTGTAAAATGAAACAAAAACTTTATTTCACTATAAGAGTACTTTATTTTAAATGTTCTTTAGAAGAACATTTTGCTAAAGCATGACTAAACTGCAAAAAAAAAAAAGAGCTACTGTATTTAGACTTAGGAAAAAAGGCAGAGTAACATTACTAAAAAAAATTAAAAAAAAAAAGGATATGTTTACATTTAATTTTGGCTACCAGGAGTTTATTTGATTTTATTTTAACTTTTTTTGCCAATGGTGCCAAGTAATGTGAATGCTAATATTGCTTAAGAAAATTAAGTTAATTTTGCAAAGCAGATAATCATAAGAAAAACCAGTATATAGCTTAACACCATCCACTCACTCCAATAAAGAACACTTAGAATGAACATAAACTGAAAAAGAAATAGTCTGAAAATAGAAAAATATGTTTCACATTTTCATATCTCCTGCTGGAAGTCAGAAAATGTAATAAAAATTGCACAAAAAATTAAAAAACTTAAAATTTAAATGATGCAAACTGGTCTTGTAGGGGTGTCATGGTATATTACTATTTCCACATAATGAGGAGCCAAAGAAATCAGATACTTAAAAAAAAATAGAAACTACTAATGTTAAATTAAGAGAGGGTAAGTTAGTATTTGCTGATACCAGTTTAAAATTTCCAAGCTAAGTCTGAAGATCAGTTGGTGTAAAGTTTATGACAATTAGTTTTATTTTTACTTGATTTTGGCCATCAACTGTAAGTTAAAACATAAGGCTTGTTGTGAAGCCTAAAAATATTCACAAATAAGAAGATTTTAAACTGGTGTCTTTGGAAGGAAGGTATATACAAAAGGATTGGGGTAAAAACTGGGGTCAGTGCTCTTGGTGCCTTTTCTATAATTGTACTTGTTTTTTAATTACTTCCTTTCACTGCCAACCTTGAATTACTGTACAGTATATGTCTTACTGCTCGTGATCAGCTCTGACAACAGTGACAGTCCCACAACAAACAGCCACCTGTACATTTGTAAACTGACCTAACTCAATTTTTTTTAAGTGTGTGGCTCATGCTGCAGCTGTTGCTGTCCCAAAATATCTATTATTTTACAAAATTGGGCCTGTAGGAGAACATTTGAGTATTATACACTCATATACACATATACATAATTGCACACACAAATGGGAATAGAATGTGAAGGCCAGATCTTTTGAAATGTCCTGTATTAATACTGAAAGAATTTAGATATGTTTATTCCATTTGTTATAATGTAAAGAACGGATCTTTTTAACAAGAGTAATGACCTCAGTGGATGTTTTAACCCTCACATTTCTACAAAAAAAAGTTTCACATACATTATTAGATGGGCAAGACAGAAGACTCAGTAAGATATAGAAATATTTAATGTTACTCTTCCAACTCATAGGGTCTTTGGGGAGGGAAGAGAAAGTAGGTTTAATGCCTACTGTAATAACCCACCTGTATAACATTGACCACTGAGTTTGTTCAAAATGCACTTCCACTGAAATAATGCATTTCTGATCGCCCTTTTCTTGGTTGTGGATCATAGTTTTGAGTATAAGATGATAGGTAAGCGCAGCTTTCTTGGATAATCTGAATTCCCAAGTGCCAGGAGTAGGATTTCATTATAAAAATTAATAGCTAATATTATTCTGTCTCCTGAAAATTTAATTGCTATTATTACACATTTGAAATCAGCTGTACTGTGTGAACGAAATAAAGACTATAACATGAACCCCCTCTATGGTTGCACGGTCGCTTATGGCAGTTCCACACAGTAGTTGGCGCCCAACGGGGGGTCCCCAAGACTTGCATGTAAAACTAGTCTAGATGTCTCCTTTTTGTAAGTTTTATTTTTGTAATTGTGCATGTAAAGCATCACTGAATCAATGGATCTGTTGAAGAACTCAGCTGCTGGAACCATGCAAAATGTTTTGAATTGCCCTTAAAATATGGAAAATGTTTTCTGAATGCTTTATATTCTTTCTGCTGTAAATTAAAAATGAAGAAAATTTCCCCATACTACGTGTCTGTGTGATTTGTTCTTTATTTAAATTTTTTGGCCATTTAAAGCAAGGGTACATTTTGCTTAACTTCACATCATTTCAAGCACATTCTCTTAAAAAACAAAGTTTGGGTATACCATCTATCTCTAATGAACATAATTCATACAGGACCTCCAATGCACATCTCAGTAATGTTCTATTCAACTTGAAAATAGTTATTTAAAGGAGTTAAATTAGAAAGAAATAATTTAAAATTTTTGAATTTAAAATATCAGACAGAAAACCATGTTACTAAGAAGTCTGAGTCACTAGTGACAGTCTTCCAAGCTGTTTAGAATTCTACAGGGCTCCTCTCTATTCTCACTGCCAGCATCCTTGTGCAGGCCCTTTTCACCTTTCCACATGGATTACTGCAACAATATCTTAGTTAGTTTCTCCCTCAAGAGCCTCTTCCCACTCTGCTTCAACCTGGGATTTCATTAATATACAGATTCCCTCCTCAGATGCATATCATAACTCTACTACTTCCAAGAATGTTATGGACACACACAAAAATCATCTTCACAGGATAGGTGGTAATGTACTCCTGGTCCACTTCCAAGACTGATATGAATTACAAAGATTTTGGGCATCACTTTCAATCAAGTTGAAGTGTAAAGGTTTACAATGATATTTTAACAACTGGCTCCCTTGCCAGCATCTAGAACACTTGTGCCCCCTGGCCAAACTGGGGATAAGCCCCTCCAAACTTAGCAGGACTGCTACCAGTCTCAAGGACAGTATGCAGAGCTTTATTTGAGAGAGCCTGCCAGAACCATAAGCTTCATTCACACAGCTTTTAGAACCCACAACCAAAGTTCAAGGACTTTTGGTGGAAGATCTTCCTTAAAAGATTGCATTTATCAAGTCAATCCCCTGCTCCCTGTTGCCAACTAAGATTCAAATTCTTCTGCTCAGCTTTGAGATCCACAATCTGTCCTTATGCAATCTTATTCATTTCCCCTACATGTACTCTGGTCTTTGCCAAGGGTCCTCACTATCCTTTTGCCCATTTGTTCTTGTTTCTCTACCTTTGCTCACAAGGTTCCAAATACTTTTACTCCCCTCTGTTTATCCAAATTCTGCCCGTAGTTCCAAAATAGGTTTCCTCTTGCCAGAGCAGCCTACTTTAACTACTATTGCTCATCCTGAGTTAACAGAACTTATTCCCTTTTCCTAACTTCTACTGCTTTTAGAGTTAGTACTGTAACAGTTAAAATAAAGTAAGCTGAGGCACAAAGTTCCAAGCATGATCAACTTATTAGTAAAGCACATATTTACCAATCAATAGGACCTCAGTTTCCTCAGCAAATTCAAGACCCCAAATGCAGGAGAAAGTTCTCTTTTATAGGTTTTTGGGAAGTACAGAACAAAGAACAGGGATTCATAAACAGGTAACAAGTTACAAGAGCTCAACATCAACAAAATCAATGTGACTGGCTAAAGAGCTCAGGAGTAGGGCACAATATGCCTGGCTGGAGTTTGGGAATGAGGGGCTAGCAGGAGCAACTAAGAAATGTTCCACATTTCAGTTTATCAGCAAGGTTGGAGAGAGTGGATTAGATTTCTTTGGACAGCAAGCCAGACATTCTTGCAAGGATAGATACTAGACCTGACTCACATGGCATCAACCAGCCCAGGGGCATCTACCCCAAGGATAGTTGATTTTCTTTCAGCAAGAAGAGAACAAAGATTAGCATAATTGATTTCTAAACTTAACTCACTGCAGGCCAACTGAATTTCTAAACTAAGTTCAGAGACAAAGTAACCATGACTTAGGTAGTTACAGTACAAAATCAATTAACTACAAACAGGATCAATTAAATGATACAGAATCAATCTGTTTTCTTACTAAATAGTTGCAGAGCCATCAATCAGATATTCCCTGAGAGCATCTCTTGAGGCTTTATCCTTTCTTCCCACAGCCTGGACAAAATTCTCCAATGATCAGCCCAGCCCAGCATGTCCTAGCCATGGGCAGGACATGGGCTCAGGAAATACCTGTCAACCGAGCCAAAGAAGACAGTATTTTAAGCTTTAAGGAACCATCTTGAGCAAAAAGGGTCAGCAAATTATGGCTGGAGGGCCAAATCCACCTATCAAGAGGGCTACAATTTGTTTTTATATTTTAAAACATAAAAACTCTTGTTGGCTGGAGAGTCCTAGAAGAGCCCATAGGTTTATGAATGCGAAATCCCCTACCTCCCTTTATGATTAGCTTTATGGTTATTGTTTTAGTATTAGCAATTTTCTTATTAGCAGTTGTCCTGCCCAGGATATGATTCTAGTTAAGCAATGTTCTCAACCTGAACTTGCAGTCACTTAGCTTATGCTAACCTTAGATTTAGGGTGAGTGACTGCTCTTTCTGAACACAAATGCTAGATTTGACTCTTCTGAGTATCAAAAGTGCAAGACATTCTAAAATTGATAAGTTACCACCCCTAATGACCTTTTAGCCTTATAGCATTCTTCTTTTTCAGCTGATGTAGCATGATTTTCCTCTTAACTGTATTGTTCCTACCTATGCTTGATGTATATTTCTGTCATTCGCTGCTCTTGGAACATAACTTTTGGGGTATAAAGGAAGCCCACTCACAAGGCTCAGGGTGTTAGGTCTTGACCAGACTCCAGCTTTATTGTGAGACTGGCCCTCTCTCAATAAACCTATTCTTTTTTACTTGAAGACTTTCTTTTATTGACATTTCTTCTGATCAATAAATTTTGCCACAGGTTTTAAACCCCTAGACTAGCCTTATCCCTTCATTTTTATGGTTGATAAAATTTAGACTCAGATGATTGTTATACAAATAAGTAACTAGGACAGCCAGGGTTCCAATCCAAATCTTCTAGCAGGGAAATGTACTGAAGCAGCATCCCTCCAGCCTCAAGTTCTGATTGGTGAGGAGATACTCAGCTCCAACTTATACTTTACTTTTTTGACTCAACGAAAATGGACTTTTAAAAATTTTGTTTGTTTTTTAAAAAACCTTTACCTTCCGTTTTAGAATCCATACCACGTACTAATTCCATGGCAGAAGAGTGATATGGGCTAGATTAAATGACTTGCCCAGGGTCATAGTTAGGAAGCATTTGAGTCCAGATTTTTAACTGTGCCTGCTAAGGGAACTCACATTCTATTAAAATAGGATTAGCCAAACTCATTTTATCTGCCTCGGGACTACTTTGTTTTCGTAAATATCTCCTAAGCAATTGGAATTAAGTGACTTGCACAGGATCACACAGCTAGGAATTGAGCGTTTTTACATCAGATAAGATAAACTCGTTTCTACATCAAAAAAGGTCTCCTATCTCTCACTCAATTTTAATGTAAATTTAAATGCTCGCCGACCTGTCCAGGGTAGAATGGTGAGGTTCAGGGTGGACCCTACGTATAAAGGGGCAGTGAGACTGTGGTATAATTCACCCTGCAGCCTAAGAGATAAGGGGCTGAGAGAGGAAACTCTGTGCGTGCACACAAAAGGGCCCGGATGTACCTGCTTCTCCCCGTACCCCCATCTCAATTCTAAGGTGTGAGAGCTGGGGCTGGAATGGGGTACCGCCCCCACCCTCACTTACCCTTACTACTTCCTTCCCCCCCGCTAGGCCCAGGGCCCGTCCCAGCGGTTTCCTACAAATGCCCAAAGCATCTCAACCAGAGGAGAAAAAAGAAAGCTGAGAGACTTGCCCTAGCGGAATAGGGAAAGCGAGGAGTGGGAGGCGGTACAAGAAGTGGCTGTCACCACTCTCGCTCTCCCTCTTCCTCTTCGCTGTCAGGCAGAGCGCCTCGTGAGGCAGCAGCGCCCGTTGAGTTCGTTGGGGTCCGTTAGTGAGGATGCGCACGCGCGCCGGAGAGTGTGCGCGCTCCCCTCAGCCCCCCCGCCCCTCCTGACTTCCTCAGTGAGGGGTGGAGCCGCGGGCGCGCGCGAGCGTACTAGACGGCTTCCTTCTCGCGCGCGGACGGACGTGCGGACGTATGCACGCACGCCTCGCCTCTAAGCTCCGCCCCCTCCCGGCTGTCCGTCACCAGCCGCGCCCGGCCCGCCAGTCAGTTCAGCAGGCCGACTGGCAGAGTCCGGGTCCCCAAGAGTTGCTTCGTCCTCCGGGCTCCAAGGCCCCTCCTATCCCGCCGAAACGTTTCCTCTCTCGACTCCGGGGCCAGCCGCCGAAATGTGAGTTGACGCGCCGGTACAGAAGGGAGGGGGCCGGCCCGAGCGGAGGGTCGGGACAGGGGGAGGGTAGGAAGCTCCCCTTCTGCTGTCGGGCCCGCCCCCGCCCAGCGCCGGGGTGTGTCCTTTCCGTCCTGCGGAAGGGGCCCAACCGTGGCTGCATTTATTCGTCACCTACTGTGTGCCTGGCACTGTGCTAAGTGCCTGCCCTTAGGGAGCTTACGGGCTGATGGGGAGACTAGCAGACAAACCAACTCGGGACAGATACATAGGATTAAACGACTGAAGGCCCTAGAACTAAGGAGCTAGGGAAAATTTCCTATAGAATCTGGGATTTGAAGGAAGCCCAGGAGGTCCAAGGTTGGAGTAGAGGAGGAAGAGCCTGCACGGAATACCAGCAGACCTTGGGGGAGGTGTGTGTATGTATGCGTGCATACGTGTACGTGTGTGCATACACGCTGTGTGCGCATGTGACCCTGCACCTCTCAGGGCCGGGGGCGAGATTCCAGGCAGCCTGTGGCTTTCCCCCACCCAAAATAATGCTGAGAAAGAACTCTCCTGACTACCTTGGGACCCTCTTTCCTCCTGGGATCCCCACCCTCTCCCTATTGGGAAGATCTAGATTGGTGTTGGTTTCTGTTGTGTGCAGGGCAGCAATAATAATGATGATAATTTTTTTAATGACGTACATGTAGCTTATTAAAAGCGAGTTCAGAGTGCTTTATTTATTATATTGCACCATCTCCTTTGAGCCTCAGAATAAACCTGTGTGAGGTGGACACCAGAGGTATTATTATATAGACCCATTTTACAGGGAAGGAAACTGAGGCTCAAAGAGATGAAGTGGCCTGGGCTTTGCAAGGCTAGTGAGGATGAAAGGGATGGAATTTGGCCCCAGTTTCCCTGATTCCAAGTCAGATCACTACTTGTAATTAAACCATGAGGCTCTATAGAGACTGGAACTAAGATCCCTGCCTCCACTGAGTTGTCATTGGAGATAGCTTTAGGAAGAAGTCAAAGCAGAAACATTATTGTATACCAGCCAAGCTGCCTAGGGTATTTTGAATTATCTTCTTGTTTAGCGTTTGTGGAACATTTCTCCCTCCAGTCAGATATTTGTCACCAGTGTGTGTAATTTTGGGAGTGTTCACTTGGCTGTGATAAAGTTTTCTTCTCTAAGGACTTTGACTTAGGATTTTAAGGTACCTTTTATGATTGTACCCAAGATTTTACCAGCAATCACATCTGGCACCCCAGGAGTCTGAAAGTTTTGGAAAGAAAGGAAGCTGTTTACCCTTCCTTAGGAAGCTAGATTATTACTGTTGGAGTAGTCTGCTTGCTTCTCAGGGAAGGAAATGCAGTCAACCAAAATAATAATAATAGTAGTAGCAACTAGCATTTATATTAAATTATAGCACTTATAATATGCCTCTATCTCATTTGATTCTCACAACCCTGAGAGATAAATGCTCCCATTTTGCAGCAGAGGAAATTGAGGCAAGGAAAAGTCAAGTAACTTACCCATGGTTACACTGCTAATGAGTGCCCAAAGCTGGATTTGAACTCAGATCTAAATGACTCCTGCGTGTCATCTTCAACTTCTTACTCTCACCCTACCACATCCAATTTTTTTAACCCTTACCCTCCACCTTAGAATAGATACTATCTATTGGTTCTAAGGCAGAAGAGTGGTAAGGACTAGGAAATGAGAATTAAATGACTTGCCTAGGGTCACATAGCTAGGAAGTATCTGAATCCACATTTGAATCCAGGACCTCCCATCTCTGGGCCTAGCTCTCAATCCACTGAGCCATCTAGCTACCCTCATCATATCCACTCTGATGTCATATTCTAGGGGTTTTATCTTTACAACATCTCTCTGCATTTGCCCTCTTCTCTCCTATAACACTGCTGTTACCATGATGCAGGTCCTCCTTAGCTCACCCTTGCACTGTTGTGATCTCCTGTTTGAAGTCTCTCCCCTCTAGGGTCTCTTCCCCTTAAAGTGATTTTGCTAAAGAACAAGGCTGACCATGTCACTTTCCTGTTCAGGACACACACCCCACCCCACCCCAATTCCCTGATGCCTTCAGGAGCAAATATAAAATCCTGTCTTTGGCTTTTAAAGCTATCCAGGGCCTAGATCTTCTTGCCTTCCCAGCAGTTATGGATCTTATTAATTTCCACAGACTTTGCAAACCAGTGACACTGGTTTCCTCATTCTTTATTAAACAAGACATTTCTCTTCAGAGATAGAACTAATCAATAGAAACATGAATGACACAGTTTAGATACATTTTTTTTTGTCAAGCAATGCCCTCCCCAGTTCAGATACCTAGGAATCTTTATGTAACCAATAAATAAATTAATAAAAATTAAACTTAAAAAAAACACTTCATTTCCCAATTTCACACCTTTTCGTTGATTGTCCTTGATGCCTAGGACTCTTCCATAAGACTAATTTATGACTTCTTTGACTTCTTCCAAGTCTCAGCTAAAAGCAAGAATCCTTTCCCATTCCTCCTTAATCTTATTCCCTTCTGGGTCGGTATCTTGTTTGTACAAATTTTTTTATGTTTTGTCTCCACCCATGTGATAGAGAGCTCCTTGAGGGCAGAGGCTTTGCCTTTCTGTATATTCCCAGCACACAACACAGTGAGTGCTTGGCACTAGTAGCTGTTTAATACATTTGTATTTTGTACTATGTTAGTGGTAAAAGACCTCAGCTTCTGACTCTGTATCAGACCACTAACGAATCCTCACTTAACTAATCTACAAAAAGGAAAGAATACTTGTAGTACTTAATACTCCATCTGGTCATTCATTGTAAGAATCAGATGTGCAAACCTCAAAGAACCATCCAAATGTTACCTATTATTAGATTTGAGAAATAATGTGAGCTTCTGAAAAGAGGAAATTAAAAGCTATATAGCTTGGATCATGGTACATACAGAACAGAGTACCATGTTGAATCCTATCTAATTCTATTGGTGGACATAATTCATAATATCTTGGAAAGTACTGGGAAATTTCAGGGGAAGTAAAAGGTTTAGAAGAAGTTCACTGTTATCAGAATTATTCTGTTTAAATTTAAAAATTAAAGAAGTTACTGTTTCATTGGGTTCCTTTTTGCTGTGTTGTGCTGAGAGGTCAGAAGATCTTATCTACATCCATGTCCTAATGTAGATTTGCACTACATGTTTCCATAGGGTTGGAACCAATTATCATAGTTTACTTAATTATAACTTTGACTAGTATGAATTTAGCTACATGTAGCCACTTCAGGGTTAGTCCATTATTTGCACTAATTGGGACCTAGCTATATAGACATATTCTCAGATATAAATTTTTTTAGAAAATATGTTGTTTTATGTTGATGGTTATAATTTTGTATGTTACAGGTCAACAAGTGGGCCGCCTCCTTCAGGTGCTGCTTCTGGCAGTAATCGCAGACTTCAGCAGGCACAAAATCAAGTAGATGAGGTATGGCTTTGAGACCTTGTAAACCTATAACTTCTAACTACAGAGATGGGAAAGGTTAGTCATTAACTATAAACTGAGCACTCTGGACTCAAATTATAAAATATAATGCAAAAAGATGATAAGTATTTGCTTCCTTGGACCCTACCGACTCTGATCTGGGTAGAAGTCAGACACTCCCTAAATAGGATGGATACAGATAGAGCCATAAATTAAACACTTTAAAAAGTAATTCCCTGAGAACTCTCTCTGCCAAAACTTGCCAAACCCACTAGAGTACTATAAGAATTAGGTTTATATAGATATAGACACCTCAGCCTGTTCCCATTTCTATAGACACACGAATTGCTTCTCAAGTGCACATTAGCAATCTAAAGATTTATTAAGAGCCTTCTATGTGCCAGGCATTGTGCTAAATGCTGGAGTTACAGAAAGAGGCAAAAGATAATCCCTTCCCTAAAGAAACTTATATTCTAATGGGGGAAACAACATGCAAACAAATATACACTATATGAGTGACTAATCTCCATGATCGAATTTTGTCAATATTATTTGAAAGGCTGACCAAATTAAATACAGATTTATCCCAGTGTTACAGAATAATCAGAATCGATGAGAGTAGATAGTTCCCCCTTTTAACTTGATAGTATTAATTGTCCCAAATTTTTAAAAAATCTTTGATAATGTTTGCAGACTGTTCTTGATCATGTTTGATAGTAAATAACATTGAACCTGTCTATGCAAAGTAATGTGTAACTGTGGAGCCACTGAACTATAGGATTTATTGTGAGGTATAATGCTACCTAGTCTTCAAAAAGAATTGCAGAAAAGATAGTTGATTATTGCCCAGCAATGGCGTGTACATGGTGGTGGCATTGTGTAGTGTAAAGAATACTGGACATATAGTTGGGAGAAAGCCGGCTTTGGATCCTGCTTCAGACACTACTTCTGTGACTAGACTTAGGTCCTTCTATCTCTCAGAGCCTCATTTTTCTTACCTTAAAATAGGGTGACTATGGAGATTATTTGCTTTTGCAAATCTTTAAAGTGCCAGTAAAGATGCCAGCTCTTAAAATTGTTTAAATCTTTTACATTTGGTGCCATCAAAATTACAGTCATGTTGTGTTTAAAATTGGGTGTATTAGAATCAAAGCTACTTATTTATAAGCTGCCTGCAGAGAGAGTTTCTCAGGGCATTACAAGAACAAGAACACTGAGAGACAGACAAGACCAAAAAACTTTATTTGCTATATAATTATACAAGGGAGTTATTTTCTGTTAAGCACCTGCAAGAGGGAATATTACAGTGCAGAGTAGTAGAAGACAGCATTTTTTCAAGATCCTCTGGATATTTACAAAAAATATGACATTATTTCAAGGTCCCCATCAATTCAATTTTATTGCTGCAACTGTAGGAATAAGCATTTAGTTCTTAGGTGAGTAAGCTGTGTTGCTCCTTTCTCATCTCTATTGCTCATACACACTTCAGTTGATCAAGTTTTAATCTTATTTATTGCCATTATATTAACTACTTTTATAAAGTCTTGGATAAACCTATGTTATAAAACACTGCTCAGTAAACATAGTAACATGAAGGTTTGATGGTCTTCTGTTAAATTAATTCTGAAAAATCATGTAGTTTCCTTCTTAGAAACTCATTCTGATTCTGTTCTGACTCTTCCTTTTTCTGATAATGGCATTGTACTTGTTCTTTGCTTTGGAAATTTAGTTTGGGCTTTTGGCCAAAAGTAACAGAGTTCTTTCCTGAAAAAAAAAATTATAGGGGGGGAATGCAACCATTGATTTCATTGGGAAATTCTGTCCAGTCTCTTTATTCATTTATTTTAAACCCTTACCATCTGACTTAGATTGATACTGAGTATCATTTCTAAGGCAGAAGAGCAGTAAGGACTGGGCAATGGGGCTTAATTGACTTGCCTAGGGTCACACAACTAGGAAGGGTCTAAGGTCAGATTTGAACCCATATTCTCACTGTGCTACTTCAGGCTCTTTATTTAACTTTTATGAATTTCTTGGTTTAGGTGGTGGATATTATGCGAGTCAATGTGGACAAAGTTCTGGAGAGAGATCAGAAACTTTCTGAGTTAGATGACCGCGCAGATGCACTGCAAGCAGGGGCTTCCCAGTTTGAGACAAGTGCAGCCAAATTGAAGAGAAAGTACTGGTGGAAGAATTGCAAGGTAAGGCCACTCTCTTTTGACCACTTTATCAGCAAAGACCCTGCCCTTCATTCAGAGGGTGGGTCCTAGAACTCTTGATGAATATCAAGTTGTATAGGTATAAGGCCATCATAAAGCTGGGGGATCAGAAAAGAAGGCCTCCATCTCCTCTCTGCCAAAAACATTGGTGGTGTCTTCACTACCAACAATCCAAAGATTGGACAACGTGGAGTAATGGAAAGCACAGTGGATTTGGAATCAAAAAGTTCTACCTAATACCAAGACCTTAGACAAACGACCTTCTGATCCTTGCTTTCCTCATCTGTAATTCAGTGAGTTAGAATAGAGGATCTCTAAGGTTTGTTCCAGCTCTAAGTCCAGGATCTGCAAAGTGTTGAAAGGCAGATGGAATCAGTTAGCATAGAACTGGAAGAATCAGAGACATGGGCTTAAGTCTTTGACATGTTTATAACATGTTTATAAGCAAATCATGGAACCTATTTGAACTTCAGTATCCTCATCTGTTTTGTACATTTTAAAGATAAATGTGAGACATCATTGCTGTTTTTTCTACCCCCTCCATACTAACAGCTCTCCCATACAGAGTTGGATATGCAGAGCCAAGCAGAGAATTCATTTTACTGTATCATCAAATGTGTCCATATAAGATTTGGAGTCCTTTTTTGTCTGCTTGTTTGGAAAATTTTTATTCAGTTGGAGTAATAATTCTTACTTCACATAGAGAACTCAGGAATATGTCTCTTGGTACTCAGAGAGATACTGAATAGAATAGAACAAGATCCTATGTAATATAAAAGTTCAGAATGAGGCTCTAAATCACAGCAAATAGGAGTTTCACCTTCTAGTGGCAGCTGAAAAGAAAAGTTCCATGCTCCTTTTTATTTCCATTTGAGTTTCTCCAGAGTTCTGTCCTATCTAATTTTTCTAAAATTCTATTACTCTGTTTAATTTCTTTCTTATTTTGGGGTTAGATTCTCTAGTTCTAGAGGGAAAAGTTGAGCTCTCTCTCACTAGTATAACTTTACTTTCTCCTCCTGTGACTCATTTAACTTTTCCTTTAAGAATCTGGATGCTATACCCTTGGGTGCATGTATGTTTGGGATTGATATCACTTTATTATCTATGATACATTTTAGCATAATGTCCTGTTTATCTCTTTTAATCGGGTCTATTTTTACTTTTGCTTTGCCTGAGATCATTATTGCTATTCCTGCCTTTTTTTAATATGAGCTGAAACATAATGGATTCTGCTTCAGCCCCTTATTTTTACTCTGTGTCTCTTGTTTCAAATGTGTTTCTTGTAAAGAACATGTCAGATTCTGTTACCTGCTTCTGTTTTAAGGTTGATTTTATCTCATTCACTTAAACAGTTATGATTACTATTATTTCCCTCTATCCTATTTTATCTTTCTTTTTAAACTTTTCTGCTTCAAAGCTCTGTTTTGCTTCTGACCACTTTCTCCCTTAATCCACACTTCCTTCTGTCAGGCAGGTATGCACACATGCGCACACACACACTCACATCTTTCTTTCATTCCTTTCCTCCCTGTCTCCAGAGGGTGGGATAGCTTTCTGTACCCAATTGAGTTTATGTTACTCCTTCTTTGAGCTAATTCCAGTGATGATAAAGGTTTAAGCACCCACCCCTCCACTCCCCACCCCCTCCCCAGAAAAGCTCTTCCCTTTATGCCTTTTATGTGACATAATTTTCCTTATTCCACTTCTCCCTTCCTACTTTTCCCAATATATCCCTCTTAGCCCTTTTTTTTTCCATTCCATCATAGTAAACTCACACCTGTGCCCTCTTTCTATGTATACTTCTAACTACCCTAATAATAAAAAAGTTTTTAGGAGTTCCAAATATTATCTTGCCATAGGAATGTAAATAGTTTAACCTTTTTGAGTCCTTTATGGTTTTTCTTTTCTGTTTAATTTTTTATGCTTCTCTTGAATCTTGTATTTGAAAATCATATTTTCTATTCAATTATGGTCTTTTCATTAGAAACATTTAAAAGTCCTCTGTTTCATTGAATACCCATTCCCCCCCCCCCAAAGGATTATCCTCAGTTTTTCTGGGTAAATCACTTTTTGGTTGTAACCATAACTCCTTTGCCCTCTGGAATATCATATTCCAAGCTCTCCTCCAATGTTTTAATGTAGAAGCTTCTAAATATTGTGTTATGCTTACTGTTGCTCCACAATATTTGATTTGTTTCTGGTTACTTGCAATATTTTCTTCTTCCTCTAAGAGCTTGACCATTTGGTATTTGGCCATAATATTCCTGGGAGTTTTCATTCAGGGATTTCTTTTAAGAGATGATTTGTGGATTCTTCCCATTTCTTTTTTATCCTCTGGTTCTAAAATATTGGGGCAGTTTTCTTTTATAATTCCTTGAAATATGATGTCTAGGCTCTATTTTTGGGCATGACTCTCAAGCAATCCAGTAATTCTTAGACTATCTCTCCTCAGTCTGTTGTTTTCCAGTGAGATATTTAACATTTCTTTTTCAATTTTTTCATTTTTATTTTGCTATCATTGTTTCTTGATGTCTCATGGAGTCATTAGCTTCTTTAATTTATTTTTCAATTAGTAGAACAATCTAATTTATCTCTTATTTCACTACTGTATGGTATTCTTCAGTTGTTCATTTGTTTCATTCATGTCCAACTCTTTGTGACCCAATTTGAGAGTTTTTTGGCAAAGATATTGTAATGATTTGCCATTTCCTTCAGCTCATTTTACAGATGAGGAAACTAAGGCCAACAGAGTTGTGTCTTGCTTAAAGTTACCCAAGCTAATAAGTGTCTTAAGGCCACATTTGAACTCAGGTCTTCCAGACCCAGGCCTGGCACCCTATTCACTCTGCTACCTAGCTGCCCTATTCTTTAGTAAGCATGGTAATCTACACATTTAAAGCTATGGAATGTTTTGTTACAGATGTGGGCGATACTAATTACTGTTGTGGTTGTCATCATCGTCATCATCATTGGTGAGTGAATGTGCTACAACATGAAAAAATAATCTTTATATGTCATTTTTAGTTTTAAATATACGAGGGTCCCAAAAATCTTAGTGCACATTTAAGTTACTAAAGCTTGAGATGTACAAAAGTCTCTCCCTTCTCCTTTTTCTCTCTTTCTCCCCTCTGCCCCATCTCTCCTCTTTCTTCTTCCCCTTCCTCTACTTCTCTCTTCCTCTCCCCTTTTTTCTCTCTCATTTCTTACTTAGTTTTTTCTCTTTCCCTCTCTCTGTCTTTCTGTCTCCCTACTCCTCTCTTTTCTACTTTCTTTCTCCCCTTTTTTCCACTCTTCTCTGACCCCTCTCTATTTCTCCCTCCCCTTTTTCTCCTTTTTTCCCCTTCTTTCCACTCTCTTCTATCTCTTTTTCATCTTAGCTAATTTTCTCCAGCAATATTTAACTATACAATTATGCTACTATTACTTTATTAAACTTGATTTGTTCCTTTAGCTGAATCTTATTTCATCACTTCAGTCAACCCCTATCTCTTCAATGTAGGTATTTTCTTTTGCTATAAATCGCAACCATTCCACATGTTGCTATTTTAGACCATTTCCTCTCATAAATCCACCATTGAGAATCTTCCCAAGATTACAACATTTTAATTTATAAGTTCCCCATTTTTGTATAGGTGGGTTTCTTAGGTTTCTGACTTTAACGTGAATCTTTCAAAGTAAGCAATTTTTTATCTGTTTCTAACAGAGCCCTGCCTCTTTCTGAATGTTTACATTAAAGCTAATCTCCTTCCTCAAACTGACATTGTCCTTTGTCATTTTTAGCTTAGTAGTTGGAAATTGTTTAGAGAACTATGGCTTCAAGGACTATATATTCTGCAGAAAGTCTAATAAAACAATTAGGAGAATATCCCCGAAATAGAATTTTCTTGACATGTTGCCAAAAACTTTTTTTTATACTGAAGTATTAATTTTAGATAAAAATTATGAATTTGAATTAACATTAAAGTATTATTTTCTTTTCTTCCGTCTGTCCCTTCTCCATGTCTATTAGTGTGGAGTGTTTCTTCATGAACAGCCAGTGAAACCCAGGCCTGTGGTTTGAGAAACGTCATCAAGTCTTTTGACTTAAACCTGCTGTATTATCAAATTTACGTACTGTTATATATAAAACAAAATTATTTTTGTTGGTTAATGTAAAGTTTGATTTATAGGAAATTGCCTTTTTAATATATATAATATGCATATTATATATATATATATATACACATATACATGTTATACTCCTAATTAAAAATGCCATAGCCCAGTTCACATTTTGTACAGTGCCTTGATAAACTTATATATGGACTGATAAGGAGGACTTCTTAAGTTCCAGAGTTTTGTGACTTAGAAGTAATATTGCCATTGACTTTCTGGAAACAGAGTTTAAAAAATTATCCAAGCCTGCTTTCCTCTTCACATGAATTTCAGGTTTTCTATTCCACATTTTAACCCAGTGAATAATCAGATGTACAATGTGTGCCTTCCTGAAAGAAAACTAAACTGCTACTCAGCACAAATCTGCCGCATTGAACAGGCTGTGCCTTATTTTGATATTTTTCTGATGCCTTATTAAATATACCCAGTATCCTATATAAACACCACTGAATGTTTATCATTTTCATGTCAGATGGTGATAAAATATGATGTGTAATTCACCTTTAAAAGTTGGCAAAAGCACTTCTTCTTAGTCATTGGTGAAGATGTGTGAGATGTTTGCTTTCTCTACTCTTGTGGCCTGTCACTTGATGAGTATATGCCACTTTAGCCAAGAATAATTCCTTTAAAAACATGACTTTTATAGTACTATGGATGGTACCAAAATTTCGATTTTTGCCAATACATTAAAACCAGTAAAGATTCTCAGTTTGTTCCAGTTAGGACATGTTTATTTACCATAGCATAAGAAAGTGCCAAGTGGAAGTCAAAGTTCCAGGAGGATTCGAATATTAATATTGTATTCAAATTTTGTATGGCCTCACAAGACTTTCCTCCTTTAAAGTACTTTAGTTACTGTGTTTCTGCTTGTGTTTTTCTCCAAGAAGCCAAACCAGAATTGAAGTGAAGGCTGACAACTTCTCTTTTCCTCCACCATATTCTCCATCTACAGTGTTTTATCTGCTAGTCTACAATATGAACAACCACCTTTTTGGCATGCCCCTAAGAATTATGTGTGAAACAACTTTGTGGCACCAAGTCAGATTATTCATGACTTTGACTGATGGCTCTTGGCCCCAGTTACAGTTAGTTGTACATTTTTATTGTTATTCCCAGTTCTCCCTCCATTTCCCAAATCAGACTTCTAAATTATGCTTTCTTTTTGCCCTTCGAGGTGGCCAGTGGCACTTTTTATATGGGAGAGCTGCACAGAGAATTGGATTTTTTTTCATATAACCAATTGTGTGTCCAAAGGGTTACTTTGGAAATAGCTACTATTATTTATTTATTTATTTGTTGGTTATTTCAGATTTCACCCGTCATGCATACATTAGTTACTCTTCTAAAATACCCTAAGGCTTATTCTGTGTTAGAACACAATCTGAACTAGGGATTATATGGATAGACAAAATAGCTACAGAAAATCTCAGGACAAAACTGAGATCTCAGCATAATGTTACTTGTTCTGAAATTACATATAACGTTGCAAAACTTATGACATGAAGGGCAAATGAGAGTTTGGTTTTCTTAATGTCTTTTCCTTTGCTCTTACTCAATTATTTTATCTTTATGTAGAAACAATTTGTGCCTTGTGCAGCTCTAGCAGGAGAGCAATTGTTGGTTTACCAAGTATCACCAGTATCTTTGCAGACTCCCCTGTCTGGTTGTAATTTGAACACTTTGGTGCTCTTTCCTTCACCTTAACATCTAACTCCATTTAACTTTACTAGTTCCTGCCTTAAACCAGGAATGCCTTACTTGTCTCTGACCATGTGTATAAACTGGAGCCCTCCCCTATGTGATGTGCCGAATAAAATGTTTCTGGATGTAACACTAGCACTTGTGTCCTTTGTGACGTTGTAAACTGGAATTTCTGTGTGAGGGGCATATCTCAGAAATGGCATATACCTCCACTGCTGCCTCCTCCTCCCCATTGTCTGCTTCTACACAGAGCTTTCTTTGAAAACTCCATTATTTCTCTCTCCTCACACACTCTTCACACACAAGTTTATAGACCTAAGTGACCCCCCCCCCCAATACAAATATCAAAGAATCACTGCATTTTAGTTAGAAGGAATCTAAACACTCAGCTGGGAAATCCATAAACTGAAAAGAAATTCCTGCTGCAACATAGCCAACATATGGCCATCCAGCTTCTGCCTGAAGATCTCCAGTGAGGGGAGTGGGAATCCACTATATCCAGAGGCCACCAAAAATACTGTGGCATTACTGTCATTATTAGCAAATGTTTCCTTGAATGGGGTCTAAAGTTGCCACTTGACCAATTCTCTCCATTGCTCTTGATTCGGGCCTCTGGGCTCAGGCCAAACAAGCCTAATCCCTCTCCCACATTACATCCTGTCACGTTTTTGAACGCAGGTAACACATCCCACATTGCTTCTCTAGGATAGCTAGGCACTACCAGTTCCTTCAACTGATCCTACACGCTAGAAACTCGGGCCCTTTGCCATCTTAGTTGACTTTTGGACACAATCCAACTTGATCAAATGTCCTTCCTCAACCATGATGTCCAAAACTGAACACAATGCTCCAGATTAAGTGTCACTGGGGGGAGGGGGGGGAGGGAAATAAACATTAAACACCAACTATGTGCCACACACAGCTAAACACTTTTTAACACATATTCAGTCTTCACAATAACCCTGAAAAGGTGATATTCCCATTTTACATTTAAGGAAACTAAGGCAATCATTCCCCTGCCTAGGATCATACAGCAAGTAAGTGTCTTGAGGCCAGATCTGGATTTAAATCCTTCTGACACCAAGCACTGTGATCTAAGGGGAGAATATAGGGAAATTCACCTTAATCTTGAAAGCTAGGCCTCTCAATGCACGCTGAAGTCATTCAATAAGAGATTTGGCACAAGGAATTTGCTTGCATTTCCTGAAATCATTCCCTTAGCATTAAAAAATGGTGCTAAATATAACTTAACTGCCCTTGGAAAATGAAATCCTGATGCTGTGTACACCCAATTGGATCATTTCCCCCCCATCTCTTCTCAGGCCTCAAACCCTTTGTTGGTTTCCAAATGTACAACTCCATTATGATCACTTTACCCAAACACTAGTCATCTCCTAACTAGTCTATTTGTATATTTATTTGTGGATTGTGGGGAGCCATCACCCCTGCTGTCTGACAGTCATAGTCTAGAATAAGGCCCCCCCATCCCCTTCTGTGACTTTTCTCTCTAACTTCTCTCACTAATGGATAATTATTGTTCTCTCTCCAACATAAAAGAAATTATATAAGAGCAAAGACTTATAGAATAAACATATCCCACCTTAATCCCCCCAAATTATTACCCTAAAAGAGTACATTCACAGAATTAAAACCTAAAGATCATTACCCATTACCCCCTCCTCCTTTCCCTCTCCACAGAGTTACATTCACTCTCATTACAAGCCAGACAAGCCAAGAACATGTCACCTTCAAGATACACTCCACTGCAGACAGAAACCAGGCATCATTGCCAGGTGCTTTAAAGTAACACAAGAAAAATAGAACTTGTAAATTGAGGAAAACCCCAAATCTGGTCTGTCATTAAATTGCCCTCTAACCTTGTACCTAGCTATGAAATGTTTTGTTACCCATCTCCTCTTCTAAGGAATTGTGATTGATTGTGAAAGCTGACCAAAAGTAACATTGATTCTCCTAGGTCAGGGAGAACTAACCTCTAGATCACCCTGTATATGTCATTCATCCATAGCAACAATGTTTCATTGATATCTCCTTAGGTTACATGTCTGTTGTTAAGTTCTATGGAAACATATGTAGAAAATTGTGTGTCAAAGAAGTATGTAATCACTAACCTATATAATAAGCCTCCATTCTATGGTAATATGCTATGTGACACCTACGCATGTGGGACTGAGCACATAGCGTTTCTCATCTCCATTATTCGACTGAAATCACCACACTTGGATGGAGTAAACTTGAATCTTCAGAGAGATCGCTGGACGGATCTCAAAAGTGAATGCCATGCCGTCAACTTGGTCTCAACATGTCCCTGGCCAATTATCATCTCTCCCACCCCAAAATATCTCCTCCATCTTCCTGATCTCTTTTTTAGTAACTTGCCCTGAATGTTACTCAAGTTCAAAAACCTTGAGGTTTTGCATTCATCCCTCATAACTTTCCTCCTCTGCCACTATCATAATAAAGAATCCCATTGCCTCACTGCCTGATTAGTGTAACAACCTTTTTTCTGGACTCCTTAAGTGCTCTCCCCTGACTTGGAGCCATTCTATATCCTTAAGAATATTTTTATATCACATGACTGTGATTTAGTATGACCCTCATCATCAACAAATACAAATAAAAATGAGAGACAGAACATACAAAAACTCATAAACCGTTGCAGCTTATTTTTTTTAAGTATATAGGTTCTATTTAACAAATAGTGACAAAATTGTCTTAATGTTTTCTTCTCTATTTTTTGCTTGTTTTATTGACACTCTTTCTTGCATCTCTGTCACTGCCTACTAATTCACTTCTCTCTGAATAGACTCTCCCCCACACCTCCCATTTCCCCATAACATAAATAAATCAAGAGATTGGCTATGACTAACTGAAGAGATCTTATGTTCTGTATCTCTAGACCTCATCTCTGTCAAGAAGCAAGAAGCATGCTTTGCCTTCTGTCTTAAAATCAATGCTTTGTATTGGTTTCAGGGTAGGGCTTAGGCAATGGGAGTGACTTGTCCAGGATCATCCAGCTACTAAGTGTCTGACGTCAAATTTGAATCCAGAACCTCCCATCTCCAGGCCTGGCCCTCAATCCATTGAGCCATTTATCTGCCTCAAGGAAGTATGCTTATCAGTCCTGAAAAGTCATGACTATCAGCTGCATTCTTCACAGAGATCACTACATTCATCAAGAATTTAGGAATAATTTCCCATAGTGGAGGGGGAAAGGAGGGAGGAAGACACTGTGGATCTTATAATTTCAGAAAATATATGTCAAAAACTGTTTTTACATATAATTGGGAAAATAAAATTTTTGAATAAAAACAAAAAGTTTGAGGGCAGTTAGGTGGCATAATGGATAGAGCACCAGACTTGGAATTGGAGAACCTGGGTTCAAATCTGGTCTTAGACATTTCCTAGCTGTGACCCTAGCTGTGACACTTAGCTCCATTTTGCCTAGCCCTTGCCCTTCTATCTTAGAATTGTTACTAGGAAAGTTAGGGTTCAAAAAAGTTTATAAAATCTTTCAAAAGTGTTTTCCCTGACATTATTGTGATGATTTATGTAAGCTGTTGTACTAGTTGCTCTACAAAGCCTTTCAAAACATGACCCAGCCCTACCTATATTAGTCGGCCTCAGTTAGGTCAGACGTTATCTCACAAACATGCTGTCTGTACTCCTTCCAACTTCCATGATTTTGATCACTTGCTCTTTCTCTCAATCCTCTAATCCTTTCAATCATCTAATAGCCTAGTGGATTTATTAAGAACACCAGAGAAACTATGAAAGGGTACTCCTTGAGGGAGAAGATGAGTTTTTATTTTTGACAGCAAATTAAATTAAATGACAATACATCCAAGTGGAATCTCCAACGGGCATTGGAGATATGGCCAAGGATAGATATAGGAGCCATCTGCACAGAAGTCGTAGTTGAAGCTGACAAAGTAGATGTTTTCTAAGAGACACAGAGACAGCAGAAAAGGACAGACCTGAGATTTTTGCAGCCCACTTTAGAAAAGAAAGAGGAAGTTGCTAAATGAATAGAAAAAAAAAGGTAGCAAAAACACAGGATGTTACAGATGCTAAGTTTTGATCAGGAAAGTGTCAAATGCAACCTTTCAACTCTGAGCATTTTCTCTGGCTGTCCCCCATTCCAGGAATGCTCTCCATTCTCAT
Source organism: Monodelphis domestica (assembly GCF_027887165.1). NCBI lineage: Eukaryota > Metazoa > Chordata > Mammalia > Didelphimorphia > Didelphidae > Monodelphis > Monodelphis domestica. The sequence goes on along the minus strand of NC_077230.1, from coordinate 403,302,941 downwards.
CTGTTTCCTGGCTTCCCTGATTTCTTTCAAATCACAGCAAAAATCCCATCTTCTACAAGAAGCCTTTCCCAATTTCCTTTCTATTCTAGTGCCTTCTCCCTCTGGATTATGTCTATATAATATCAATAATCTATAGCTTGTTTGTACATAGTTATTTATATATTGTCTCCCCAATTAGACTGTGAGCTTCTTAAGGACAGGGACTGATTTTTTTTTAAAGTCTATCTTTGGGGGGCAGCTGGGTAGCTCAGTGGATTGAGAGCCAGGCCTAGAGACAGGAGGTCCTAGGTTCAAATCTGGCCTCAAACACTTCCCAGCTGTGTGACCCTGGGAAAGTCACTTGACCCCCATTGCCTAGCCCTTACCACTCTTCTGCCTTGGAGCCAATACACAGTATTGACTCCAAGATGGAAGGTAAGGGTTTAATAAATAAATAAACAAACAAATAAATAAACAAACAAATAAATAAATAAATAAATGAATGAATGAATGAATAAATAAATGAATAAATAAACAAATAAATAAATAAATAAATGAATAAAGCCTGTCTTTGTATTCCCATTGCTTAGCAGAGTACCTGGCACAGAGTAGATATTTAATAAATGTTTAAACTATCTATTAGATTTGATCATGAGATCTTAAAATCACAGAATCTCAGAGTGGAGTAGCCTTTCCAATAAGATCAGGGCTAAAAACACACATGGCATTTTTACCACTATTTAACATAGTTCTAAACATTCTAGATATAGCCATAAAACAAGAAAAATAAAGTGAGGGAATAAACATAAGTATTGAAAAAACAAAATTATCATCATTACTGTAAATGATATGGGGGCTTGCTTAGAGAACTCTAGCAATTCAACTAAAAATTATTTGCAGCAATAATTTCAGTAAATTAGCAGCTGTTCTGAATATTACTTAACAAAGGAGATAGAAAAAGAAGTCCTATTCAAAACAACTATAAGATATGTTAAATATCTGGGATTTCACCTACCAAGATACTTACACTGTGTGTCCCTTAAGTTTTAGTCTAAAAAGTCTCTTCCTTGAGGACATCTTCTATGAATACCATCATAAAAAAAAAAACACCTTGCTAGAGAAATAAAGTAAGGCAATTGGAGAAACAGCAATTAAAAAATATATTTTTAATTTAGAATATTTTTCCATGGTTACATGATTCATGATCCCCCCCCCCCTCCTCCCACCTTCCCTCTACCCTTCCAGGGGCTAACAAGCAATTCCACTGGGTCATACATGGATCATTGTTCAAAACCTATTTCCATGTTATTTACATTTGCATTAGAGTGATCTTTTAACATCAAAACCCTATTCATATTCCCAATCGAATTACGTGATCAATCATATGTTTTCCTTCTGCATTTCTGAAGAAACAGCAATTGTTCATGACTTGATAGTAACAATAAAAAATATTCTACCTCAATTAAGTTACAGATTTAGTGCCACACCAATGAAACTACCAAAAGGTTATGTTATAGACTCCAGAAAACAATATATGTGATAGAGGCAAGCCAGGAAGAGGCAAACCAAGCTGGGGGCCTGATCTGCAAGATCAAGGGTTTGCAGGACAAGCCTGCATGCAGAACAAGATGATTATCTGTCTGTCAATCAAGGTGAAGATTCCAAATGGAATGTTCCTGGAGGAGGCAGTTGAGCTGGCCAGGGGGAGGATCTGATTCTGTCTCTCTTTCTGGGGTTTGACTGACCAAGAAAACTTTGGCTCTCAGGAATTTTCTGACCAAAGGAGGCAAGCCTGACTGAAGAAGGAAGAAGCTGAGAACTATTGTTTAGTTTCTGTCCCAGACTGAAGGACAAACCCTTGATTTTGCAGATCAGGTCCTCAGCTTGGTTTGCAAGCCTGAAGTTCTCTCTTTCTGGCTTGCCTCTATCACATATAATATGTTCAAAGGGATAAAGAAGGTCTTATGCCATCAGATTGCTACCAAGTAGCAATAATTAAAATCATTTGGCATTGAATTTTCCACATAGAAAACTTGATTAATGGAAAAGATTAGACAAACAAAACCCCAAAGCAATTGAACATTGTACCATAGTGCTTGATAAAGCAAATGATACAACCTTATTGGGTAAGGGCTCCCTATTTCACAAAAACTACTTAAGAAAATTGAAAAGCAGTCTGGCAGAAATTAGGTTTAGACTAACATCTTATACTACATCCCATAACAAATTCAAATTGGATATAGGACCTAAATATTAAAGGACACATCAAGAGAAAGTAGAAAAGAGAAGGAAAAGTATTACTATGACAAAAAAAACAAAGTAATATCTTTCATATTATGTGAATAGCATTCATATAATGATTTAAGGTTTGCAAACTCATTTTTTGAATATCTTATTTTAGTCTCACAACACCTTTTGAGAAGTAAGTGCTATTATTATCTCCATTATACAGATGAAAAAACTGAAACAGAAAAGAATTAAATAATTTTTCCAGGATCACACAGCCAAGAAGTATCTAAAGTAGAATTTGAATTTGAGTCTTCATTACTCCAATTCTATCACTCTATGTACTCTATTTTGCTGCCTTGTGTACATATTTGACTATATAAAATATTTTAAAAGCTTTTGCACTACATAAAATCAATGTAGTTAGAATTAGAAGAGAAATAATTTAAGACACTAGCAAATTTTTCTGATAAGGTCTAATATCCCAAGATATATAAATAATTTATACAATTACATAAAAGAAAGAGCCATTCCCCGTTGGATAAGTGGCCAATTGATTTGAACAGAGTTCTCAAATGAAAGGAAAAAAACCCATAAGATATCAACAACCACTTAAAAAAATGCAACAACTTTCTAATGCAAAATGCAAATTAGGACAACTCTGTAGCTCTACCTTATTAAATTAGCAAAGATTTTAGAAAGGGAAAATATTGGTTATTGGAGGTACCTCACTAATGAACTATTGGGTAGAGCTGTGAATTGGTCCAATCATTCTGGAAAACAATTTGGAACTATACCCAAAGTCACTATACTGTATATTGTGAATTTTAGATTTACTCTACCCTGCTTAGTCTAGCATCAGGAATGTATACACCCCTACTTAAGGATTAAGTGTTGAGAAGGATGGTCTATGACTGACATGTACTAGCAAAGTGACAAATAAGAAGCAACTGACAGACCTAAATCAAACTACCATTGGTACATGTGAGACGCAGGAAGTGATGTAAAAAAAAAAAACAGTATATATATTTCACGGCACTTCCTCTCTCAGACCTCTTTTCCCAGAGAGGTGGCTCTGGCTCTCTCATGGAGATGTGGCTCTCTTGCTGTCTCTCGCTTGTGGAGACGTTGGTCTCTGTCAGCAATGTAGGGAGTGCTGGGTGGTGTTTGGCATCTTGAGCATCTTGGTGTTTTGGCATGCTTGCAGTTCTTGTCCCAGTTTTGTGGTGAGCATCCTTAGTGTAGTGACTGGGAGAAGCTCAATATCGTGGGTCAGGTGAGGTGTCTTCCCTGAGCTCTCTCAGAGCTTAGGCTGATTCCTTTTTTTCCTTTACCTTTCCTAAAAATGCCTTCCTCCTAGGAAGCTCCTCATCTCAGAGGAGGCCTCGTGGCTGGAAGGTCTCTGAACTCCCCTTGGCTCAGGCTAGGCCGGAGAAATCTTATACCATTTTCCCTCTCTCTTCTTCTTAATTCCTTCCCTCTATGTTAATTAAACCACCATAAAATTCCCAAACTGATGAGTATTTTTATTGGGATTTAGAAATTAAATCCCTGGTAACTAACTAAATTTATATTCAGTCTCAACCCTAAACTTACCCCTTACAATATGCCATATGACCCAGTGATTCCACTAATAGTCATATACCCCATTCAGTGGTCAAGGATAGATGAATAAGGACCCCATGTATACAAGATTATGCATAGTGGCAGTTTTTTGTTATAGCAAGAATTTGGAAACTAAATGGGTTGTCCACCAGTTGGAATGGTTGAATAACTCATTCTGTGAATATAACAGAATATTATTGCAATGTAAGAAATGATGAATTGAAAGAAATATGGAGATACTTATGTGACAATGAGTAAAAGAATAGCACCAGGAGAACAACTTACACAATAACCACTACAATGTAAAGGAACAACTTTAAAAGACTTCAGAGAGGCAGCTAGGTGGCACAGCAGATGGAGTCAAGAGGACCTGGATTCAAATTTGACCTCAGACATTTCTGAGCTATATTTCTGGGCAAGTCACTTAACCCCCTTTGCATTGCCTTTATCCTTCTGTCTTAGAATAGTTACTAAGACAGAGAATAAGAATTTTATATTTTAAAAATGAAAACAAAGCCAGTACTCTGATCAAGGAGTGACTGATCATAATTTCAGAGGACTGGTGATAAAGCACACTACTATTCTTCTGGAAGAGAAGGGATACACATAATGAGACAACAACTTTGATCATGACCAATATGTCAGTTTGCTTTGAGATAGATAGGTAGACAGATAGATAGATAGATAGATAGATAGATAGATAGATAGATAGATAGATAGATAGATAAATTAGATTAGATAGACAGGCAGAGAAGTAGATAAGTAGGTAGGGATAGATACTATATAGCCACAGATTGGTTATATGGGAGGGTTTTGATAGGGGTAGAAGGTAGAAGTTTGTGGGTAGATAGGCATGCAAAAAAAGAGGAACATCAACAGAAGTTTTTTCAGAGCCCAAAAAGAATACAAAAAGTAGTAGATAAAGGGTCACAAATAGCAAATTTGATACTACTTTGTTAAATTTAAAATATGCTTTAAAAGACTGTAACAAGTTCATGATTTTTTCTTTGTATTTGAATATTGAAATTTTTGCATCTGCTGATAATTATAAAATTTGTAACCAAAAAGAAAAACTATTTTGAAAGAACCTTAGTGCTGGAACAGTCATTCTACCTTGTACCTGAGCAGGAATCCCCTCTACAATATTCCATGGCCTACACTGGAAGACTCTCAATGTTGAAAATTTTGTTTTTGGGCAGCCCATTCTATTTGTAGATATTTCTAATTATTAGGAAGTTTTTCCTTGGGTCAAGTCTAAACCTAACATTTTTAAACTACCCCTCATCATTCCTCATTCTGTCTCCTGATATAGAACTAGTCTAATAGCCCTCCTTCAACATGACAACCCTTAAACTATTTGAAGACTTAGCCTTTCTCGTTTGTTCTTTTGACCAATGTTTGTATTGCATAATCAGTCAATCAACAAACATTTATTGTGTCAAAGTGTGCCAGGTAGTATATGATGGGTACTGAAATTACAAAGAGAAAAATGAAATAATCCCTACTCTCTTCTAGGATGAAATATATGGTATGTATATACAAAATACATAAAAAAGTTAATGCAAGAAGTCCACTAGATAGTACAGTGGATAAAGTGCCAGATCCAGAATTGGGGGACCTGGGTTCAAATATGACCTCAGATACTTCCTAACCATATGACCCTGAACAAGTCATTTAACCCAATTCCCTAGCCCTTACTTCTCTTCTGTTTTTGAATCAATACTAAGCAGAAGGTAAGAGTTAAAAATCATTAAAACAGGGTAATTTGGGGGGGGGGCAGAGAGGGGCACTAACAGCTGCAGCATCAGGGGAAAGGGTTTATGTGGCAAGTGATGTCTCAGCTGAGCACCGAAAGAAGCTAAGATGTAAGAGGCAGATGTAAGAGGAATTCCAGACATGGGAGACAATCTTTGTAAAGGCATGGAAGAGAGAGGAAATACCATCATATGTAAAGAGTAGTAAGAAAACTGGCCTTTAGAGTACAGGAAAAGAAATCACATGTTATTAACTGGAAAAAATAGACAGGAACCTGGTTATTACAAAGGGCATTAAATGTAACAAAGGACTTTGGAGAGCCCATAGGAAACTCCTTGGTTGTCTTCTCTGGATACACTCCAGCTTCTTTATATCCTGTCTAAAATAAGGTACCTGGAACTAAAGGCAGAATTTATCTTCTTACCCTAGCATAGAGATAAGTTTTCAAACCTCAGCTAGCATGGAGAAGGAGATAGGAGGGAGAAAAGAGCAAGAAATCAACAGAATTGATTTATATTGAATTTACAGCTAAATAAAAATAAGAACTTTATTAAATTAAAAAGTTTTATTTTTCCATTAAAAATGAACAATTATTTGTTTTTTCAGCCTCTTACCTATCTCCCCCTATAGCAGCTCACTGGGGAAAAAGAGAGCCATTCTGGAAAGCAATTTGGAACTATGCCCCCCTGATCTTTTTCACAGAAAGTATTATCTAGATGCAGCTAGGTTGGCTCAGTGGATTTGAGAGCCAGGTCTAAAGATGGGAGGTCCTGAGTTCAAATCTGGTCTCTGATACTTCCTAGCTGTGGAACCCCAGGGAAGTCACTTAATCCTCATTGCTTAACCTTTACCACTCTTCTGCCAAACCACTACATAATATTGATTCCAAAAAGAAGATAAGGGTTTTTAAAAATGGGTTACATAGCCATACTTTTATCATCTCTCATTCCCTTTCAAGATCAGCTTAAGCAACAACTTCACACAGGCTTTTTTGGATTTTAGAACCCTGTCTCCCACAATATTATTTTGTATTTACTTTATGTTTCTTTATTTTGGTATTGTGAAGATTGGATTTGGCTCTCCCCTGATTGTAACAATAAAGATATTTAGCTCTTCCTTGATTGTGAAGATTAAATTGTAATCCCTTGTCTATTTTTAGATTTTAATTCCCAAAGTGTAAAGCACAGTACTTAAAGTTGAGTATGGAAATCTACCCATTTTGGATTTTAGCCACAAAAAAGTATGAACAGCTATTTCAAACATTGAGTGGGAGGTCTGTGACCCATGTGTGAAAGAGTGGGCAGTCCTGGAGTGGAATGTCAGCTGTGATTGGTAGATGTAAAAATTTAGGGGAAGTGACACAAGAGAAAAAGGTCTTTAAAAGTGGAAACAGAGTCATACACAGAGACTTGAAGGGAGTCACTTGGAGTGAAGAGTTACTTGGAGTGAAGGGACACTTGGAGTGAAGACTGTCACTTAGAGTGAAGAGAGACTTGAAATGAAGAGGGACACTTGGAGTGGAGCCTGCTGGAGTTGAGGCTGATAAAAGAATCTGCTGATTAAACTGACAGTGTGGTGAGTGTAAAGGCTGACTTCCTTCCTTGCCCTTTCTGGAGGCATGAGCCTCTGGGAAAGGCCCATCATCTTGAGACTCTTTTCCCCTGGTTGGGGCTTTAGAATTTCTAACTGACTCAGAGGAAGCTGAAGCACGCTCTCTCTCTCTCTCTCTCTCTCTCTCTCTCTCTCTCTCTCTCTCTCTCTCTCTCTCTCTCTCTCTCTCTCTTCCCCCCTCCCCTTTTTCTCTCTTCCTTAATACCTTCCCTCTATTGTAAAAATAAACTACCATAAATTCCATTTTACTTTAGTAATTCATTTTTGGGGTTTAGAAATTAAATCCCTGGCGACCAATTAAATATTCAGACCAACCAATAAATCTAACAGTATATATTGTTTTCCTTCAGTAGAACTCAATAGACTACTGAGTATTGGTTCCAAGGCAGAAGAGCAATAAAGGGTAGAGTTAAGTGACTTGCCCAGGGTCACACAAGTAGAAAGTGTCTGGAGTCATATATGAACTCAGGACTTCTCATCTCAAGTTCTGGCTCTCTATCCACAGACCCACCTGGCTGCCCTTTGCCTGGCACATTTTGTTGTTGCTGTTGATTTGTTTCAGTAACCCTAACCCTAATTTCAGGTACCCTAATTGGTTCCCTTCTTTTCAGTCTCTCTCCTCTTGGCAATCAATACTTCATTGGTTCTTGTTCTATCATTTCAATCCTGTCTTGACTCTTCATGACCCCATTTGGGATTTTATTGGCAAAGATACTGGATAGTTTGCCATTTCCTTCTGCCATTCACTTTACAGATGAGGAAATTGAAGCCAACAGGGTGAAGTGACTTTTCCAAATTTCAAGATCACACAACCAGTCAATGTCTGAGGCCAGATTTGAACTCAGGAAGATGAATACTGGGAGGCTACAATGGCTTGAGGAAGTAAAGTACTGTGTGTACAAAGTACTACAAAGCGAGATCAAGAGAGAAAGAGGGCCAATAACTCTGGGGATCTGGACTTACCTTGTACAGGAGGTAGTTCTCCAACTAGACTTCCAAGAAAGCTAGGGATTCTCAAGGTGGAGGAGAGGAGGGGACACATTCTCACAAGGCAACCTCTTTGCCAGAGGCATGAAGGTGGGATCTGGAATGCTGTGTTCAGGGAACAATTAATAGCCAGTTTGGCTAGAACAGAGAGCCCTGACAGGAGTCTATTTAAAAAAAGATTAAATTAAATTAAAAGATTGGAAGGTAGGTGGAGATTGTACCATAGAAAACCATAACTCTGGGCAACTTGTTTTTGTCTGTTTGCGTTGTGTGTTTTTTAATTCTAGAATCACTGGAGCTTGCTAACAAGGAAATGACACAGTCAGACCTGTGCTTTCAGAGCATCCATTTGGCTGCTATGTGAAGGACTGGTGGTGAAGCTGGTAGGGCAGGAACTGAAGTCAGGAAGATTCATCTTCTTGAGTCAAAATCCAGCCTAATACGATTCCTAGTTGCATGAATCTGAGCAGGTCACTTAACCCTGTTGGCCTCAGTTTCCTCATCTATAAAATGGGTTGGAGAAGGAAATGGCAAACTATCCAGTATCTTTGCCAAGAAAATCCCAAATGGGGTCATAAAGAATCAAGGTGGGACTGAAACAACTGAACAAGAACCAGTGAAGTATTGATTGCCAAGAAGAGAGAGACTGAAGAGAAGAGATCCAGTTAGAGTTCTTACCGACAACAAAGGAGAGGCAATGAATGTCTGTTATATGTGAAGAGAAGGATGAATGTATGCAAGAAGTATGATAGAGACAGAATTGATGAGATTCAGCAATTGAACAGATTTGAAGGTTGAGGGATAAAGGAAAAACAAGCATGACTCTAAAGCTGAATGTCTGGGTGATGAAAATAGAGGTGTCCTGAACAGAAATAGGGATTGGATGGAGGGATGGTTTTTAGAGGGAATGAGTTCTCTTCTGGACATACTGACTTTCAGGGGCCTCTGGACATGGAATTGGAGCTGTCCAGCAAGCAGGAGGTAACATAGGACTAAAGTTCAAGAGAGAGAGATTATAGATTTGGGAATCATCTGCATAAAGAGAAGATAATCATTGAACTTGAGAGCCAATGGGATCACCAAGGGAGAAAACATCCCACAAAAGAGAAGGGGGTCAATGGCAGAGAATCAAAGAATTTCTCTATTTGGAGGGCAGTGGGTGGAGGAGGAGGAGGAGGAGGAGGAGGAGGATAAGGATGAGGAGGAAGAAGAGAAGGAGAAGGAGAAAGAGGAGGAGAAGGCTTCAAATCTTGCCTCTGCCTATTACTTGCCTGATACTGGGTGAGCTGATTAACCTCCCTGGGTCTTGGTTTTCCTTGCTCAATGAAAGAGTTGGGCAAAACCTTCTGGAATCTCTTTCTGGTCTAGATCTATGATTTTATAAGGAACAGGAAGGGAGGGGAATACAGATAAGTAAATAGTAATTGATTGCCGAGTGAAAGAGTACTAGTAAAGAGAATAGATGAGAATTGGGGAAAGCTTCCAGGACAAGGTGACATCTGGGTTGAGGTCACCTGTGACAGACCTTAGAATCAAGAATGGACAATTTTTCTTGTAGCTAGGTGACTCAGTGGATAGAGAGCCAGGCCCAGGGAGGGGAAGTCCTGGGTTCAAATTTGACTGTAGGTAATTCCTAGCTGTGTGACCCTGGACAAGTCTCTTAACCCCCACTACCTAACCCTTACCACTCTTCTGCCTTGGAACCAATAACTAAATGCTGATTTCCAATAAAGGAAGTAAAGGTTAAAAAAATTAATGATTCCAGAAAATTTAAAATGAATCATTTCTGGATATGAACAATAACATGGGGATTTGTTTTGCTAGAATATATTTGTTGCAAGTTTTTTCCCTCTCCTTTTTCCTTTACAATGAGGGGAGAGAGCAAATAAATGTTCATTGAAAAAGAAAATATTAATAATATAATAATATAATGGATGTATATAGGGAATTCGCTCATCCATGCGCTGACCCCATCCTCAGTGCATTCACTCTACCCTCAGACCACAACCAAGGACCATTCACAGTGCCCAATCCGAAGGTCCTCTAGGCTCACTCCAAGAAAGGACAACCTGGAAGATGCCCGGCCCGCAAATGAAATCCCCTCTTCGTTTGCTGGGTAGAAAAGCATCCTTGCCAGGTCTCCTCCCGTCACCCCAGTCTTCACCTGTCCTGCTCCGCCCCCATCTATGAGTGACAGCTGCCCCGCCCTAACCCAGCTGCTCCGCCCATCACCATCTAATCCCCGTGCGGCAGCTGGATACCTGACTCGTGTCTCGCAATACCACGCCTCCCTCTCGTACCCCACCGCCCACGCCACGCCCACCGGGCCTTAATAGGATTGGCTAAGAGGCGCCACTCGCCCTGCCCCTCCCCGCTGGTTATGTAATAGGATTTGGGGGGGCCTCTGGCGGGTTATGTAATCAGAGCGCTCCCTTCACAAGCTCCTCCCTCTGACCAATGGGGGCGACTTGGGCTGGGCGCGACATCCAATGAGGCGCGGAGGGGGCGGGGCCCTGTCACGTTGCAGGCGGGCATCCGCTTGTGGGGGGGACGGCCCCGCGGCACGCGGCTGGCCCCGAGACCTGCGCGCGGGACCGGCGCGAGCGAGCCAGGACCGAGAGAGGGCGGAGGCGCGCGGGGGGCCCGGCGGCGGCGGCGGCAGTGGCGGCCGGGTGGTGAGTGAGTGTCTCCGCGCGAGGCCTGGGGTCCCGACGAGTCGAGGTCGCGATTCGGTCACGCCCCCCTCCCGGCGGGGAGGTCCCCGCCCGAAGGGCTTGGCTCCCCTTCTTAAAACGCTTTAGACAGGGAGTGGGGCGAGGGAACCCCCTAGAGACTGGGGTGGGAGGGCGGGTTACGTAACCGCCCCCGGGGCCCAGCGGGTAACAAGTTGCCCTTGAACTTGGGTGGATGGGAGAAGGCTGCCCAGATCTTCGGGGGAGAAGCCCCCTTCTCATTTCCCCGCCCCTCCCACCCCGGAGGAGGGGGCGCAGGGCGCGGCGGTCCTTTCCCACGGCCTCGCAACTTTTGTTGCTAGTCCTGCCCTCGCTGTTTAGGGCTTCGGCCGCTTTAAACTTTGAAAAACCCCTTTGTAACTTGTTAGAGATTGAAAGGGAAGGAGGAGCACAAGCACAGATTAGGCGCCTCCCGGAGCCATTAAGCATTGATTAAGCGCTAGCTGTGTGCCAGGCTCCGTGTTGTGTATTGGGGATGCAGAGAAAGACAACAGACAGCCCCAGCCCTCGAGGAGTCAGTCCTTAAGCATTTATTAAGGCAAAAGACTGCTGGGTAGCTCAGTGGATTGAGAGCCAAGAGGTCCTGGCTTCAAATTTGGCCTTGGACATTTGCTAGCTGTGGGACCCCGGGCAAATCATTTCACCCCTATTAGCTAGCCCTGATCATTCTTCTACCTTGGAACTGATACTTAGTATTAATTCTAAGACAGAAAGTAAGGATTAAAAAATAAAAAGGTAGACCTAGTTCTCAAGGAACTGCCCATCTAATGGGTGAGCTAGCATGCCAACAGCTATGTCCATACTCCTTGTAAACAGTGTAAATGGGAAGTAGTTTCAGAAGGAAGGAGTGGGAGAGAAGGACCAGCCAAGGTCTCTTGCCCAAGGGACAGAGCTTGAAGAAAACCAGATTGGGGAGGTGGGTAGAGGAGAGCCCTCCAGACCTAGAGATGGCCAGTGAAAAGGATAGACAGAGCCCCATGGAGACAAGGAAGATCTGGTTTCAGATCCAGTCACTTAACTGTTCTGTACTTTTCTTTAAACTGAGGGTATTGGATTAGATGGCTTCTGTTGTTGTTCAGTCATTTCAGACCCCATGGATCATAGCACTTCCATACTGGCAGTGGGGTTTTCTTGGCAAAGATACTTGGAGTGGTTGGCCATTTCCTTCTCCAGTAGGTTAAGGCAAACAGGTTAAGTGACTTATCCAGGGTCACATAGCTTGTGAGTATCTGACTGGTTTGAAGGCCAGCCCTCCAGTTGACCTTGAGAGGTCATCCTAAATCAGTGATCTTATATTGAAGAGGATGGATTGAAGAGGGGAAATCTATTGGAGTTAGAATTGACAAGACTTGGCCACTAATTGATATGGGAGTTGAGAAAGGAAAGACAAGCATGCATGACTCCAAATTGAAAATCTTGGGGACTAGGACAGTGGAGCCCTCTACAGAAATAGGGGAGTTTGGAGGAGGGATGGATGTGAACCTTTCCCTGATTCTTTCTCTCCATGGACAATCTGAAATAGAAAGAGAAAACCAATGCTGGAGACAAGTGACCAGATTTCAAGTGACACATCACCCCAACTCCCCGTGAGACCTTAAACAAGTTAGTTTTAATCTTCTTGGGACTTAGTTTCCTTGGCATTGTGGACATATCTGCATTTCCATCATTTTGCACAATGCCTGGCACAGAAAAAGTATTTAATAAATGCTTTTCTTTCATTTATAAGAGGAGAGTTGGACTAGAGGACCGCAAAGGTCCCTTTCAACTCTAGGTCTTTGATCCTAGTGTTCTAAGATCTGGGTTCAGATCCTGCCTCTGATCAATACTAAATGTGTGTGACCTCTGAAAGATATTTAATGTTGAAGTGCCCTCACGCAACCCTGACCAGAGACCATATGTGTTTCCTCTGCCAATGAAATCATTGGTCAGGAGGCAGTTAAGTGGCTCAGTAGATTGAGAGCCATGTGTAGAGATGGAGGTCCTGGGTTCAAATTTGTTCTCAGATACTTCCTAACTGAGTCACCCTGGGCAAGTCACTTAACTCTCATTGCCTATTCCTTACTGCTCTTCTGCCTTAGAACCAATACATAGTATTGATTCTAAGATGGAAGGTAAGGGTTTATAAATAAATAAAAGCAAAAAAAAAATCACGGGAGCAGACCCCAAAATTCTTACCCCTGGACATGTTATTATTGTCCCTTATACCCTTGTTGAAAACAGAGGTGACTTTTCTGTTTTGTCTTGGTATCCCCAGCTTCTAGCACAGTACCATACCATAGAGGGTGTTTAGTGGACTCTGATGGCATAAGATTGGTAGTGTAATGAGCACTGAATTTGAAACGAAGTGACTTGGGTTCAAACCTGAATACTATTGGAAGAAGAACTTCTGGTACAATGGAAAAGGTCCTGGATTTGGTTATAGCAACTGAGTTTTGAATCCCAGCTCTGCTCCCTGTTACTCAGATGACCTTAGAAAAGGAGCTGCATCTCTTGGGACATTGGTTTTCTCTTCTATTAAATAATGGGATTGGACTGGGTGACCTTGAAGGATCTCATGATACCTGTGTCTCAAAGAGGAGCCTATGATATTGACGTTGTAGTTTCAGGTATCAAACTCAGATTTTACATCCGAACTTGTTTCCTTTTTTCTTTGATTTTTTTCAGATTGAAGTTGTTATGCTTTAGTGGAAATATAAGATGCTGAAGTTCTTTATTATGGAAAATATCAATTCTAGAAAAAAATTCTCCCTAGTGAATGACAGCAATTAATTACTCATGCACATTTTGCAAATCAGTGTAACAGAAAATTTTGTGATAGGTGATGGCTTGGAACAAAATGATAACTGGAGCATCATCATTGTTGATTCCAAAATAGAGAACACATTCATTTAGAACCACCAGTATTTAGAAGTCAAAGAAGGCCATTCATTGTAAAGGTCTAGAAATGCAGTGCAGTAAGTCTGATGGCAATGACTCCAGTGGAAATGAATTTAATGGACCAGAATCCAATGGGACTGATTCCCTTGATAAAGAATCTGATGAGATATGGAAACAAAGCTTCAAACAGCAAAACAAAACTGTGACTGATAACAGGTGAGTTTGGCTTTTATTTTGATCAGTTTTCATTCTTCATCTAAGAGAAAAAGAGAAAAGAGACCAAATTTTAATTACTAGAGAAAAAAACCTGGATACAGATTGAATCAGTCTCATTCCCAGTAAATATCTAGGAAAATTAAGCTCATGTGGAGTAGATTTGAAAAGTTAGTAGTAGAAAATAGAGGCCTGTAGTTAATGGCAAAGGAGTAGATCTAGGAGGAAGGGGGGAGCAAATAAAAGGAATCAAGGCCTTTATGTATCAGTGGTGAAACATCAGTTCACTGAGGAAGAGAAACAACTTATGAAAATGGAATTTTGCCTTTTATTGCTTTTCAGTGAACAGCAAGATCGAAACAAGACTTCTGAAGAACTTATGATGGTGGTCCGGGAAATGAAAAAATATCTTCCATCAGAGAGAAATCATAAACCAAGTATTCTTGATGCCCTCAACTATGCCCTTCGATGTGTAAACAGTGTTCAAGGTAAAGTTGACTCAAGAGAAAACTCAGTAGTTGAAGCATGTCATTGGTCCAGTGCACTGTAAGCCCTTTCTCCACCAGAGTTGTTGCCATGGTTTCAGAATATACAGAATGAACCAAATGCATCAATTTCATTAAGTACATTGGATGAGTAAGACCATGATTAATATAAAATATTTTGTCTGGCAAAAGATGGGTATTTTCAGTGATACCCTTTATTTTAGAAACACTGATTTTAATTTACATTAAAAAATACTTTTGATCAAGTATAAAACATTTTTTAAAAATAGAACTCAGTTAATTAGTAATTGCCAATAAACTGCTAGTACCACTCTTTCCTATTCTTTCTCTTTTCCCCCCTCAAAACATACCCTTAAAGTTCTTCAGGTACATATCATCTCTCCCTATAATCTTTACAGATTCTAAATGCAGTCTAATTCCAGCAATAAAAACAATATGAATTTTCCTTTAGCACTGCATACTGCCTGCTTCCTTTTTTAGAAATGTGTGTGGTTAATTCCTTAAGTGTATTTGTAGCATGTATTTTCTGTATGATCTAGAAAATGTTCATGTGGAAAATCTCCATTGGAGAAACCCTCAAAATTTCAGTTTGCACATTTGCTTTAAAGGTACTATAAATGAGTTTGTAGATTTCTAATATGTAAGTCACTATTTAAAACAAACTTATTATTTAATTGGGTAGTATCATTATAAATACAAAACATTAATTTCTTATAAAAAATAAATATAATTCAAAGAATCAGTTTTAAAAATTATTAATTTCTGTTGTTTTCAGCCAACAATGAGTTTTTCCAGATTCTCAGACCAAATGGAGCACACCAAACAGATGTAACTAAGTACAGTCTCAAGGAGCTGGCTACCATTGCTTCAGAGCACACTTCTAAAAACACAGTAAGTGGCCCAGGATGGGTCCTGTCCTTCTCTACAACTTTTTCAGGACTTAGTCTATATGTAAATATTTAAAATCGAATAAACTGTATAGTTTAAAAAAGTGTAACCTAAGGTAGATAATGTGAGAAAATCCATTTAAAGTGCTTCTGCCATTGCCTTGGAGACTCTAAAAGACTAGTCTTTGCAATGTTTTGGATACTGTATAGTTCCTATAGCCATAGTATTTATGCCTGTTTGTCTAAAATCAAATGAAGAAAAAATCATTTCAACAGGGTGGCCCTTGTCACTTTTTTTCTGTTAGAAGGGTAATTTTCATTTTTGTCAGTATTAGTTACTTTTTCAGGCTTTTGCAAACTTAGGGAATAAGGAGTTTCCATCTATTTTTGTGTCTGCAGAGAAAACAAGACAAGATTGTGTTTCTTTAGAGAATCTCTTCATATTAAACAAAAAGTTGAGCCTCCTCTTAAATTGTATATCATTTAATATTCTGGAAATCAATGAATGATGCCATGTTGTTTTGAAATTATAGCCCAATTTCAATTTAAAATAAAGCTAATGGATTTAGTGCTACTCTCTTAGCAGAGGCCATTCAGCAAGCATTTATTGAATACTTTATACATGCCTTTTGAAACAGGGTGTGGTAGGGATAGAAGTAGTAACTGGAATAACAGATATCCAAGAGGCAACTAAAGAATGTGACCATGAAAAATGGGCATCTTGTACCAATTCTGTGATGATGGAGACAACCAAAGTAAAGAGATGCCCTGATGTAAGAGCTCATTGCTGTCTTGAGCCAGGCACTAGAGGGTTAACCAGAGAAGGAAGACTGCACATAAAGGGGGCTGGAAGCAAATGCCACATTTAGAGACAGGTGTCTTTAAACATTATTGAAGTTCTTTCATTTGGGCACTGTTGCATGGTCTAGGACAGAATCCAGGGCAAGAACTGGGTTCAAGTTCTACAACTGGCACATGCTCTGTCTCATATCCAGGTGACCATGAGCAAATCACTTAACCTCTAAATTCCCAAAGTAACTCTGAGAGAGATTATGAGTAAGTTTTTGATGTGCATTAGAGGAAGAAGCTTCTGAATCCTGAATCCCTGCATCAGTGAAGTCATAGATTCACACAATAAAAGATGGTTTGTGGGCAGGGAATGAGATGTCACATAATCCAAATATTGTAATGCTGTTTTGGAATTAAAAAAAAAATTAAGGTTGTAGCTGTTCATCATAAGTTGTAAAAGAAAATTACCTTATGATGGCTCTTGCTTATAAAGTTTAAATGTTTGCATTTTAAAAATGTCTTTGATAGGACACTTTTGTGGCGGTTTTTTCGTTTCTGTCGGGAAAGTTGGTACATGTTTCAGAGCAGGCTGCTCTTATACTGAACCGTAAGAAGAATTCCCTGGCATCTTCCCCATTTGTTGAGCTGCTTGACCCTCAAGATGTGAGGGTATTCTACGCACACACAGCCCAGGCCCATCTTCCATTCTGGAATGTCAGCACCCAAACAGGTGACATGAGCAGTGTTCCATTAATTCTCATTTAAAAAAAAAAAACAATTCATTTGCCTTTAATTTAGAATTGAATGCATATTTAATAAAATATGCAGTATAGTAAGACTAATGAGCAAGTGTTTTAAATAATTGGTTTTTAATGGGATAAAAATCTAATAATTTGCTCTGGTTGTTGCTAGCTTGATTCTACTTTGTATATGTGCTTGTAGGTATAGATATATAAATCTACGAATATAGAGATGCATCTCAAATGACAGCTTATAGCTTCATATACATTGTAAATATAACTAACATAAATTTTGGCCCTCATATATCTAGCTTACTACAGTTGAAGTATTTTTATCTCTGTTTTGTCTACAGTGTTGCTATTCAAATAGATTTTGAATCTCATGAATTGTGATTGAACACTGTGAAATCTTTCTCTTTCCTGTCCCTAAACTACTAAAGGGCTATCTTTTTTTTTTAAGCTTGTACCCATTTTCTTGTGTTAGAAATCTTTAATTAGAAAGTTCTTTTTGCCCTTTTTTTCTAGTGTCTTTTTATTAATATTTCATTCTTTTGAGTCATCTTAAAAGATATTTTGGTATTTTTCTATTGTCTTTGTGAAGGGTATCTCTTCCCAACCACTTTAGGGGTTCATTAACTCCCAGTCTTCTCCCCACCTGCCTGTTTACTTTTTTTTCAAAGTACTGTGACCTTCCTTTAGCCAGTGAATAATGTTGGATACTTGCTTTTTCAATTACAGATATTTGCAATCAGTCTTTTGTCTAATGTTACATAATTGTTTGAAAGTTGCCCATTTCTTTCTAGGCTAAGACTATTCTTTTTCTTAGCTACTCCCAACATTCTAAAGTGTTTCTGTTCATCTCATTACTCTTACAATCTTTTTGTCCTTTCTTTTTTAACTCATTCTTTAAATATCATCAGTACTTTTCTGCCCTGTCATTCTTCATTTATCTCGGTGCCCTCGTTGTCCAGCATGGCACATTTTCAAGGGTGCTTTGTATGGGCTAAGATTCAGGGCTTTATAGTTTTTGTGTTCTTCCCCATCTGTTTCTCTTTTACAAGCATTCTTCAGTGATCCACCCCAGTTTTCCTGATTCTCATTTGCCATTTCTTATCTCTTTTGCCTCATAGAACTTAATTCCTAAAGGTCTGATGACCTTAAAGTCTTTGCCTTATGTCATATTACTTTTGAGTCTCTGCTTTGGTGTACTTGCTCTTTCTTTATGCTGGGAATGTTCTTGAGGCTCACGTCTTTCCTCAGTATCATTTCTTGAGTTTCACTCAGTTTAATGATTTCTTCTTGGTTACACATAGTATTGATGGAATGAGATACTTGGATTTACCACTACCTTCAATGTAAAATCATTTTCTTTCATTGGACTTCTACTCCCCTATTCCTCATTCAAGGTTTAAGGAATAATTGCAAATTCTAGTGTCCTAGCATTAGAGGAATAAGTCCTTGCCCTTGAATCATTTTTGTGATTTTACAAAAATATAAATAAATTTTTAGAGGAAAAAATTAAGAGCCTCTATGATTTTACCAAGATAACTATATCAAAGCTTTGAAGTTGAAATTTGAATTTGGGTTTGAAAATCCAGTCTGATTCACACTTAACTTTCAAAACCTAGATCCATTGATTGCTACTAGTATGGCACTGGGACCACTAAGGCTTCCCTCTCCAGGTCAATCTATAAAATGAAGCTTCTGGGCTCAACAAGCTCTAGAGTCCCTTCCAGCTCTTTAACTCTGGGATACTTTAAAGCAGCCCTCTGCAATGGAATAAATGGATGCCTTTAGAATTCTGATATTAGAAAATAGATCTCTTTCTCTGTTCTGTATTATCTCAGGCTATGTAATCCAGTTTGGTGTATTTGTAAATCCATTTAATATGAGGTGTTTTTTTTAACCCTTTTGTTCTGTCTTATCAATACTGTGCATTACTTCCATGTCAGAAGAGCAGTAAGGGCTAGGCAATGGGGGTTAAGTGCCATGGTCACACAGCTAGGAAAACATCTGAGGTCAGATTTAAACCCAGGACCTTTAGTCTCTAGTACTGGCTCCCATTCTACTGATCACCCAGATGTCCCTGTCATTCATTTTTAATGATACTTATACAGTAATTAGTCCATGGTCTCAAACCTCCTAGTCTTGATTGTAGATAATAAGTCTACATTTATAGCAATTGTAAAGATAATTTTAGTGTTTTGACTTAAATATCTAAATTAATTTGGTCACCAGGGATGATTCCCAAATAATAAAATACCCAAGTCAGCTGGGAATTATGGAGATAATTAATTAATATAGAGAGAAGGAATTGAGAGAGAGAGAGAGAGAATTAATTTAAATTGCTCTGGCTCAGGCTGAGCCAGGCAGTAGTTAAAGGCCTTGGCCAAAGTGGCCTTCCTGAGTCTAAAGGAAAAAGGGAGTCAGTCTTATCACTCACCACTAGACCGTCTCCAAGGAAGCTCCAGTCCTCCACTGAACTCAATCTCCTGAACTGAGTTCAGAATCTTCTGAACTGACTTTTAGCCTCCTTTTAAAGAGAATTTTCTCTTATGTCACCTCCCCTAAATTTTTACGTATGCCAATCACAGTAGACGCTTTTTTCCAGGACTGCCCATTCTTAGTTCTCACCTTCTCTGGTTAGATTATATCTTTTGAGTACTTCACACTTCTTTGTTAAGCTTGCCTTTTGTGAGTTACTTGACATTTTTGTGATTAATTTAAGCTTTATAGGTACTTAACACCTTTTTGTATTAGATCTAAAAATAGACCTAGCTTATGGTTCTAGCTTTACTGTAAGGTATGAGTTAGGGACTTTCATTGTTCAATCAGGAGTTTACAACTTTATCTTCCCCTAAAGTATGTCTAAGTATGGGTGGAGTAATGTAAAATTCCCAAGACATTCCTGATTTTTGTTAGACCAAGTATCTCCATTGTTACAATAAGGAAATAGCTAAATCAAATTTTCTAAAGTACAGTCTGAGTAGTTTTTAAGATTCACACAATAAAGATGTAAACTCTATAAATATATATGTATATATATCATTTTAAATTTAATTGAACTTTGGCATTTGGTCAGACCAAAGGTACCTTCAGTGGCACTGTTTGTTTTGTGTAGCTACTGTCTGTAATGTTGCTTTAAAAAAGTTTGAGGTTATACTCAGAAGCATTTGGTTTTCCATGAATGACTTTTGATGGATCAGCGGTCAGGGAATTTTTCTAGGAGCTCCTTGAACCCCTTTGTCTTCTGCTTGTCCCTGGTATAGAGGCAGCAAGTCCTTCTGCCTTCCAGTGAGTGCTTTGTCATATGGTTCTTCCTTTTGTCATCTTTCTCCTGCCTCATTCATTTGTTAGAGCATGGTCACAAATTCTAGTGTTCTGGGGACTCTTAAACAAGTCTGTGCCCGTCGATGACACTCATGACTTTGTAAGTTTTCATCATGCCTCACCCTTCTGCCTTGTTAACTAGAGACCTCATTCTTTTTGCCTCAGAATTCTATATGATACCTTGGCCATTTGATTTTCTCTAGATCTCGAGATTTCCTCTTTGCTGGAGATGTGATGAACAGAACTTCAGATATTGGTCTAATATCTTAGGATTCTTAATGTTTGGCCCATTGTCTTTTGAATGGGTCTAATTTGCCATCATTCCTGTAACAAGCTGCTATGTGAAGCCATCATTGTCTAATTAAGCAGAGTTATTGTTGCATGCAAGTTCTTTCAAGAGATGATTAGGCCCCAAAGTATGGGAGAAGGTGTGTGTGAGATGGCATATACATTACATATAATATGCATATATATATATATAAATGGTGAGTATAGACTTTTCTGAAAGTCAGCTTGTTTCCTTGACCAACTTCCAAGTAAAGGAGCAAAATTAGAACAGTTATGGGCTAAGGAGGAGGAAGAACTTGGAGAACATTCTTGCTTGAGGTGATCATTTGCAATCTGTGTTTATTTCTGGCAGCCTCCCAGTATGAATATTCTCAAGTGAAGCCCTTTTTCTGCAGGATCAGGTAAGTATAGGATGCACCTCAGGTGGACTCCTATCACACACTCCTCCTGGGAATTGGGGGGCATGGGGAGGAGAATCATGTACAAAAGACATTTAAAGTAAGGGGATCTTGGCCTTGGAGGAACAAGCAGAGTTAAGGAGCAAGAGAAGAGGGGGAAATTCAGTTTAGGATCTAGGTTTTTATGTGATTAAATACTTATGAGTATAAAATACTCCTGAAAGTAAGCTAACATCTATGGTTCTTAGCAGCAGCCCTAGAAGTGAGAGGGATAAAAGTAGGATTTTGGATGCTAAGGAGATGGAGAGGTAAAGTAAGGTAGTTCCACTAGGTTTTAAAACTATGGTTTTACTCACTTCACCATCACCAAACACTTAAGTTGCCAAGTGGCAGAATGAGTAGTGTGAAGTAGTGAACAGAATGCCCGTCCTGGAGTCATGAGGACTGGGTTGCATTCAAGCCTGAGATGCTCCTGGCTGTGAGTTCCAGACAAGTCCCTTCATTGTTGTCTATCTCAATCTTCTCATCTGTCAAATGAGGAGATTGGATTTGAATGACCACTTACATTTACAACCCCAAATCTGTGATTTGTGATGATAAAAAAGAAATAGCACTGGGTATAGGGGCAAAATGTAGATCGTGATTTTCCACTTTTGAAAATAGACACATATATAATATATTTCCTTTTCTGAGAAATCACTGTGAAAATTTTGAATATTTTGGTCATCTGTCTTCTAAATAGTAACAACATTTATTTTAATCAGTTAATCATTTAAAATTTCCTCAGGGGAGGTAAAGACCGAGAACAAGAAACCTATTATTATCCGTTCCGGATCACCCCGTATTTGATCAATGTATATAATTCTACTGACACTGAATCAGAACCCTGCTGTCTTGCTCTCGTTGAGAAGATTCACTCTGGTTATGAAGGCAAGTCATTCAGTTTGTACAGATAGAAGCACATTAGGCGAGTGTGTGTGAAGTACCTGTATAACTCTGCAAACACATCTCTATATGAAGAGCAGAGCTTAGTCTCCTGAATCAGACACCTGGGATGAGGAAAGGCCTGGCCCAGCCTGCTGCCTAACCTTTTGGGGATTCACCCAGATCAAGCCCACACTTTATCTTTGTGACTTATTTACAAATCTCTTCAGTCATTTCCTTTGAGGGGCAGTATGGTAGAGAGATCTAGGAGGAGAATTTGAGTACAGGCACAAAGTTCTCATCTGGAGTGGGGAGGGGAAAAAGGGGAGATGCTGGAAGCCATTTAATTTTTTAGATCTCTCATGTGAAATGATGAAAATAAAAAAATAAAACTTCATCAAGGAGGTTCTTGTAAAATGAATTAATTCATCTAGCATTTCTTAAGGACTTTCTATGTGCCAGGTATTGGGCTAGATTTGTAGGTTACCAAAGAAAAGCCAATCATTGCCCTCAAGGACCTTACATTCTATTGTGGAGATTAATTTAATCAGAATGTCTGTGACCTATGACCTCACAAGTGTAGGGGTGCAGGTGGGGGGTGTATGTCCATGAAATTGCATTCAGGTACAAGAATTGAGTATTGACCTTCCGGTATCTCCCACCTCTTTCTCTTCCTCCCTCCCCAACTTTGCCTTAAATAAACCCCTGTACAAGCTACACTTGCATACTTACTTCCCAAGTATATATCTGGCATGCACACAAGCCTGATACCCACCTTTTTTTCCCCTTTCAAAGTGACTTTATACTAGGAGCAGTCTAACTCTGGGATCAGTAATTACATACAAAGTATCTAATGCAAACTCCAGCAAGTAGGTCACCAATGTGATCATATTGCCTACTGACGTTCCTTAAAAGCAGAACACAGAATGTACAGACAGGGATGTTTTGCTAACTTTAAAGTTTCTTAGGAAATCTATCATAAAGTATAACTTGTTTTCGAGTGACAAAGCAATATATCTAAACCCACATAAGTATCTACTGTTTAACATTACCAGTTTAATTCACACAAATCAAGAAATGCAAATACCAAAAAAAAAAAAGTCTTTTGTAGTTCACGTCAGAAGGTTATTCTTTGGGTTTTGGAAATTTTTTCTTTCCTTAAATTTTTCCAATCATAGAACCTATTTGATTAAGTGAAAAATGAGCCCATTCTTTAGTGATCTCTAGATACCATTTCATTTCTGCACAATTCTTAAATGCCATTGTACTTTTTCATCCAATATTTGAATTTAAGTTGCTTTTTAAAAAATAAGTACTTTGCACATTAGAAGCTTTAATAGGGTCTTTGTCTAACTATCCCACTCTGCTGCCCATTTCAAAATCATATAGATTAAAATGTTGCTGAGATTTTAATGAAAATTGTCAGCACTTAAAATAGTACTTGTTAGTGAAATTTGTCACTTATTTTAAATAGATTTATATTCCTTATGTATGCTCTTATTGTTTAGACATATAACAGATTCACAAAATAGCTACAATAGTTAATGAATATTTATTGGCATTTTAAAGATATCAAGGTATGTGTTTTCCTAGCTCCCCGGATCCCCGTGAATAAAAGGATCTTTACAACAACACATACCCCAGGGTGTATGTTTCTTGAAGTGGATGAAAGGTGGGTACTTCTGTAAGCCTAAACCAGTGAGAAATACATTTCTGAAAATGGCTTCCCATTCAGCACATTGAGGTTTATGTTGTTAAAGCACATCTTTTTAGTATGTCTTAAGTCTCTCTCTTTTTTAATAAACTAGATCTTAACATTAAAAAAAATTGTTCCAGTGATTGTGTTAACTAAAAATGCTTTCTTTTTTACCTTTGAAAAAATGCTTCACCTACTCATCTTGACAGTAGCCACATTAGGTAGACAGAGCAGAGATTACCTGTTTTACATATGAGAAAAACAGATCTGATAAGGAGGAGAGACTTGTCTAAGACAAGATCGTGAATGAGGACCTCACTGTAAATTGTCAGACCTCCCAACCACCAAATTAGTTAGGATGGTAATAGAGTATGATTGATATGAAAAGGTCTTAACTTCTGAAAGAGAAGCTGAAACTGACTGCCTTGTCCTTAGTTTTTGTTTTTGTTTGTTTGTTATAAGGCATACCACACATCACAGAGATAGCATGATATCTTATTTACATGACAGTGGGATTTACTCAGTATGGCACTTCAAATACAACTCATTTAAAAGTGTTAATTGCTGAAACTATTTGCACTGTAAAATACTCATCATTTTACTGCTATAGGAAATTTTGGTACAGTTAGCTTTTACAAAGCCTTCTTGGTAGGCTTTGTTTATCTTTGTTTGTTCCCTTAAAGTCTTAGCTCATAACCATTATCATAGACAGTTTTCTGCACTAATTTTGTCAATTAAAATTACCTTTGAGGAAAAAATACTGGGAATTAGATTTGGTTGGAAAGGGTTCACAAATATCATTTCTCAAATGTTTTCTTTATGGTGATGTATGTCCAACCCAGAGCTGTACCTTTGCTGGGCTACCTCCCTCAGGACCTGATTGGAACCTCTATCTTAATGTACCTGCATCCAGAAGATCGTCCTCTGATGTTTGCTGTCCACCAAAAAAGTAAGTGAATGGGTATGTGTAGGAAAAAGGCTTTTTTCATATGGACTCTACATCATTTATTGATTCTATTACCCTATTTCTGATCATTATACTTTGGCCTTCAGCCTGATTAGCAGTGTCCTGAATTCCAACTATCTTATCAATGTGATCATGCTGTTTATTTTTTAATACAATTTAATTGACCTCTTGTCTTTTTATCGCCTTCATTTCCCATTGTATTGCTCCCTTCTCCCCTTCCCAGAGAATTCAACCTTTAAAGTGAAGGGAAAAACTGGTATAACCTATATCAGATTATTTACTGCCTTGGAGAGGAAAAAAATCTGAATCCTAAAATGTCAGAAATGATTGTCAAAAATTATTTCTTTGTGTAACTGAAAAAAATGAATAAATATTTTAAAATGAAGAAGGGGAAAAATTCAGCAAAATTAATCCAAATATCAAAAAAGGCTGAAGCTTTTCTGCAATGTTCCACATACCTGGTCTCCAGCCTCTGTGAAGAAGAGGTGGCAGCAGGGGCCTTCTCCTGTCTCTCCATTGAGCTAAGCGCTCTAATCTCCATTTTTCCTCACACAGTATCAATTGTGTGTGGTGGTGCTTTTTCACATCAGCATTATTCTAGTGATTGTTTCTGTTGTTTTCCTCAATCTGTTCCTTTACTCAACACCAGTTTCTCTAGGTCTTCCATGTGTTCCTGGAGCCCATCCCATTCAGTGTTTCTTACACATCCATACTGCTTCCCCTGCATTGATTACAATTTGTGGAGCTGATCCTTCACTCTGTGAATGTTACTTGTTTCCTATCCTTGGCAACTACAGAAAACAATATTGTAAATATTTTGGTTTATGAGGATTTTTTTTGCATTAATCTCTGCCTATGATTTATGCCTGCAGTGGAACCCCACGGACAAAGTGTGAGGGCCTATTAGCCACTTTCTTTACATAATTCTAAATTGTTTTCCAAAAAAGCAGTTTACAGTTTCACCAACCATGCATTGTTTTGCCTGCCTCTCCAACATTGACTCTCCCCATCTTTTGTATTTTTGCTTTTTTGCTGGATGTAAAGAGAAGCCTCTGAGTTGTTTTGATTTGATTTCTTTTATAATTAGTCATTGAAACATTCTTTCATATGATTGCTTGCAATCCTTTTAAGAATTTTGTTTGTTTATATCCTTTTATCTTTAAAGGAATAGTTTTTGGTTTCATTTATTTCTCATGGATTGAAGCTCCTAAGTATGTATTTAATAAAATGATTCTTCCCTACCCAGGCATTTCCTCTTACTCCAGTTGTGTTAGTTTTATCCATACAAAAGCTTTTTGCTACCCCACCAGAGGGTTGGGGAAACAGCTAGATGGCTCAATGGATAGAATACTGGACCTGGAGTCAGAAAGACCTAAGTTCAAATCTGGCCTGAGATAGTGTGATCATAGGCCAGTCATTTGATCTATGACTTGCTTAGTTCCCTCATCTGTAAAATGGGGATAATACCATCCCTTACTTCCTAGAGTTTTCATGAGGATCAAAAGTGTAAAGTGCTTAGCACAATGCTTGGCACATAATAGGTACTATATAAAGGTTAGCGATTACTATTTTCAATTTCATGAATGAAAATTACCTATTTTATCTTTTGTAATTATGTCTGTCCTTTGATTAAGAATTCATCCTTTGGCCATAACTTGAAAAAATATATGATTTGTTTCTCTTTTAATTTTCAATGGAATGATTTTTTAAAAACCTTTATTTTCCATCTTAGAATCATTACTGTGTATTGGTTCCAAGGCGAAAGAGCAGTAAAGGCTAGGCAATGGGGTTAAATGACTTGGCCAGGACCACACAACTAGAAAGAATCTGAGGTCAAATTTGAACCCAGAACTCCCCATCTCTGAGCCTGACTTGCTGCCCCAGACTTCTAATATTTAACTCATTTACTGATTTTGAATTTGTTATGGTGTTTGGTATAAGATGTTGACTTAAATAAATTTCTGCTAGATTGCTTTATAATTGTTCCAATAATTCTCATCAAACGGAGAGTTCTTTCATAGGTAATTTATCTTTTGGAGTTTATTGAAAACCAATTATTTGAGTTCAATTGAAGATAATTATTTTTAAGAAGAATAAGCAATAAATAAGCCCTATATAAAAGATTTCAAATCATTTTTATTATACTTTTAAAGGCAGTGTACTAGAAAACTCAAGAATAAATACCTTCAGAATAGACAAATAATTTTTCTTTTTTAATTTTTCTTTAGAATATTTTTCCAAAGATTCATGATCCCATCATGACCCCACCACTCCTACCCCCTGTAAACCTTAAAATTTCCCAGACCCTACTTTATAAGATTGGATTAAGACCATTCCCCATTTGGGCAGTGAACTCTACTTAAAGCAGGAATGTGAGAATTCTACTTTACCTACTTGGGTCTGCCCTAGGGGAAGATAAAGTTGTAAACTCTTTTCTGAACAATGAAAAGTACTTAAACCCATACTTTTCTTAAGCTAAGTACCTATAAAGGTCAAGCAACTTGTGAATTTACAAGGAACCAAGAACTGGAAAACTTACTCAGAGCTTTCCTGGTGTGAATTACTCAAAAATCCACACCTTCTTAGGTGTGGACTAAAAATGGGCTGTCTTTTAGAAAAACGTCTACTGTGATTGGTAGATGTAAGGACTTAGGGGTGGTGACATAGGAGATTTTGCCCTTAAAACTAAGAGCTCAGGGAAGAGCTGAGGAGTCATTCTGAAACATTCAGATTGGAGAGACTCATTCTGTGGAGACTGATTCTGAAACATTCAGATGGAGGAGGGAGCTGGTGAAAGCAGCTGAGATGCTGCTGGCCTGGTGTCATTAGAAATCCTTACTTAGATCTTATGGTGAGTTATAAAAAACTGACTGATTTCTCTTTTAAGACTCAGGTCTAGGCCATATTGGCTTTGAGGCCCTTCATACTTTTTCCTTTCTTACTCTCTCTCTTTCTTTTGATTACTCATTGTATTGTTAATTAAAATCTCTATAAAACCCAATTGACTTGGGTATTTGAATAATTGGGAATATTTCCCTGGCGACCATCTTATATTTGATTTTAAACCCAAGACACTGTAGTGAAACATATTTCTGTGGTAAAATTTACTCACCCTCTCTTATATCTATCACAATTTATATCTTCCACTATTTTAATCACTACAGTTTAAGACCTCAACCATTTTAAATCTCACAGTTTATGGTGACCCCACCACTTCTACCCCCTCACAGAGCCAACAAGCAGTTCCACTGAGTTATACATGTATCATTGTTCAAAACCTATTTCCATGTTATTTGTATTTGCAGTAGAGCAATTCTTTAACATCAAAACCCTAATCACATCCCCATCGCACTATGCGGTCGGTCATATATTTTTCCTAATGCATTTATGATTCCACAGTTCTTTCTCTGAATGTGAATGACGTTCTTTCTCATAAGTTCCTCTGGATTGTCCTGGGTCATTGCATTGCTACTGGTAGAAAAGTCCATTACATTTGATTGTGCCATAATGTATCAGTCTCTGTGTATAATGTTTTCCTGGTTCTACTCCTTTCACTCTACATCAATTCCTGGAGGTTGTTCCAATTCACATGGAATTCCTCCAGTTCATTATTCCTTTGAGCACAATAATATTCCATCCCCAACAGATACTAGAATTTATTCAGCTATTCCCCAATCGATGGACAACCCTTCATTTTCCAATTTTTTGCCACCACAAAGAGTACGGCTATGAATATTGTTGTACAAAACGAATAATTTTTCTTGACCAGTATCTTTATGTTAAACTAATTGTGCTTTCATTTTGTTGCTTTTTGTAGTCTTAAAATATGCAGGCCAACCTCCCTTTGAACATTCACCCATCAGATTTTGTACTCAGAATGGAGATTATGTTATATTGGATTCCAGCTGGTCTAGCTTTGTGAACCCCTGGAGCCGGAAAGTTTCCTTCATCATTGGCCGGCATAAAGTCCGAACGTAAGTCAGTGGAGATGTTGAGTGTTCTGAGCAAAGTTTTTACACTAAAATGTGTGAAAGCTAAGACTTTTCCTCCTGAGGACCTTGATATACAATGCTCACTAAGGGTTATCAGGTTCATGGTCATTTGGACTTTCAATAAAGGATTTATTATGCTTTTACTAGGGGAGAAAAATCCAAGTACAGTGATACTTTGATCCTTAATTCTCTGGATTAGTCCTCATTTTTTTAATTACCTGTGGTTTCAAACTAGAAATAGGAAGTGATTATTTTTCCTTATGTTATCATAATTGTCTTCATTATGGTGGAATCATAATTAACTGTAGAATACTTATTTAATAATTTTTGGGAAACAAAACATTTATTTTTATTTTTAAATTATCTTGAAGCATTTTACTTTAACATGGATGACTCAAATAAGATAAAAGTATGATCTGTAACAAGGGGAAAGTAAGATTGAAGGGAAACACAGAAATCATAACTGCGAATGTGAGTGGTATGAACTCACTCATAAAATGGAAGAGGATAGCAGAGAGGATGAAAAGTCAGAATCTCACAGTATGCTGTTTATAAGAAACACATTTAAAGCAGGGAGACACACAGAATAAAAGTAAGAAAATGGAGCAGAATCTGTCATGTTTCAGCTATGATCTCAGACAAAGCAAAAGTGAAAATTGATTTTATTAAGAGAGATAAGGAAGGAAATTGCATCTTGATAAAAGATACTATACAAAATGTAGTAATATCGAAATTAAACATATGCACCAAATGGCATAACATCTAAATTCCTTAAGGAGAAGCTACATGAGTTATCAGAGGAAATGGGCAATAAAATTATATTATTAGGGGACATTCATCTTCCCCTTTCAGAATTAGTTAAATCAAACCAAAAAAATAAGCAAGAAAGCATTTAAGGAAATGAATAGAATTTTAGAAAAGTTAGATTTGATAAGACCTCTGGAGAAAACTAAATGGGAATATAAAGGAATATACCTTTTTCTCAGCAGTATATGTCACCTTCATAAAAATTGATCACATAATAGGACATAAAATAGCCTTACAGTAAATGCAGATAAGCAGAAATACTAAATGCTTTTTAGACCATAATGCTATAAAAAGTACACTTTACAAAGGGCTACAGAAAAAAATTAATTGGAAACCAAAATATGAGTTGTATTTCAGAATAACAAGGAACCAAGGAAAATGCATAAGGGAGCCTGCCTCTCTGGAGGGTCAGATGAGCACTTTGTTCAATATAAAGAGTTTATGCTGGCTATTGTTATAGTTAAGAGAGCCCAAGAGATGGACTCTTACCCCTGAAGCCCCTTTAGAAATGTACAGACTCACTTCAAGAAGGAAAAAGGTCTAGTTAGCAAACTGGACCTGGGAAGCCAGAACTGATTTTCAGGGACCAAATTTTGTGAGTGAGACTTCACATTTTAAGTGTCCCTCATGAATCACTGAAATGAGAAAAAAAAATTGCAACTTTTTCTTAGTATTTGTGAACACATCCTCATGTGGAATTTGTATTTCCTGTTTTCTCTCTTGGAATCAAAGTACAGTCTTCTGCAAGAACCATATGAGCCATCTTTACACACACACACACACACTTTTTTTTTAATGAACTGGATTTCATCCAGCTTGGCCTGAACTGTCTTTCACTTGGCATTTTACAGGAGTCCATTAAATGAAGATGTTTTTGCCACCAGAATCAAGAACATGAGCAGTATTGACAAAGATATAATGGAATTACAAGATCAAATTTACAAACTTCTCTTGCAGGTAAAATAAGATCTAGAAAGTGTGCTCTACTCCTGATCCCTGTGAGGTTTGTTTTGTTTTGAGACAAGCTCTCCCACTAAGCTGACCCCACCGCATTTGCCATGGGTACAGAAATCTTGACCACCCAGGCTGCTCTATTTGCTCTTCCCAGGAGGCCTGGATGCCCTTTTTGCTCAGGGGTTCTCATCCTGACTTAGGGCAGATTCAGTGGAGTTGGCCTTCCTAAGCTCCAGTAAGCTGCCTATCATGTCCTACCATGGTCAAGAGGTGACCCTTCTCTGTCAATCCCAGAAAAGCTTTGCAGCTTTTTGTTGGGGTGAATAGTTTTTATTCTTTTTCTTGGCAGGCAGCCTCTTTATATTCATGAGAACTCATTACAGTTCATCTTCATCAGATGTCGACCTTTCATTCTATGTATAACTTGGAGGTTGTGTTTCATTCTCTCTTACTCCCATGCATACCAATGCATTCAACCTCTGGATTTTATGGATTTTACTTAAGTATTTTTTAATAATTCTAAGAGAAAAAGTCTATTGGCAATATGAAATTCCACACCCTTGCTAGTTACTGAGAAGGGTAAAATTAAGCTTTAGAGTGAATTATTAAAAGCACCTATTTCTAGAATCAGATATTTCTTGAATTACAAAATTATTTCTGCAATGTATATTCTGATATAAATATTTATACAGTAGAAACCATTACACTGCCCATTGATTTTCAGACTTTCCCAAAGCCCTAAGGCTTAACAAATAAGGAAATCAAGGCCTCAGAAAGCTATTGAATGGCCTGTTCCAAGTTATACAAGTAGCAAAGTCAAGGCATTAGACCATATCACCTTTATAATCCCTTCTAGCTCTAAAACTATTATTTGAGGTCCTTGGGAAAAAGTGGTCATTTTTTGTTTTAATTTGTTCAGATGCTTCTCAGCTCTCCTTTAACACAGCCCAAGGGGTCAAGGGCCTCTGTAATGAAAGGTTTAACAACCTTAGGGTTTAGAAACTCTTCTGTTGGGCAACTCTTTTCTCTCAAATGGTCCCATGAGCCTAAGGCTGCTATTGTTGTAAGGATCTCTCAATTATCAAGCAGTTTGGTGGACTTGAACTTGAGCCATGAGCCAGTGGCCCTAGGAACATATAGCAGAAAGAGGCTTTCCTGAAAAGTCTGGAGGGTGTCTTGTTCTTTACTTATGACAAGTCAAATTGACATTCCCTAGGAATAAAAATTTACCAGAACCATGGAAGAGAAGGACTAAAACGTGAAATACTAATTTCAACTAATAGAAAGTTTGCAAAGAGATGTTGGGGGTGGTTGTGTTCTCATTTGCAGCCTATTGCCGTTATTGTAACACAGGAAGCTTCAAAGGCCTTCTCATTGGCCATCCCAGTAATGTTCTAAACCAGATCTAACAGGATGGGAAGCCTTCCGTATCATGAACTGAATTTGAGAGGAGAACTTAATTGATCCCTAAGTTTTTTGAGGGGTGGGCC
This sequence comes from Monodelphis domestica, assembly GCF_027887165.1. Lineage (NCBI taxonomy): Eukaryota > Metazoa > Chordata > Mammalia > Didelphimorphia > Didelphidae > Monodelphis > Monodelphis domestica. The sequence continues at coordinate 403,271,188 of NC_077230.1, read as the reverse complement.
CTCTCTCAGTTAGGATACTTGGGTACTCCACTGTGTCTTCTCAGCCAAGAGCTCAGGGACATATTTTCCTTGCAGCCGGTTCATGTTGGTGGGTCCAGTGGCTATGGGAGCTTGGGAAGCAATGGATCACAGGAGCATTACATTAGCATCGCATCATCTAGTGAATCTAGTGGAAACTGTGTCGAGGAAATCCAGAAGGAGCCAGTAAGTTCATTCTTTAATATTTTTATTCAAATTAATTTTCTTTTATAAATTTAAATTGGAACAAACTAAAGTGTCAGTTCTGAGCCCAGCACCTGCTGAAGTAGCCAGGTTAATTCATAATAACAATAATAGCTAACATTTATTAAGCACCTGCTATGTGTCAGGTACTAGGCTAAGCAATTTACAAATATTTATCTCATTGGATCCCCATAACCACCAAAGGTAGGCAAGGACTTTTATGATCCCCTCTTTACAGATGAAGAAACTGAATTAGGCAGAGACTACTTCCCCAGGCTCACCTAAACAGTCAGTATCTGAGGCTGGGTCTGAGTCTTCTTGACTCCAGCAGCTTGCCCCTCAAACCCTGTGCTCTGTGGCTCCCTCAGTGACTAGTGACTTCAGTGAGTGAAATCAGGTTTGGAAACAGACCTATAAAACCCAAGATGACACCAGTTTGGCCTGATTATTGAGGCTTCTTCCACAGATGGATGTTTTTGTAACTAGGTTTGTTGAGAATTGGTTTGTGCCATGTGACCCTGTGCTTGGGTCCTTAGATGGTTGTAGATACCCTATAGTAATCCAGGGGAAGAGAGTGTTTGGCCTTGGGGCAGAGAGGTGTGAGTTCAAAACCAGTCTCAAATACTTAATAGCATGTATGTGACCCTGAGTAAGGGTATATCACCTTGCCTGCCTCATTTTCCTCACCAGTAGAATGAGGCCATTGAACTCAGCAACTTCTAAGGACCTTTCTAGCTTTAAATCAGTCCGTGCTCTGATTTTTTTTCTGTAATATATTTTGATGAATTTTCCTATTGTTTCCCCTTTTCCTCCCAAGATGACATTGCAACAGGTCTGTGCCACTGTCAACAGAATCAAAAATCTAGGTCAACAGCTATATATTGAATCAAGGACCAAATTATCAAACCAACAGTTTACAATATCAAATACAGAGCAACAAGGTGAGTTGGCATTATTTCTCATAGATAAAGTTAATAAATACTTTATCTTTTAAGATATGGCTAAAAGCTCTTGTCTATTTTTAAATAATTTTTTGTTCAACCTTGCTGATATTAGAATTTAGTCACAATTATGTTGCTGTGATATTTTTACTCTGGAAATAGACAAATGCCAATAATTACTGCCAAGGAATTTATAGAACATTGAGGATATTTTTTCTGATAGTTTGCTCACTACAAACTGAAACCCAGTTTTTCTAGACCATGCTTCAGAATAATACAGTAAGAATACAATTTAAAAAAATACATATTCAGTATGAAAAGAATAAAGTTGTTCTTTTCCATAAATTCAGACAATCAGAATATTTACCATATCATTTGGGTGTGAAACCTGCCATTTTGATGTGAGGTGAGGTGATGGATTCTGGGGTATCCCTTGTTTTTGCATTGTTGTTGCTACTCATTGATATAGTAGGAAAAAATCTTAAAATGAGGTGCTCAAATTGCATGTTATTCACCATCTCTAATTTTGGTGTCCTGGTCGTACTTTAACTCACTCTCTGTTTGAACAGAATGTTAATCTCTGGAGGTTGGACTGTTTTTGTCTTTGAAAGACATTTTTTGAAATGAAATGAAAATGAAAGCATTGTCTTTGGTAGCATTTTGTATGGCACATAAACTTTCATTTTAAAAATGGCAGGAGCACACTCTTTTCTCCTGGCACAATAATAGCAAGAACTAACATCTAAAGAGGGCAGCTAGGTGGTGCCATAATGAATAAAGCCCTGGGCCTGGAGACAGGAAGGTTCATCTTCTTGAGTTCAAATTTATCCTTAGACACATACTATAGCTATGTGAGTCTGGCAAGTCACTTAACCCTATTGACTTCAGTTTCCTTATCTATGAAAGAAATTGGAGGATAAAATGACAAACCATCCTAGTATCTCTGAAAAGAAAATATAGAATGGGAACATGAAGAGTCAGACATGACTAAAAACTGCCTGAACTTAGTGCCCAAAGGCTGGCAAAGCACTTTACACTAATTAACTCTTTTGAATTAGTTCTGACAACCCAGATAGCAATACCAGCTCACTTTTTATCAGGACATGATATAGGAGGCTCTGCTCCTTTGACAGGTGGTTAGCTAATGATAATAGCACTGCTTCCTCTAAGACTGTCCCATTTTTTTTGCATGAACACTCCAGGCTCAACTATTTGTTTTAGGTGGTGAATTGAAGTTTTAGTGTTTTTTTAAGACTCAAGGATATAATGGGCAAAAAGCCTTTTTTATCTTTTGACTTTTTCTTTAAACTCTTACTTTTCTGAGGGAGAAAGGGGGGGTTATCTATAAAAAAGTTGGACTGGGTTATATTTAAAATAGGGTTGCCAGGAATTTATATTAATTCCAAAGAGATTTATTTATAATTTATTTACAAAATATAGAAAGAGTAAAGTAAGAAAATCAGAGAGAGAATAGGGTAATATATATATAGCCTAAGCACTAAGTAATTTACTTCCAACTCATGGCTCAACCTGGGCAGAGAGAGTTAGTCCTTAGGCCTTGGCAAAGCCAAGGACCTAGGGAAGACTCTCCTGAGGCTGGGATTTTTTTTTTTTCCCAGAAAATCCAGCAGTTAAGAGTCAGCTTTTCACTCACCATGTGTCAGTTAAAAGGAAGAGATTTTTAGAACAGCTTGGTCTCAGGTCTAGCCTCCACTTCAAAGAATGAAGAACTATCTCTCACAGGAAGTGACAGCTCCTTTTAAAGATGCTTTTTTTTTGCATCACTTCCTGTGTCTTCCCCGAATTTTACGTCTGCCAATCACAGTTGAAGCTTTGCTTTAAGACTGCCCAGGGGCAGTTAGTTTAATTCTGATTTGTCACCCACTATTGCACACATGGGTCACAGACCTCCCACTTAGTGATTAAGTGGGATGTTTATACTTTTGGTGATTAGATCTAAAAATGGGCAGATCTCCATACTCAACTTTTTTTTTTCCTTTTAAACATTATTTTATTTGGTCATTTTCAAACATTATTCATTGGAAACAAAGATCATTTTCTTTTCCTCCCCACCACTCCCACCACCCCTCCCATAGCCGATGCATGATTCCACTGGGTATCACATGTGTCCTTGATTCGAACCCATTTCCATGTTGTTGGTATTTGCATTAGGGTGTTCATTTAGAGTCTCTCTCCAATCATATCCCTTCAACCCCTGTAGTCAAGCAGTTACTTTTCCTCAGTGTTTTTACTCCCACAGTTTGTCCTCTGCTTGTGGATAATGTTTTTTCTCCTAGATCCCTGCAGATTGTTCAGGGACATTGCGTTGACACTAATGGAGAAGTCCATTACGTTCGATTGCACCACAGTGTATCAGTCTCTGTGTATAATGTTTTCCTGGTTCTGCTCCTTTCGGTCCTGCATCACTTCCTGGAGGTTGTTTCAGTCTCCATGGAATTCCTCCACTTTATTATTCCTTTGAGCACAATAGTATTCCATCACCAACATATACCACAATTTGTTCAGCCATTCCCCAATTGAAGGGCATCCCTTCATTTTCCAATTTTTGGCCACCACAAAGAGCACAGCTATGAATATTCTTGTACAAGTCTTTTTCCTTATTAACTCTTTGGGGTACAAACCCAGCAGTGCTATGGCTGGATCAAAGGGCAGAGAGTCTTTTATCGCCCTTTGGGCATAGTTCCAAATTGCCCTCCAGAATGGTTGGATCAATTCACAACCCCACCAGCAATGAATTAATGTCCCTACTTTGCCACATCCCTTCCAGCATTCATTACTTTCCTTTGCTGTCATGTTAGCCAATCTGCTAGGTGTGAGGTGATACCTCAGAGTTGTTTTGATTTGCATCTCTCTGATTATAAGAGATTTAGAACACTTTTTCATGTGCTTATTAATAGTTTTTATTTCTTTATCTGAAAACTGCCTATCCATGTCCCTTGCCCATTTATCAATTGGAGAATGGCTTGATATTTTGTACAATTGATTTAGTTCTTTGTAAGTTTGAGTAATTAAATCTTTGTCAGAGGTTTTTATGAAGATTGTTTCCCAATTTGTTGCTTCCCTTCTGATTTTAGTTACATTGGTTTTGTTTGTACAAAAACTTTTTAATTTGATATAGTCAAAATTATTTATTTTACATTTTGTGACTCTTTCTAACTCTTGCTTGGTTTTAAAATCTTTCCCTTCCAAAGGTCTGACATGTATACTATTCTGTGTTCGCCTAATTTACTTATAGTTTCCTTCTTTATGTTCAAGTCATTCACCCATTCTGAATTTATCTTGGTGTAGGGTATGAGATGTTAATCTATTCCTAATCTCTCCCACACTGTCTTCCAATTTTCCCAGCAGTTTTTTATCAAATAGTGGATTTTTGTCCCAAAAGCTGGGGTCTTTGAGTTTGTCATAGACTGTCTTGCTGAGGTCATTTACCCCAAGTCTATTCCACTGATCCTCCTTTCTGTCCCAAAGCCAGTACCAAATTGTTTTGATGACCACTGCTTTATAGTATAGTTTGAGATATGGTACTGCAAGTCCTCCTTCCTTTGCATTTTTTTTTATGATTTCCCTTCCTTGATCTTTTGTTCTTCCAAATGAACTTAGTTATGTTTTTTTATAATGTCAGTAAAGAAGTTTTTTGGTAGTTCAATGGGTATGGCACTAAATAGATATATAAGTTTGGGTAGGATGGTCATTTTTATTATGTTAGCTCGTCCCACCCATGAGCAATCAATGTTTTTCCAATTGTTTAGATCTAGTTTTAACTGTGTGGAGAGTGTTTTGTAGTTGTGTTCATATAGTTCCTGTGTTTGTCTTGGCAGATAGATTCCTAAGTATTTTATATTGTCTAGGGTGATTTTAAATGGTATTTCTCTTTCTAATTCTTGCTGCTGAAATGGGTTAGAGATTTTTAGGATCTCTAATTTAGTCTTCATCTGAGGATTTTTAATTTGTTTGCTTTCTAATTTTTTAATTTGCATGCCCAGTTCATTGACCTCTACCCTTCTTAATTTGTTAATATATGAACTCAAAAATATAAATTTCCCCCTGAGTACTGCTTTGGCTGCATCCCATAGGTTTTGAAAGGATGTCTCATCATTGTCATTTTCTTCAATGAAGTTATTTATTGTTTCTACGATTTGTTCTTTAACTAACTGGTTTTGGAGAATCATATTGTTTAATTTTCAATTAATTTTTTATTTACCTCTCCATGTTCCCTTATTAATTATTATTTTCATTGCATTGTGATCTGAGAAAGTTGCATTTATTATTTCTGCTCTTTTGCACTTGTTTGCAATGTTTTTATGCCCTAATACATGGTCAGTTTTTGTGAATGTACCATATGCTGCTGAAAAAGAAGGTATATTCCTTTTTGTCCCTATTTTTTTTTCTCCACATGTCTACTAAGTCTGATTTTTCTAAGATTTCGTTCACTTCTCTTACCTCTTTCTTATTTATTTTTTGGTTTCATTTATCTAGTTCTGATAGAGGAAGGTTCAGGTCTCCCACTAGTATAGTTTTTCTATCTATTTCATCCTTGAGCTCCTCTAGTTTCTCCTTTCGAAATTTGGATGCTATGCCATTTGGTGCATACATGTTGAGTACAGATATTTCCTCATTGTCTATACTGCCTTTTATCAGGATGCAATTACCTTCCCTATCTCTTTCAACTAGATTTATTTTTACTTTGGCTTTGTCGGATATCATGATTGCAACTCCTGCCTTCTTTTTATCAGTTGATGCCCAATAGATTTGGCTCCACCCTCTTACTTTCACCCTATGTGTATCTACCTTCCTCATGTGTGTTTCTTGTAGACAGAATATATGGTAGGGTTTTGGATTCTAATCCACTTTGCTATTTGCTTGCGTTTTATGGGTGAGTTCATTTCATTCACATTCAGAGTTATGATTACTAGCTGTGTATTACCCAACATTTTGATTTCTACTCCTGTTCCTGCCTTTTCTTCTTTCACTATTTCCTTCTACACCAGTGTTTGTTTTTAATCAGTCCCCCTACTTCCCACCCTTATTTTACTTCCCTTTCTACTCCCCTCCCTTTTTTGTCCCCCTCCCCCTTTATTTTCCCTGTAGTGTTTCTAAAATTAACCCCCTGCCCCCTCCCTCCCTTGTACTGATTCCCTCCTCACCAGTCCGTTTGTTACCCTTCTACTCCCGTATAGGGCACAAATATATTCTCTGCCGCAATGGATTGGATTGTTCTTCCCTCTTGGGGCAATTTCAAAGCACATAAGAGTTGAGTATTTCCTATCTCCAACCTCTTTACCCTTCCAGTGTATTGATGTTCATCCCCCTCCTACCATGAGCTTCTTTGTGACATATAAATTTGCCCCCATTTGTTTCTTTTCCCATTTCTTTTAATATTAACCTATTTTTTAGTTCTAATTATATATATATATGTGTGTGTGTGTATATATACATATATACGCATACACATGCATATTTATTTATGCATGAATATATCTATATACCTATTTATGTTTTGTCCTTTCATCCTATACAATTTGTCACTGTTCCCTCTAATTGTACTTCTTTTTGCTGCCCAGGGAATAACAGTTTTTAAGAGTTACCAATGACCTCTTTTCTTATAGGGATACATATCATTTTAACTTATTGAGTCTCTTAAAAAAAATTTTTTTTGGTTTTGTTTTTCTTTATTCCTTTTTTAATTATCTTTTGATGATTCTCTTGAGTTCTGTGCTTGGATATCAAATTTTCTGTTCAGGTCTGGTCTTTTCTTTGCGAATTCTTGGAATTCTTCTATTTTGTTGAATGACCATACTTTCCCCTGTAAGAATATAGTCAATTTTGCTGGGTAATTGATTCTTGGTTGTAGACCTAGTTCCCTTGCTTTCTGGAATATCATATTCCATGTCTTTTGGTTTTTCAGTGTGGATGCAGCCAGATCCTGCGTTATATTCACTGTGGTTCCATGGTATCTGAATGACTTCTTCTTGGCAGCTTGTAATATCTTTTCTTTGGTCTGATAGTTCTTTAATTTGGCTATAACATTCCTGGGTGTTGTCAGTTGGGGATTAAGTTCAGGAGGTGATCTGTGGATTCTTTCAATCTCTACTTTTCCCTCTTATTCTAGGATATCAGAGCAGTTTTACTTAATAATTTCTTGCAGTATGATGTCCAGGATTTTTCTTTTGTCATGGTCTTCTGGTAGACCCAATGATTCTTAAATTTTCTAAATCCTCTGTTTTGTGAATGAGATGCTTCATATTTTGCTCAATTTTTTCATTCTTTTGATTTTGTTTTATAATGTCTTGCTGCCTTGTGAGGTCACTTAATTCTAGTTGTTGTATTCTGGTTCTTAAAGACTGGATTTCATCCCTGGATTTTTGGTCATCCTTTTCCTTCTGGTCTGATTTTCTTTGGAGGTCATCTTTCATCCTCTTTACCTCGTCTTTCATCTCCTTTTTCTCATCTTTCATCTCCTTTGCCTCATTTTCCAGCTGGTTGATTTTGGCTTTCAAGATACTATTTTCTGTTTCCAGATGATTTATCTTAGTTTTTAAGTTTTTTTCCCAATTGTCTTCAGTCTCTCATAATTGTGTTTTGAATTGCATTTTGAGTTCTTCCAAAGCCTGTATCCAATTCGCAGGGATTTCTGATTTTTCCTTTGCTGATCCCTCCCCCTCTGTTTCATTCGCTCTTTACTCGTTACCTGTACAGAAGCTGTCTATTGTAATTTCTTTCTTCTTTTTCTGTTGTTTGCTCGTGTTTACCCCTTCTTTGCTTCCCCTATTTGTCTATGCTCTTGCTCCTCTCATTTTTTTTTTGGTTTTGGGGTTGTCAGTCTCCCCTCTTGAAGCTTTGTCATATCTCTTGGTACAGTCTCCAGGGGAGGAATGTTGGCTTCCCTGTCCTCTGGAGGCTTTTGTTCTTATTAAGTTCAACTGGGTTGGGCTGTATGTGCTCTGAGGACAAAAGACTCCTGGAAGGCTGGAGCCAAATGAAAGGTCTCAGCCCCCCAGGCTCTCTCCAATTCTCCAGCTGCTTCTCCACCACCTGTGTTCCACCCTCTGAGCCTGGCACAGCACTGTCCACAAGGTATACCAGTGCCTTTGCCTACCCAGAGGTTCTTGTCCTTCCGGGAGGCCCTGCACTCTAGGTGGAGAGGGGTCCTGGCCTCCCTGAGCTCTGAGGACTCCTGGTGGGATTAGGTTCAACTGGGTTGGTCTGGATGTGCCCTGAGGCAAAAACCTCTGGTGAGACTAGAGCCAGATGGAAGGACTCAGCCACAGGGATGCAAGCTCTTCGGTCTCTCTCTAACTGCTTCCCTGCTGCCTGTGTTGGATGGTCTGAGCCTGGCCCAGGTTGCTCTCAAGGTACACCCTCCAGACCAGCACCTTTGCCCGCCCAGAGGTTCCCGCTGCTGCTGGGGGCTCCGCGCTCTGGGTTGGGGGTAGGGGCCCTGGGACCTTCCTTCTGCTTTCCCCTTAGACCCAAGTGTTCTCGGATTCCAGCTTTTTTGGGGGGGGGTGTACCTTTTGAATTGAGTCCAGAAGGAGGGTTCCCTGCCTCTGTCCTGTTGTTAAGTTTGAATTTCAGTACCCTAGGAGCATTCAGTTTGTGATCGGTAAGGAAGGGTTTTCAGAGGTCTGAACTTTTGCTGCTTCTAAGCTGCCATCTTGACTCCGCCTCTCCATACTCAACTTTTAAGTAGGATATTTACACTTTTTGGTGATTAAATCTAAAAAATAGGCAGGGGGTTACAATTTTAATCTTCATAATCCGGGGAGAGTTAATTTTAATCTTCACACCTATTTTAGAATCAATATGAAGTATCAGTTCTAGGAAGAAGAGCAGTAAGGACTAGGCAGAGGGGGTTAAGTGACTTGCCCAGGGTCACACAGATAGGAAGTGTCTTAAGGCAGATTTAAGGCCAGAACATCCTAACTCCAGGCCTTGTATTCTATCTGGGGTTTTTTTGTTTGTTTTTTTGCCCCTTGTCACTGTCTCTTAAGGCAATATATCTCCATTAGAACTATCTAATTTGCTTTCTCACTATATCCTGCCAAGTTTTTTCCCTATAATATATCTCTTGGATTCCCTTGATAATGAGACATTTCTCAGTTGCAGTTCTTTTATACATCTAAAATTTACCAAGTTTTCCTCCTTAAACACTTATTAGCACCCTGTCTCAGCCTTATGTCTCACCAAGGACCATTGACTCTCTCCACCTAGACTAGCACTAGCAAACATTTTCTGAGTTCAAGTGCCCAGAGGGCAAGTTCAAGCTGTCTCTGAGCTCTCCACATTATAGGGGAGAGCTGAGGGAGAGATTGATTGCTTTGGGTGGCTGGACAGAGGAGTGGGGCATACAAAAAATGTCCTCGGGCACTGGGAAGAAGGGGAACAGTGCAGTTCCCCAATTGTTGGCTGTGCACGTGTGCCACGTCTTTACCAGCACTGACCTAGACTCACCTCTGTGATTTCAGTCTGGCTCCACTCTCCTGTATCTCTTATGATAAACTATTTCTCACCACCTGAGAGAGTTAGCTTCTCTTGATTATTATTCAATTCAGCAAACATTTTCCAAATGCCAGTTATTAGCAGAACTTGGTATTAGACTGGGCAGTAGGGGAAATACAAAGACAAAGATTAGTCAAGACACATTCCTTATCCTCATGTAACTTATGGACTAGGGGAATATGTTATTGAATCTAACTAATATGATGACCTTTTCCTCCTTATTGCAAACCTCAGACTAGCTCTTCTCTTTTTTTTAAAAAAACGTTTTTAACTTTAATAATAAATTTCCACATGAATTTTCCAAAGTTATATAATACAAATTGTCTCTCTTCTTCCCTCCCATCTTCTGGAGCTGGCAAGCAATTCAATGGGTTATACATGTATTATGGAAAACATGTTTCCATATTATTCATTTTTATAAATGAATAATCTTGTAAAACCAAAACCCTAAAACATATGCCTAAATAAACAAGTGATGATTTATAAATGCTTCCATCTGCATTCTTACTCCAGCAGTTCTTTCTCTGGAGGTGGATAGCATTCTTTTTTCATAAGTCCCTCAGAATTGTTCTGGATCATTGTGTTACTGTTAGTAGCAAAGTCTATCACATTTGATCATTCCACAATATCACAGAAAATTACTGTATATAATGTTCTCCTGGTTCTGCTTATTTCACTCTGCATTAGTTCATGTAGATATTTCCATTTCTTTCTGACATCATCCTGTTCATTACAATAGTTTTCTATTACCATCACATACCACATTTTGTTTGGCCATTCCCCAATTGAGGGACATCCCTTTAGTTTCCAATTCTTTGTCACTACAAAAAAAGCAGCTATAAGCATTTGTGTATAGACAGGTCCTTTCCCTTTTTAAAAAAATCTCTTTGGGGTACAGACTTAGTAGTGGTATTACTACATCAAAAGTTAGGCATTGCTTTATGGCCCTTTGGACATGATTCCAAATTGTCCTCCAGAATAATTGGATCAGTTCACAACTCCACCAGCAATGCATTAGTGTCCCAATTTTGCCACATCCCCTCCAGCCTTTATCATTTTCCTTTTCTGTCATATTGGCTAATCTCATAAGTGTGAGGTGGTACCTCAGAATTGTTTTAATTTTCCTTTCTCTAATCAAGAGTGACTTAGGACATTTTTTCATATGATTATTGATAACTTTTATTTCTTGATCTGAAACCCACCTGTTGATATCCTTTGACTATTTACAAATGGGGAATGACTTGGATTCTTATAAATTTGACTTAGTTTTTTATATATTTGAGAAATAAGTTCTTCAGAGAAATTTGTTATAAAATTTTTTTCCCAGTTACTTCCCTTCTAATCTTGGTTACATTGGTTTTGTTTTGTGTAAACCCTTTTTAATTTAATATAATCAAAATTATTCCTTTGACCACTTGTAATGTTCTCTTTCTCTTGTTTGGTCACAAATTCTTGCATTCTGCATAGATCTGACAGATATACTATTCTGTGTTCCCCTAATTTACTTATAATATCATTATTTATATTTAAATACACAGTGATTCCTCGTCTGTCACAAGAGTTACATTCCAGAGACCCCTGTGATAGGTGAAAATCTGCAAAGTAGTGACATTATAGTTATTTTATTATTTTTATATATTTTTTTTCTTTTTTTTTTAAAGCTAGATTTATAAACTTTTCCCACACACTTATAAACACTGAACCAATCAGTGCTCAGGATTCAGAACACACTGCTGTGGTTGGTTGCCTTTCATTCCATTAGCCAATACAGAAATACCCACTTTGTGCTCAGCTGTGTACAATCTCACATTGGCAAACTGGTATTCATCTGCAAAATCGTGCAGTATAGCAAAAACTCCACAATACAAAATTAGATTTTTTTTTAAACCTGTGATACAGAGAAGCTGCCATAAGTGAACCATGATATAGTAAGGGACAAATGTATATCCATTTTGACCATATCTTGGTATAGGGTGTAAGATATTGATCTAAATCTAGTTTTTGCCATACTCTTTTCCAATTTTCCCAGCAGTTTTTGTCAAATAATGAATTCTTATCCCAAAAGCTAGGATTTGGGGGTTTAGCAAACATTAGATTGCAGAGGTCATTTAGTCCTAATCTATTCCATTGATCTACCCTTCTATTTCTCAGATTGTTTTGATGATTACTGCTTTATGGTACAGTTTAAGATCTGGTACCACTAGGACACCATCCTTGAAATTTTTTTTCATTAGTTTCCTTGATATTTTTGATCTTTTGTTCTTCCAGATAAATTTTGTTACTATTTTTTCTAGTTCTGTAAAATAGTTTTTTTTTTAATTTGATTGGTATGGCACTGGATAAGTAAATTAATTTAGGTAGGATTGTCATTTTTATTATATTAGGTTGGCCTTCCCATGAGTAATTAATGTTTTTTCCAATTGTTTATATCTAACTTTATGTGAAAAGTGTTTTATAGCCGTGTTTATATAATTCCTGTGTTTGTCTTGGCTAATAGATTCCCAGGTATCTTATGCTGTGTAAAGTGATTTTAAATGATGTTCCTCTTTCTAACTCTTGCTACTGAGCTTTTTTTTTGGAAATATATAGAAATGTTAATGATTTATGTGGGTTTATTTTATATCCTGCAATTTTGCTAAAGTTATTAATTATTTCAACTAGTTTTGTAGTTTATTTTCTAGGATTCTCCATCACATCATCCACAAATAGTGATAGTTTAGTTTCCTTAATACCTAGCTTTAAGTCCTTCACTTTCTTTTTTCTTTTCTAATTGCTAAAGCTAGCTTTTCTAGTACAATATCAAATAATAGTGGTAATAATGGGCATCCTTGCTTCACTCCTGATTTTATTGAGAAGGATTGCAGATGATATTTGCTGATGGTTTTAAATAAATACTATGTATTATTTTAAGAAAAGACCCTTTTATTCCTATGCTTTCTATTGTTTTTTGATAGGAATGGGTGTTATATTTTGTCAAAGACCTTTTTTGCATCTATTGAGATAATTATGGGATTTCTGTTAGCTTGATTGTGTTGATATGGTCAATCATGCAGATAGTTTTCCTAATATTAAACCAGCCTTGCATTCCTGGTATAAATCCCACCTGGTCATAGTGAATAATCCTTGTGATATATTGCTATAGGCAACTCTTTTTTCTTAATTGCTTCATCTTCATCCCATAGAACATTGGAAGCAAAAGGACATTTCCTCATTTGACTAGATAAAACTCAGGGTCTCATCCTGTTAGCTAGCCCAGCAGTGTCCCTCCCACCTGTCAGAGCCAGAGACTGTTTCATCAGGACCAGGCTTCTCTGGTCATCTGATTATATCCAGGCAGCTGTAGAGAACAAAAGCTACTGCATGCTTTTGGTTATTCAGTTTCTCTGAGAGGTCTGGTCTCTGTCCTAACACAGAAGTCCAAGAATGGAAATATCTGAAATGAAAATAATCTGGAAAAAAAAAGCTGAAATAACCTTTGGAAATTCTTGGTTTTTCTTTTTTAGGCAACAAAAAGCCTTCTCATCCTTCATCTCAAGAACTGAGAAATAGTAGTTTGGGTACTGATTCTTGTGATGATTTAAGAAAAGATCAGCATGTTCCATCATATCAACAGATCAATTGTGTGGACAGTATTATCAGGTGAGGAATAAAAGTTTTTGGAATAAAAGTAAAAATAAGTGATAATTGTAGGCTTCATACATCCTAAACATTTTCTGCCCTAATTTCATTATCAACCACTATCTGCTTTGAAGGCTCCTTAGGTGCCAGAGGAATCTAAAGTAGCTTAAGACAAGATTCAACTCAGTTTGACTTAGTTTGGGAAAATGAGACAAACGTGAAAAATTAAACAATCTAAAATTAAAGCGATCGGTCAGGGTAATGATAAGAGATGGAGAGAGTATCTGGTCACATCAAGATGTCTGGTCATGACTAGGGCTGTATTGATTATTGCCCCATTCCCTGAAGGCCTAGAGCCCATATTATGTTGGTGGTAGTCAGGGAAGACAATGAAAAAACATATTCCTTGCTGTGACTTATAACAAAATAAATGAGAGTTCTGTGGTGAACAATAGGAGACCCTTCCAGGTAGGTTGGCTGGGAGGATTGTCAGTGCAGAAAGAATGGCAGATTGGGAAAGAGGACAATTTATCAGAGTTGTGAAGGAACACAAGGGCGCACTGGATTTTTGAACTCTGCCATGTGTTGAGGAATCTTTACTATTTTTCACCTTCTGGCAGTTCTTCCATAGTAGGAAAAAGTACTTCATGGTAGGTAGGGATCCTGTTGGTATCTCATAAATGATTATCTCGCTTGGGAAAAGTATTAATTATATTGCTGTGGAGAAATCAGCTCTTCAGTCTTGAACAGCAGTAGACCATCTGCACAAAAATATAGATGATATGTCCACAGGGATCTGGAGAATTTAGATTTTGGAATGGTATATTGAGTGTGTGTATATTATGGATATGTGTCCATATATATGGTAAGATACCTGCTCCCAATGCAGGTATCTGGAGAGCTACAACATCCCTGCCTTGAAGAGGAAGTGCATCTCCTGCACCAACACAACTTCCTCTTCCTCTGAAGAAGACCACATCAGTCAGAGACCGGCTGGGGCCCAGGCACTAGAATGTAAGGAGAATCCCATTTTTATCTAGAATGGAAATAGTTGTGATAGTAAATGGGTTTCAGTTTCACAGATTCATAATAACCCCAGTTTCACCTAGCTTTCATTTTCATTTTGGGAAAGATTTGGTCTGAGAAGGTTAAAAGTTAAAGCTGGCATCTATAGATGACACAGGTATAATGGATAGAGTCCTGGACATGGAGTCAAGAAGATCTGGCTTCAGAGCCCAGCTAGGCCATGGCCAGGTTTGTGACCATGGATCTCAGGGGACTGTTTAGTATCTACCTACTAAGCCTGGGAGATTGGAGAGTTCCCCATGCTAGAGACGTCATAGGTACTTTGTGTATTAAATCCACTTTTTTTCTTTTACTCCTTAATTCCCTTGCACTCTGGCTTATCATCTGTGCTGATGGTTCTCAAGTCTACCTTTGTTGCTCCAGACCCTCTGCCGACCTCCATTCTCTCTATCCTGCCTTTCAGACATCTCACCCTGGATGTCCACTAGACATCGAAAACTCAACATGTTCAAAACTGAATTTAGGGTGCTTCTCCCTCAAACTTCTGTGGAGGGCAGCACTCTCCTTCCAATCCCTCGGTCATCCTGGATTCCCCACGCTTTCACTCCCCATTCCACCCAAGCTGTTGCCAAAGCCCGTCAGTTTCACCTCTGCAGCGTTTCTGGGGTGCACAGGTCAATTATTTGGTGTCTGCAGGTGTGCTGACAGGTGGTGTTCTCACCAGTGTTTCTTTGATTTCACCAGCCATTCCCCAGATTCCAGTCCTGGCCACACCTGCAAGGGCTGACAATGAGGAGTTGGCACTCTCCCCCAAAGCCATGAGTGTGCTCTCTGCCACAAGCCAGTGCAGCTACCGGAGCACCCTGGTGCACGTTCCCCACCCTGAATCAGGTAGGGAGTAGGCACCTTTGGGCAAGAATCTCAAATTGCTACACTCAGGCACTAAAGCTACCTTTGTTTTCATCTTGCAGGCCACTGGGTTATAAGGATCTTTAACTATCCTTAATTTTTAAGGTTTCTGGGAGGAGAATGAGTATTCATTTTAATTGTGGTTTTTTGGGGTTCTCTTATTGATGGGTCTGGTTTGAGTTGCTGTTAACACTGACCTTTAAAGAAAAGGTCACATTGAGTCCCTTAGCCGAACAGCATAAAATTCTTTTTGTTAGGACAATAGAATATTATTGGTGGTTGAGCATAGAAGAAATGAAAAAGTTACTCCTCCTTTGACAATAGAAGTGTTTATTGGAGGACCAATTTTCTAGCTGGTCCTTTCTCTTCCTGTATCCCTTTTGAGCTTTTTTACTAGTTGTGTTTATTGCAGAATGGTCTGAGAATGGGGGAAAAGTAATAATTTGGTTGGAGAGGCTATTGAGGTTAATGATTAAAATGAAGGTTCTGGATTGTTTGGATATTTCATTTACTTTTGCCTGGCCTAACATGTATGCCTCCAGAGTAATGTTCACTGAGGGAGGGATGTGAGGAGACAGGCAGATTGCCAAGACAGGCCATAGTCATTGTCTAGTGCCCAAGGGTAACCAGTGCAGGCTGGTGGAATGAAACGCAGATCCACTATATCTCACCAAGGAAGAGAGGACTCAAACCTGACAGCTCAGTCCACAGGGGAGTGGGAGCTGTTGGGATGCTCACTTACAGTGTGGTTATGATAAACTGGGAGAGCCAGCCTGGTCCCCTCTGTTGGCACAGCCAGGCACATATTTCTATTTTCCTTCTTGCCCTGTTTCCGGGTAAATGACTACAAGTAACCCTGGCTTCAAACTTATTATTTCATCCCAAAAAGGTTAGATGTATTAATATTTTAAACTCTTATTCTCAATGTTTTTGAACCTTAGTAATAACATTTAAATTATTTGACTATGAGACAGAATTTCATCATTTTTGATTTTGACATTTTTACCCAACACACATTCAGCATGAGGGCATATCATTAACTATACTTGATGAATATTATCACAAAGTATCATGTTGCCACATTTCTATCTGTGTTTCTGTATGTCTTGGCAATGTTCACATTTTGTACAGATGTGTATTTTGTGAAGTTAGTATTCATACAGATTAAAGAGCTCAACCATAAACAGTGTCAGAAAGAAAAATGACATTTTTAAAAAACACTTTTTTAGAAATAGTTTTCCTAGTTTTATATCCTCATGGTTGCATCAGAATAGTCTGTAATAATGTATTCTATGCCTCTGAAAGAATACATTTAAGTCTATAAAAGAGTCACAATCTTGGTGAAGAATTTAATGAAACTAATGCCTCCTTTTTCTTCCTCGACAGAGGTGACTGCTGGAGATGATGTTATTGCAGGAAATGAGCAGGCTGAGGCCCGGAGTTTGAGTCTCCAGACTTTCCCAGTGGCCCCAGAGGAGTTTAAGCAAGTAGGACTCACAAAGGCAGTTCTCTCTGCTCATACACAAAAGGAAGAGAAGAACTATGTGGACAGATTTCGAGAAAAGATCCTATCTTCTCCATATTGCTCCTACCTTCAGCCAGATGGCAAAAGCAAGATGAAATATGCCACCATCCAAGGTACCGATGCTGTTGTTTTTACATCTTTCATATTCCTGGTTACACAGCAATGTCATTTACAGTGAGCATGAAGGAATTGCTGGGTGCTAGGGGTGGCCCTGGGAGCCCAGGCGGATGGAGGCATCAGGCTGTCACAAAATACTTCAGGGGTCCCTTTTCTAGGGTTTTCCTGTTGGCCCTCTATCAGATGGAATTGATTATCTTTTTAATAGTGGAAGTATTTCCATTTGAAAAAAAGTCATTGTCCTAACACCGCTGTGCCTCTGGCATAATGCCTTTTTCTCTTGGACTTTGCATTTGTGGGTTATGTTCTTTGTAAGTGTGCCTAGAAGTAGGGCTCTTCTTGGTCTGGAGAGCTTTTCAGGCAAACACCACCATGTATGTTGTCATTGTTTAGGGGATGCTCCTTCCAAGCAGGCCACATCTGCTGGCTGTAAAAAGGGAAAACACAAACGCCAGAAGCTCCCAATATCATCTTGTAGCAGCGATTCTCGTGAGAACTTTCCTTCTCTGCTGGGGAAGCCGCCTCCAGGCAGACCACCCTGGTTGCCTTCAGACTTGACCCCTCCTCACCCTTGTGGGTTGCTGCACCCTCCTTTAGCAGGAGTTCCCATGCAGGCCCCTTCCCCAGTGACTGGTTTCCCTGCCTTGCCCTCGATGTCTTCTCTGAGAACACAGTATACAGCGTCTGCACCTGAACTGGGGCCTCAACCTGGACTGCACCCTTCCTATAGGATGCAGCCGCTTCCAGCATTCCCTTCTCCTTATGTGGGTGCTTTTATGACCATTATTTTACACAATCCCCCTCCTTATCCCCAGACATGTCAGCCATTCTCCCCCCCCTGTCCATTCTCATGTGTGCCTGGCTCATCTGAAATCCCCCCACCGCCCCCACCACCCTCGTCACCAGCGCTGCCTGTGGAGGACCTTCCAGAGCCACCGTCCCCCACCTCTAGCCAGAGATCGGCTGAAGAAGAATGGGCGCTCCAGAGCGAGCAGGAGCACCCCTTGTTTAGTCATTCCAGGAGCAGCTCCCCCTTACAGCTAAACCTGCTCCAGGAAGAAATGCCGGGGGCCCCTGAGCCTCTGCAGTACACGGGATCAGAGGCAGACCCAGGAGCCCAGCATGTGAGTAATGGCCACTCCTCCCAGCGGGGGCTTCATGCCAGGCACCACCGGCAGCTACACTGGGGGTGGGGCCATGCTTTCTGTCTCATCCGTGGCAAGTTGGCTTCTGCTCATTCAGACATTGAAGTGGACGTTAAAATGGGCCTCTGCTGTCCATGTGAAGAGGAAAGGCCCAGTGCCTCTGACATGTGTGCACGCAGCCCTACAGGTGGTTGTGGGAGGGGGCTGGAGGCAGGCATTGGCTCCTCCTCGGGAGACCATTTCTTAACAGTCCTCTTGGAGTGGGCACCTCCTGCCTGCATGGCCAGGCCCGCCACGAGCATAAGCAGGCCTTGAGAACCCCAGGGTCAGTCCGAGCTGGGCAGCTGTGGTACCAGGAGGCTGGAACAGTGAACTGTTCAGCTGCAGATCCTCTGAGGGCTTGCAAGTGTTACAGCAAGCTCCACCTTAGCTTTTCCCCATGTTTGTAATACGCAGTCATGTTAACTGATGAAATCTCATCAGAATAAAAAAAAATTCTTTTTTTTTTTTGCATCCCAATTGTTTAGTTCGCCTGACAAAAGTAATCCATGCATTAAAAGCAAAAATACAGCATGATGTAGTAGTGCCCAGGACGTGGCATCAGAAGACCTGGATTCAAATCCCGTCTTCACCACTTAAAGCCATATGACCTTGGGCAAGTCACATCACTTCTGAGACTCAGTTTCCTCATCTAGAAAGTGGGAACAATAATGCTTGCATTGCCAACCCACCTCACAAGCTTACTGTGAGGGCCAGACAAGGTCACGCATCAAATGAGCCCTTTGTAAACATGCAGGTGTCTAAATAGAAAGGTGAGTAACTGGGACTGAGACCACAAAGAGATGCTTTGTGCATATGCAGGAACCTTTGCAACCTTCCTAGAAGTAGGAAGAAAAACTGTCGTTTCTGTCATTTATCTTATTTGCTATAAGAAGCTATTCAGTTGTCAGACCAAAAAATGTTAGAATGTGATGCTGGAAATACGAAGTGAAGGTGTATCTTCTTGTGTCTATTCTTCCTAGCAGTCTAAGGCAGGAGATAATAAAAAGAGCCATAATTCTGTGGCCAAGGAGCTGTTCACCCTGTTACTTCAAAAGGACTCTCCTGCTGGGGCTGGTTCTGTGGCATCAGGTAGTGGGTCTGTGAAATCAAACTCCTCAGGCTCCGACGCCAACGGCTCATTCTCCCATGGCACATCTGGTTGTGGCACAGGTAGGAAACCGAGAAGTTTATACTGTGGGGACAGAATTTACTCCCCAAGACTCTTACCCAGCATCCCAATTGCGTGCTTACACCGTGTGAACATACAGAGTAACATTTTGGTGTGACCCTGCCCCGCTCTCTCATCTTCCCTGAACATGACTGCAGAAGCTGGCTAGAAGCCAGGCAGGCGAATCTACATGTGTGGTCATACTTAAGTTAGAATATTAGGCTTTGAACTTCTAATTTTTTTATTTCTTCTACTTCAAGTGCTTATTAATAAATTTTATGAAAAATAAGAGCTTGGAGTTATTTATTTAAATTTAAATCTTACAATATTTTGCTGAAATTTTTGGGCAAGATCACCTCAAGGCAGCTGTCCCCAGAGAAGGTGATCTGCCAGCTCACCTGGGCCACTTGGCCAAATCAGTCCTTGAGAAATGCTTCCAAATCTTTTCTTCTTTTTGGGGGTTTTTCATAGGAAGCAGCGATAGCAGCAAATACTTTGCAAGCAGCGACTATTCCTCTGAAACTTCCCAGAACAGGCAGAAATCAGAGGAAAAAGAAACACCTCACAAATCAGGTAGAGATGCCATCTGGGGAATGATAAAGCAGACTCCTGAATGTGTCCTGATGACTTATCAGGTCCCTGAGAGGTAAGACAATAAAGAATTCCATTGTTTTAGGGACTTGTGACTATTTAAACTTGGATGGCAGGAAGTAATTTTGTAATGTTATTGGTTTTAAAGTATTTTAAAGTATATTCTTGGGGGTAGCTGGGTGGCTCAGTGGATTGAGAACCGGGCCTAGAGATGGGAGGTCCTGAGTTGGCCTCAGATACTTCCCAGCTGGGTGACCCTGGGCAATTCACTTGACCCCCATTGCTTAGCCTTCACCACTCTTCTGCCTTGGAGCCAATACACAGTATTGACTCCAAGATGGAAGGTAAGGGTTTAAAAAAAATTAAAAATTAAAAAACATACTCTTAGGAAGTGTATCAAGTTCATTCTTTGGTAGCAGAGAAGTAATGTCCTGGGCCCACAAAGAGTAACTCTCACTGGTTTATTACATTATCATAGGATTGGAAGGATTATCAGGGCTTCATTCATATTAAAAAGTTCCATCTGAATGTCCTTAAATTAGAACTGTCCACCTTATTGGAATAGATCCCTTTCCCTATGAAAAGACAAGCAGATGAAAGGTTTGGGACTTTTTTGAAGGGTTAAAGAAGACGTATTGAAAGAGGATCTGGAGAAGCTAGAAAGTATGAGGCAGCACCAGCCTCGTTTCACGGATGGACAGAAAGAAGAGTTGGCCGAAGTGCACCCTTGGATTCAAAGCCAGATGGTCCCTCGAGAAATAGATACCCACGTAAGCAGCCCCTGTCATGCATGGGAATAAGGAGGCAGGGGACAGTCCACCAGAGATGGGGAGGAGTTGGCAGAGGCCTCCCACGTGGGAAGGCTTCCCTTGTTCTATCAGGGTGGCCTGCTCAAGGGAGCCAGTGGTGCTGTCAGGCAGGCATTTAAATCCCTGTAGTTTGGGGGGGGGGGTTCACATGAACAGGCTTTTTGTATCTATTGTATCACCTGAATGGGTCATTTGGGAGAGTCACTGACAGACATCTCTCTGTTTTTCAAGAAATGGGTGGATGCCTGTTGTTAGGTAGAGCTCTGGAAACAGGCTGGCCTAATTTACCGTTCCATGTCTCTAAAAGTCCTTCTCTTCTAAATGCTCTTGAGAGTAAAATTAAATCATGAAATGGTATCACTTCATTAAGTAGTTTTGTTTACATGAATATTAAATTGATTTGTAGTCTTAGATAATATGGCAAGTTGGTAGGAGAGAAATTAAGTCCTTGGAAAAAAAGCTTATTGCCATTTAGACCATAATGGCACAAACATCATGTAACTGCCTTGTTCTTTTTCCTTTCTGGAGGGCTGTGTCACATGTGACAACAAACATTCACTAGGTGTTGGGCCTTTGCCTTATGAGAAGAGTCTGGAAGAAGACATTTGGGTGACTGATCAGGAAGATCTACCTGCACAGCCTTTTCAAGACAGAAAGCTTTGATGCTTTGGACACTTATGAAGCCTTGCATATCTTCTAAAAATCTTGCCTTTTCAGTGACTTTGCAGTTAATAGTAAATGCTTAGAGCTATCCAAAAGTTTTATTCCTCAATTTTTGATAGACTTTTATTTTTTCAAATAGAATGAGTTTCCAAATAGAATCTTTTACTCTTAAATTTGAAATATGTTCCTAGTATCTTGAAACCATCAGTTGCATTTTGTTCCCATTTCAGCCATCACAATTCCAAAGAGGTTAGATTACAGCATGTGGATGGCAGAGCATGAAATCAGTCTTGCCCACAGGGGATGCAATAAGGAGTAGGACTCCAGGCAGCCTGGAGCCTTCCCTGCATTCAATCTATCCCTTCTGGTTGAATTTGGAGCATTTGAAGAGACTGAACTTGGGGCCTGGAATATTTGTTCTCTTGAATTCAGCCTATCTAGGCTCCACATTGGGCAAATTACACCTCCATCCCAAAGAGGTGCTTCTGCCAACATTTGTGCTTAAGCAAGACATTCAGACTAATTTTGCCTTGTTAAGTTAAGAGTCAGAAGTTAAGTCAACATTAGTACACCTTAGTAGACAAACGGACAAGCCTTTTTGTCCTTGTGGGAACATGAGCATCAGCATTTTTTTAGATTCCATCCTCTTGAGTTTTAGCCTTCCCAGACTTAAGCCACTGTCAGTCTCAACATTTTTCCCCTTTGGTTCATTTCATAAGAGTTGGAGGCAATTTCCCTACCAGCTCTGAGCCTTCCTTGAGCACCAGAGTCCACTTCTTAGCATTTGAGAACAGCACCGTGGAAATGAGAAGATGCGTGGTTTAGAGGGAAACAGCTGAGCTCTACTTTGAGTACAAAATATGCCCTAAACCAAGATTTCTTAGGTCGCTCCCATCTGAAATATTGTCTGTTTACTTCACATGCTTGCTAATTCCCTGGTGCTCTAGAGAGTGATCCTTATTTAGATTTTTAAACGCATGTGACCTCTGATGACTCAAAAAAGTGGCACCTGGGAGAGACTTTCCTCATTGGTTTAGGCCAATAAACAAGGATAAGCTGTTGTCCTTTTGTAGGCAAACACTAAATCCTACTGGAAGGTTGTTGATTTTTGGTGAGCCACTGATAGGTAAAATTGATTCCTGTGCCATTCAAATCTGTTATTAGCAGAGAACTTTGATGTTCTACAGTGAATGGATGGTTTCTGAAACATACATTCCGTTTGTAAAGTTGCATAAATTTTTTCCTATTTTTTAAAAAAAAGGCCATTCTGGGATGTGTCCATTACTGTGTGATTTCCTTGTGACAATGAACACTGTCAAGTACTCCACAGAATGCTGTTTAAAAAAAAAAACCAATTATTTTACTTGCTCTAATAGTAATAGGAGTCTCTCCCTTCCTTTTCATTATTTCCTGGGATCACTTTTATCTAAGTTTGCAGATTTATTTGCCTTAGAATACAGTTTACTGAAAGCTCTGGATGGTGTGTGTGTGTGTGTGTGTGTGTGTGTGTGTGTGTGTGTGTGTGTTGATCTGAAAGAAGTGTAGCATCAGATGTAGGAGCATATATATATATACGTATATATTTACAACCATTTATAAATGAACACATTTTGATAACTTCAGTGTTAGGTTAGATAGTATTTTTAGATTTTTTATCTCTGTGAAATTACTACTGCTGAAAGTAAAGAGTGTGTTGGTTCAGTAGTGATGTGTAGTTACTGCCCCCCAAGGGGGCTCCACCCAATCTAGAGCTTTTGCTTGGTGTTTTTATGAATTTGTTACATGCTCACCTACAGAAATTTGTTTGAAAATATATGTTGTCTCTTTCAATGTTTACACAAATGTTGCTGCTCCAGCAGTTTTTTCCTTGGATGTGTTGTGAGAATTTCTTTAAAAAAAAAGAAAATAAAATGCTATGTATATGAAATGATTCTCTGGCAAAGATGAGGCTTGGTTATAAATCGCAAGGCAAATCAGAATTTGAATTTTTTTTAATGTTTCAACTGAATTTGTAATTAGCTTTGTGTGGATTTGTTTGTTTTTACTATATATGAATATTCTGACCAGGTGTCTTGGGGGTTTTTTTAAGTAAAAATAAATAAAACCAGCAGTGAACCTCTTTGAAGCCTTCATAAAATTTCTTTCACTGACACTGACTACATCTTTAAACAATGAGATTTCATAGGGTATAAGTATTTTGTACATTGAAAATGATAAAGTATTTAGTCCTCTCTTAAAATATGGCTTGGAGTGGCTTGGAGTCCCAGGAAGGTACTTAGTTGTCTTTTTGGTATGTACATAATGGCCTGTCAGATTTGTGAAATTTACTGAGTGTGTTTCTTAGAACTCCAAGTCATTTGGTCAGTAATCTGAAAATGCCCAGATTTGAGCTACTCAAAATGTGGGATTCTCAGCATTTAGCTGAATAGAACACCCAACTCCACAAATGGCCCCAAAGGAGAGAGAGCCTAGAATAGTCTAGAATCAAAACCCTACTTTTGGACCTTTTGGCATTGTGGTTGGAAAGCTAGATCATGGTCCAAACTGAGACAGAACTCGTAGAGGCTCTGGCTCAAGTCAATTGAATTGTTTAGTAAAAAAACAAACAAAAAATGCCAACATAGGTGGACTTACCAAAATGAAGTGCTTTGAAGTATTCAATATTAATTAGGCCCTGTTTACCTGTAATTACATTTTTTTTGGTTAGTAAGTTTTCTCTAGAAACCACTCTTAAGTCTGAATCATTTTTCATTGCTGTCACTTTTATAAATCAGGATGTCAGTGGAAGGGACACATTTTAATACAAAGGAAATGAGACACAATACATATATTTTTAAAGGAAAAAATACCTAATTACTTGCAAAACAGAGGATTTATTTTTAAATAATAAAAATTATGTACTTGGGGGTTTTAAAGCCATTACTTTTAAACCAAACAACTTTATTTACAATTTCCAAGGGGGTCATAAATAGGATAAATTAAGCAGTTGGGGAGAAAAGCTACCTCGCTTTATACACAATACTTCCAGAAGCATTCAGAAGGGGGCCCGCGTTTTTTAAATTGTTTCCTGGTTCCAGCCAGAAGGTGACCTAGGAGTGAGATTTTGGGGTCTTTTTCATAGAAAGCCTAAAATAAAAAAGAACAAGGTACATTAGTAGGCAACAGGGTAGGACGATGAATTGAGTGCCCGCAGTGCATGAAGCGCTGACCTGGAATCAGCACAACTGAACTTCCTAAGTTCAAATCTGGATTCAGACACTTCCTAACTGTGTGACATTTCCCCCTTTTGGCCTCAGTATCCTCATCTGTAGAATGAGCTGGTCCAGAATTAGTCCTCTGAATTCTGAGGGATGATTTATCAAAGAGGCAGAAATCCAAAACCAGGCACTAATGCTAAATAGAACCATGCCGACCGTGTTCATTGTTGTCTTCTACTTGTAAGACTACACAAAGAGGAAAAGTCAAGAGAATTGTAACAGTTAAAATAAGTTTCTAGTAATAAAAGTATTATATTTTAGAGGTTTATTAAAAATTATTAGAATTAAGAAATAAAGAAATGCAAAGTAAGAAAAACACATGCATACATCTTGCCTGCCTAGTAGAGAGACTTGTGTACTTAGAAGTGGAAGCAGAGAGCAAGTAAGCGGTACAGTTCAGTTTAAAGACCCATTTTGTTCTCGGCCCAGGTGAGGACTCTCGTGATATTATAGGGATTCTGGGAAGTGCCAAGGACTTCTGGTGATTGAAGTCTGGGGTTCAAATCTCCATTTTTACAAGAATGATGCCTCAAATGAAGAAAGGAATGGAATGGAATGGCATGTTAGGCTAGGGATGAACAGAAATTAATTCTCTCTAGGCCTCTGATCAATCCACTGATTCTGGAAGTCCAATGAGGAAGCAGGTTACCCACCTCAAGGGACAGTGATAATGAACTCGGGGTGCATGGCCCATCCATTGTTAGATATAGTCAATGGGAGAATTTCTTTGACTTGACTGTGAACAACTGTTTCTAGGGTTTTCTTTTTGCTTTTTTTTCAATGGGAGAGAGAAAAAAAATACTTAATCATTTTTTAAAATCCAAACTCAAATATTTTAATTTAAAATTTTTAATTTCTTAAATTAAAAAAAAATTTAAATGTCCATCTTGATCAAGGGCATTTCATCCAATATTAGCTAAAGTCTCTGTTCTTTCAGGATCTTCGAGTTGTAGAAAAGGATACAGCAAAAACACCACAGGATAGAACCCTGGGAAATTGTAAAATGAAATCTGATATTGGATCTGCCCTGATGGAACTCCCAAATAGAGGGGGATTGTAGCTTTGATTTTCCCTTCTTGTCGGTTCTCTTTTCTAAACTTTCTCATACAAGAAGATGGCAAGCTGTAGCAAGGAGGGCATTGACCCTGGGGTCAATTTCAGCTCTGCCACATAGGAGCCACTTGGGTAAATCACTTCCTCCTGCCTCAGTTTCTTCATCTGTTAAACGAGGGAGGATGGATGAGGAGATCTCCCAGGCATCTTCCAGGCATTCTGTGCCCTACTGTATTAAACAAGATGCCATATATTTTTATTTAACTTACCAGTAGTCTTTAAGGCAGAGCTAGTATAAGCTATTCTTTGAGCATGACACGTTTAGAATAAAGAAAGGGAATATTTCAAGTAATTTTAAAAAAATAAATATTCCATGTACCATTCCAGAACATTGCGTTCTTCCAGTCGGTTGAGTACTTTGTGATACACAGTTCCGTTTCCAGGGGGCTCAGGATGATTTCTTAAACCTGGTCTTGGGGAAATGAATGGCTTTGGTGTAGGAAACTGGCGCAAGAATTTCCTGGGTTAAGCTCATGCTGCCAAAGAATGGTCCACCATGATGTCACCCTCAGATCTCTTTAACTTGGCTCTCTGTGGGTCAATTCTTCTCCAACCCTAGGCATTTGTATCGCACTCGCTGCGTCAGGCAGCACGCTACGCGCTTTGTCATCATTCTCTCATTTGACCCTTGCAATAGAAGCTCTTTGTTGGCGTTCAGTCTTGTCTCACTCTCTGCGACCCCATTTGGGGATTTTCTTGACCGACGCACCAGAGTGGTTTACCATTTCCTTCTCCAGCCCATTTGACAGATTGGTAAACTGAGGCAAACAGAGGCAAAGTAACTTTTCCAAGACCACATAGCTACTAAGTAAGCGTCTGAGGGCAGATTCGAACAAGGGTAACAAGTTCTCTGCATTTCTACTCACTGTGTAAAACAGTCCTTTTTATTTGTCCTAAACTTGCCTTCCTCAACGGGTAGCTCCTCATTTCAGTTCCCTTCGATGCCCTTCATGATTCTATAAGCCTTGCTTATATCTCAGCCTCCCATTTTTTCTAAAAAGACATGAATTTCGGTTTATCCCAAGCCTAGTCTTGTTCAGAAGCGACTCCATCCCTTTCTTCACTGAAGCATCCTTCTCTGGACTTTTTCTGTTCTGCCTTGAGTTGAAGACAGCATCAGCACAGCCTGCGCATGCCTCTCCGATGGAGTCACTGGTTTTAGAAGATCTTTGATAGATCACATTCCTCAGAACCCAAAGACCTGTCACTTCTGCCTCTCCCACTTGGCTTCTCCATCCTCCAACATCATGGCACCACTTCCTCCTTGTTACGTGCTACTATTCAGTTCCTGGTTCTCTTCACTCCCCACTGCCCATCGTCAGTGGCATAATGTAGTCTCCTCCTCCTCCTCCTTCTTCTGTCTTCTTCTTTTCTTTTTAACCCTCACCTTCTGTCTTAGAATCAATGCTGTGTATCAGTTCAAAGGCAGAAGAGTGGTAAAGGCTGGGTAATGGGAGGTAAGTGACTTGCCCAGGGTCACACAGCTAGGAAGGTGTCTGAGGTCAGATTTGAACCCAGGATCTCCTAACTCCAGACCTGGTTCTCTATCTACTGTGCCTCCTGGCAGCCATGACAGTCTGCTGTGACTTCCTTTGTCTCCTTTGGACTTTGTTTAAAACCTTTTTTTCTTTCTCCACCTCAACATGTGTCATTCTGAAGCTAGATATCTGATAGAGTGAGGTAATAAGATGTCCACTTTTGTCCTTCCCCAAGACTCCTGACTGTGTGCCTGGAGTGCTCTCCCTCCTCGTCTCTGCCTTCTGGCTTCCTTCCACCCTCAGCTCAAATGCTCCCTTGTGTAGAAGGCATTTTTGAGACCCTAATGGGTCAGGACGGGACCCCCACTGAGGCCGCACAGATCCAGCGTGGCCCGGGAGCTCCTTGAGAGCAGGACTGGCTGCTTTTGTCTTTGTTTGCACCCGCAGCCCTTTGCACAGTGCCTGGTGCAGCATAGCTGTGTGCCAGAGAATCTCCCAAACAGCCACTTACCTTCTTCCCATTTTCCTTCTGGTCCAACACAGCAGAGCTTAGATCTGTAAGACAAGAGGTGTCGGAGATGAGTCCTCCAAGGATGCTCTTTCCTGTGAAATGCTTGTCAAAATAGAGAGACAGCAAAATCTGAAACACTGAAGAGGGACGAGCTCAACAAAAGTTGTCGTGGGTGGTATCTAGATGGTGCAACAAATAGCACACCAGACCCAGAGTGGGGAAGACTCCTCTTCCTGAGTTCAAATCCAGCCTAAGGCTCTTACTAGCTGTGGGACCCTGGGCAAGTCACTTAACCTTGTGTGCCTCAGTTTCCTCATCTGTCAAATGAGCTTGAGGGAAAAAAAAGAGAAATCTAGCTGTGTGACCCTGGGCAAATCACTTAAACACTTGCGTGCCTCAGTTTCCTCATCTGTCAAATGAGCTTGAGAAAAAAAGAGAAATCTGGCTGTGTGACCCTGAGCAAGTCACTTAACTTTGTGTGCCTCTGGTTTCCTTAATAATAAAATGGGAATGAGAAAAGCACCTCCCTCTGAAGGTCATGAAAATCAAACAAGATCATATTTGTAAAGCTCTGAGCAGCACCTTGCCTGGCATTAGTCAGTGCTTTACAAATACTTGTTCCCTTCCTAGTTCAGAAGTAGAGGAGGTCAGAACTCCTTTGTTCATCAGTAGTGGAAATCAGTTCATGAGATGCCACTATACTTGAGTGAGAGGTATAGGAAGACTCAGAATCTGGAGGAAAGGATGAGAGGAGGTTGAATGGAAGGGGAGAGGAAAAGGAAAAGAAAGGACAGGAGAGGAAAGAAGGAAGGAAGGAAGGAAGGAAGGAAGGAAGGAAGGAAGGAAGGAAGGAAGGAAGGAAGGAAGGAAGAAAGAAAGAAAGAAAGAAAGAAAGAAAGAAAGAAAGAAAGAAAGAAAGAAAGAAAGAAAGAAAGAAAGAAAGAAAGAAAGAAAGAAAGAAAGAAAGAAAGAAAGAAAGAAAGAAGGAAGGAAGGAAGGAAGGAAGGAAGGAAGGAAGGAAGGAAGGAAGGAAGGAAGGAAGGAAGAGGAAGGAAGGAAGGAAGGAAGGAAGGAAGGAAGGAAGGAAGAAAGAAAGAAAGAAAGAAAGAAAGAAAGAAAGAAAGAAAGAAAGAAAGAAAGAAAGAAAGAAAGAAAGAGAAAGAAAGAGAGAGAGAGAGAAAGAAAGAAAGAAAGAAAGAAAGAAAGAAAGAAAGAAAGAAAGAAAGAAAGAAAGAAAGAAAGAAAGAAAGAAAGAAAGAAAGAAAGAAAGAAAGAAAGAAAGAAAGAGGAAGGAAGGAAGGAAGGAAGGAAGGAAGGAAGGCGCATTTAGGGGAATGGGGTCCTAGACCCTATTAGGCCATAAACTAGCTATGTGATATCAGCCAGCTCAGTTCTCATCTCTGAACCTTGGCTCTTCCAGCTGTCACATAAAGGGATTAGAAATGTGACCTCCTGGCTGGAAGCCCCAACAATCCCTATTTCTTTGAAATTAATTTTTTCAGATGTTAAACAATATGATATTTCCCCCAACTAATAGCATAATTAAAACATTATATGTGAAACCTATGATTTCCAGTTTTGATGTGTCTCTTTTATAAGTAAAGCTCAGCTTCATTTTGGCCACCAAATTATTTTTAAAATCATAATTGTCAGGACACCTAGTTGGCTCATTGGGTAGAGAGCCAGGCATGGAGATGCAAGGTCCTGGGTTCAAATCTTGTCTCATATGCTTCCTATACTATATGACCCTGGACAAGTCACTTAACCTGAAATGCCTAGCTCTTATCAATCTTCTGCCCTAGAACCAATACTTAGTATTTATTTTAAGATAGAAAGTAAAATTGATTTTTTTATTATAACCACCAAACTCCTTTATCTTTTATTTTAAAAAATTTTAGAATGAATAAAAAAGGAAGAGCTAAGGTAGGAAGAGGAAGGTGATATGTGAAACAGAGCAGGATTTAGGGGTCAGTGTCAGGGATAGGGATGGAGCTGAATATTGAGAGCACTGAGAGCCATCAAGTCAGGCCAGAGAATTCTCAAGAACACATGTTGGTTGCCTAAGCTTCCTTCCGAAATGATCTCCCCCCATCAGGCATGGGGAACCGTGGCCAGGGAGCATCAATCAGCTTGTGAGTACAAAATTATTGTTATTATTATTTACCAAATTTCCTGGAATCCTTCTCTCTTTCTGCATCCAAAATCTCTGGCAATGTCTTCAGGATGGAAGCTCTGCCCAGGTCTTCCAACATCAGCCTTGTATCCTCATCATCTGCTTTAGAAAGAGAAGGTGAAAGGGGAGGGTGGTTATTAGCCTGCTTCTGTCTCCCTAGTCATGAAAAGTCAAATATAACTAAAACAACTGAATAATAAAAACCACTATGACCCCAGCTTGCCTCAGTTTCCTCTTCTGGCAAATGAGCTAGTGCAAGAAATGGCCAACCACTCCAGTATCTTTACCAAGAAAACCCCAAATGGGGACACAGAGTTGAACACAACTGAGAAACACCACAATTTATCTACGCGTCTAGGACTTCTTAAATCCTTGTAAAAATGTCCATCATTTGTCTAAAATAAGATTTTTATTTGGAGACTCTCTTGATTTACTCTTCTAGTCTTTGTTCCTCTTTTAACAGTCAAGATTTAATAAACTTAATGCTTGTCTCATGCAGTTGAAAAATTCTGATTCTAGCTGTAGGTATGCCCCTGAGCTTAAATGGCCTGTGCCTCAGTTTCCCAACCTGTTAAATGACTGTAATAACAGCGCCTACCTCGCAAAGTTGTGAGAATTTAATGTGATGTCATTTGTCCCGCCCCTGGCACTTAGTAGGTGCTATATAACCATTCGTTTTTAATAGTGCTGTCCCCTGTGTGTATGGTCTTCCTCCTGATCCCTGGTGCATAGAATCCAGCTCTTCCTTCCAGCTGCAATTTGGGCATAAAGCCTTAGAGCATCCCCTCAGCTGCTGCAACCCTCTTTTTGCATTTGTATTTAATTACTTTGTGTTTGTTCTCTTTGTGTTTATTCTTTGCATATTTGCCTATTCCCTGTCCCCTCTCCCTCCAATCTCTTTGGACCTCAGTTTCCTTTTCCGCAATAGGAAGGGATTACAACAGGTGATCTCTAAAGTCTATCTGTGATCCATGATCTCAGGGATATTTGGAAGGGAGCGTGGAGGCACCTGGAACAGAGGAATCGTTTCATACTTTGAATCTCCAGAACTAGACCCACAGACAGCCCCGAACATAGTAAACACTGAATAAACGATTGACTGATTGATTGATTCATTCATTCATTTCTATTCCCATTTTACCAAGGCAAAAGAGCTTAAATTGTGAAGATGGGATGAAATTCCCATTATCTTCCAAGGCTACGGAGAAATGGTCCTCCGGTATTAATTTTGAAAGAGTCCTTTAAAGAACCTAGAATTTTTATTTATTTATTTTTTGGTAGCTGGAAGAAATCACAATTTAATCACAAAAATGTAATGACAAGAATTTCTCCACTTACCTCTTTCCATAGCTCCAACGACCTAAGAACCACCATAGCTAAGGAAATCGACATCTCTTACCTGAGAGCCGATAGACCATTTCGCTGGAATCGATGACGGGAAGAGACAAGAGCGGGCTTAAGAAGCCGACAAAAAATACCCAGGAGAATATTAGCTTGTACATGCCGACTGCAAGCTGAGGACTCGTCCTCCTTGGCTGCTGTAGGAGAGGAATCGGAACTCGAATTTTCTTTCTCTCTCGACATCCCCCTTTATATAAGGTCCCGTCACCTCGTCAATGTCATCCTGCCCCCCAGCCCCCCAAAATGGCATTATTGGCCACGATGCCCAAATAGCCACTTTGCATTGATGTCATTCCCCAAGACAGCAGAACAGACCGACAATAAATTTGCCATCATATTGCCTAGTGGACAGAATGGATCAAAGGAGAATAACGGGGAAATTTCTAAATCTGGCATGAAAAAAGTAACTGCCCGAGATAATTCATGACCCAAAGGACAGGTCAGACGCTGGTCGCAGTGGCCAGGGCAGTGAGTCGGCTGATGGATGAATCCCCGGGAGATTGACGCACACCATGGCAGCCAGTGGAGTTGGGTTTTTCCTTTTACAAGGTGAACTGATGAGTTGTCAAGCCCTGCGTCTGGGGGCTCTGTGTTAGGAACAGTCTC
Organism: Monodelphis domestica; assembly: GCF_027887165.1. NCBI lineage: Eukaryota > Metazoa > Chordata > Mammalia > Didelphimorphia > Didelphidae > Monodelphis > Monodelphis domestica. Next base: position 403,239,353 of record NC_077230.1, on the reverse strand, counting down.
ACATAGATACATAATTTAGTAGTGTAGATACAGGATAGAACATAGAGAATCTAAGCCGGGGACAAAACCCGACACCAGTTAGGGCAAATGGTAGCCTCAAGTGGGCTGCAAGCTTTCTTGGCATTGGGGAGCTCATTTGTTTCTGTTGTGCTGAGATCCAGATTTCCCACCATGGCTCATTAGGAAAACTAGGAAGATGGTGATTGATCATCATTTTCAACAATAATAACGATAATATAACAATAATATAATAATCATATTTTAAGGGCTTACGATGTGCCAAAGGCTGTGTTAAGAGCTTGAAATACAAAGAAAGATCAAAGTATAGTCCCTGCCCTCCAGAGCTCACATTTGAATGGAGATAATCCCAGAAGGAAGGCATTTGGCATGAGGGGGATCAGAAAAATGCCCCTTGTAGAGGTGGCATTTGAGATCACTGTAAATGTCTTGCATGGGCAGCTACATGGCTCAAGATAACGGGAGTAGTTTGCCATTTCCTTCTCCAGAGGATTTTACAGATGAGGAAACTGAGGCAGGGTCCCTGCTTCCCTCAGTTTCCTCATCTATAAAATCCTCTGGAGAAGGAAATGGCAAACTACCCCAGTGTTTGCTTGCCTCAGTTTCCTCATCTGTAAAAATCCTCCAGAGAAGGAAATGGCAAACTACCCCAGTGTTTGCTTGCCTCAGTTTCCTCATCTGTAAAAATCCTCCAGAGAAGGAAATGGCAAACTATGCCAGTGTTTGCTTGCCTCAGTTTCCTCATCTGTAAAATCCTCTGGAGAAGGAAATGGCAAACTACTCCAGTGTCTTTGCCAAGAAAACCCCAAATGGGGACACAAATGATTCAACAACAACCTCCTGACTCGAGGGCCAGTCCCCTAAACATCAACTCACCTAACTCTCCTAGCTTCCAGAAGTGCCCAGCAAAGGGATGCCGCAGATGATAAAGAACAACTTAGTATTTATTACTATTATTAATGTTATTGACGATGATAATATTGTTATTACTCATGCTAACAAATTCATATTTATGTCATACTTAAAGGGTTTGCAGAGCACTTTCTATATGTTAGTTCATGTGATCATCACAATACTCCTATGATGTAGATGCTATTAGTATTCCCATTTCACAGACAGGAAAATTGAGACCCAGAAAGATTAAATGATTTGATCACGGTCATCAGGCAGAATTCGAGCTTGGGTCTTCTTGACTCCAAGTCCCATATCACATCCACTGGACTACCTTGCTGTCAACCTTCTTCCTCCTATAAGCAGGAACCATTTTTCTTCAGGTCAGTATATATAGTGCCGGTCTTAAGAGGAGCTACCAGACTTTTGTTGGGTTTGGTTGATAAGGGGAAAGATTTTTTTTTAAGTGATCTGACTCATTTAATTGAATTTATATAGCTTTAGGGATCAGAATGAGTCTCTTGTTCTGCCCAAAGGACAAGAGTCTTCTCCCCTGGGCAAGAATGGTTTTTTTCCTAATCCATAGTGATTCGATCAAATGCTGGATACAAGAGGCAATTAGTGGCTCAGTGGAATGAGAGTCAAGACTAGAGAGGGGAGGTCCTGGGTTCAAATCTGGATTCAGATACTTCCTAGATCTGTGACCCTGAACAAGTCACTTCACCCTCATTGCCTAGCCCTTGCTGCTCTTCCACTTTGGAACCAATACACAGTATTGATTCAAAGATAAAAGGTAAAGATTTTTTAAAACGATAGTGGTAATGGTTGGCACATAGTACTAAAACTCAGGAAGACCTGAGTTCAAATTCCATCACAGACATTTATTAGCTATGGGACCCTAGGAAAATTGTCTAGATTTTCTCAGCCTCCATTTTCTCTAAAACCTGTAAAAAGGGAGTCATAATAGCACTTATCTTCCAGAGTCTTTGGGAGGATCAAATACAATTTTTATGTACATATATATATATATATAATATATATATTTTAATTCATATATACATGCATAAACAAATATAGGTACATATACCATATACAATGTATATAACAAATAACGAAGAAAACCTCGTGTTTTGCAAGCCTTGAAAGCCAACACAAATGCTTATTATTATTATTATCATTATTATCCTTAAATCACTCAGCCCCACTTCCTCCAAGTCATACCTTTCTCTTCTCTTTGGACCATGGAGAAAAGAAAAGAATTTGTAGGTCAAGCGAATACTTAATAAAAGCGTTTCCCCCACCTCCCCGTCACCCTTTGGAAAGGGCAGTCTCCCCCCAGCTCTGGCTTTCTATCTGAGTGACTCATGGACCTTCTCCTCCGAAGAGGTAGCACAGCCAGCTTTACTACATGCCCTAATTAAATTGGTCCTGGAGGCTTAGCCCATAGAATAGTCTCTTCTCCTTTCACCAGCTATCAAAGACAATGTCACCTTTTCCCAGAAATGTAAATGAAATCTGTCTTCCATCTCTGGAGTCTTGTGCCCTTGGTCTGTTTGGTCTCACCATTGGGCAAGAGGGGCACGTGGGCCAATGAACATGGGCTTGGTGACCCCTTTCTAGGCTGAGGGGGTACCTTGGCCAACTATGGTTAATGCCCCCCTCCCACACCAATGTTGGAACCATCTTCTCCGTAGCTGTTCCTCACCCACAACATTCTCTTTTCTTTCTATCTCCCATGCTTAGAGTTTACATCTTCCCCACATGCCATCTTCTACTGGAAACTTTTGTCACTTCCCCCATCTGCAGAGAGCCCCCCATTATTATGTATTCATTTTGTGTATATTTAGCCTAATAATAATAGCTAGTATTTACATAGTGCCTACTAAGTGATTTACAAATATTATCCTATTTAATTCCCATAACCACCTTGGGAGATAGATGCTATTATCATCCTCATTTTATAAGTGAGGAAACCGAGGTAGACAGAGGTGAAGTGACTTGTCCAGGGTCACACAGCTAGGAAATGTCCGAGGCTGGATTTGAGTTGAGTTCTTCCCGAGTCCAGGTATAGCCCTTTGTGCATTATGAAGTCACCTAGCTGTCTAATAGATAGAAAACTAGCCTTGAAGGCAGGAAGATATAAGTTCAAGTACTGTAAGGGTAAAAAAAGGGTTAAAAAGTGAAAAAACCCTCAATATATGAGTGTGGTCACCAGAAATCATTACTAAAATCAGAATGATTTTATAGCAATTTATTTATAAAATAGAGGGAAAGAGGAAAAATAAGGAAATGAGAGAAAGTAAATACTTACTCCAGCCCAGTCTGAATCAGGCAGGGCTTCAGAAGCCCAGCAAAGGGGTTCAGAGTTAATTAAACAAGGGTTCTAGCCACAAGGCTTCCTCTAAGATGAGGGGCCTCTCTAGTACCTCCAGAAAAGTGTAAAAATAGACTCAAATCCAGAACTTCAATCCCCAGAAATCCTTGCTCCACTTCCCCAGAATGCCCTCTAATCTCACTGAATTATCACCTGGGCCGAGATGGGGTATTTAAACCTGGTTGTGAATAGGCTCAGGCTCTTTTGGACTTCTGTTTTGGAGCAGATGCATCTCTTTCATGATGTGAGGTTATCTTGTCTAGGCCTCTCTGGCCTAGGCATGTGCTTTCTTATTCTGTATTTTCTTTAGTCCTTAACCTTTAATAAACCTCATAAAAAATAGTACTACTTGCAGAGGGAAACTAATTTCTAACTGCCTCAGTCTCCCCTAAATTTTAATCTTTACAAAAGCCAGGAAAAAGAGTCCACCTTTTTCACTCACCCATGTGGTAGTTCTAAGGGAAAATCCAAGAGTATTCCTAGGTCCCAGCCAGAACTCCTTCAAGGTCAAGTTTCAAGGTGAAAGAGCTACTCACAGGAAGTTCTTGCTACTTTTAAAGACCCTCCTTTCATCACTTCCTGTGCCTTCCTTCCACTTTATGTGGACCAATTGCAGCTATAGCTTTGCTTATGACTGCCCAGGGGACAGTTGGTGGGTTTCTGATTTGTCACAAACCTCCCCCACTTAAGGATAAGTGGGGTGTATATCCTTCTGGTAATTAAATCTAAAAATGGGCAAGTTAATCCCATCATCACAGTACCGCCTCTGATACATACCAGCTGAGTGACCCTGGACTAGTCATTGAACCTCTAAGTGCCCAAGGGAACTCTGCAAATGGTAGTGAAGGTGCCAGCATGAATTTATTTTATTTATTTTATTTTTTATTTTTTTCATACTTACATGATTCATGTTGTCTCCCCCTCCACTCCCGGAGTTGATAAGAAATTTCACATATATTATCACTCAAATCCTATTTCCATATTATTCATTTTTATTTTATTTAATTTTTTAATTTGCCAGCATGAATTGGTAGGGAGAGTTTCCTCATCTGGGAGTTATCTATGGTGATAAAATCATAGATCCAGGTTCTCTTCCTATAATTTGCATGTGGTTAAGCAACTTGCCCAGAGTTGAACAGCTAGAAAGTATCTGAAGTAGGATTTGAACTCAGATCTTCCTGACTTCAGGTTCAATGCTCTAACTGCTCCCTCTAACTTTCCCAGTTGCCGCATAGACAAGAACAGAGATGTCCAGCAAAGGCATGCCCTAGATGATAAAGGACACATTAGTATTTATTATTATTATTATCAATGATGATGAAAATAGCTAACATTTATAGGGTACTTTATAGGCATAGAGATATATACGTAGATGTGGGTGTGTGCAATTAAGTCATTTCAGTTGTGTCTGTGATGCCATCTGGGATTTTCTTGCAGAGATATTAGAGCGGTTGGCCATTTCCTTCTTCAGTCCATTTTACAGAGGATAAATGGAGGCAAACAAGGTGAAGTGATTTGACCAGGATCACATAGCTTGGAAGTTCCTGAGACTAGATTTGAACTCAGGACAAGTGTCTTCCTGAGCTCTATCCATCGCTCCACCTACTTGCCCTTCATAGAGGTACATGTTATCTAGTTAAGTTCCCTAGGCCCTGTTATCCCCCTGAAAAGAATGTAAAGTCCTTGCAGACAGAGGCTGGTCCATGTTTTGGATTTTCCATCACAAGTGTTCTATGATGTAGTCCTGACCAATGCTTGCCTGTGCCTGGAACTTCATAAGTGCTCTTGGTTGATTGATAGCAAACAGTTCCCTTTAGAGCGATGAAGAAGAAGGAGGTGAACACTCAACTACTCTTCAAGTCTTTCTTAATGGGATAGTAAAAAGCTCTAGACATGCTTTCACTTGTTGGTGCTTCTCTTTATTTCCATCTTTCTGGTATCTGTTTTATTCTAGGACTACGGCTTTGGGGGATCCCATTCATCCATCCTTGAAAATGTCTTCTGGGGAGACTGGATAAATGTGGATCGACTATGACGGCAATACAATATACTTAAAGTTAGCTTGGTGGGTGTATTGATTTAGAATCTTGAACCCTTGAAACTACATTTTCCACAATCCCCTTTTCCTTTTCCTGTTTGTGCCTCTCCTTACTTGAATGGGATTAGGAGTTTCCGTTTTTCATCCATTGGCTCTCTGCATCCATGTGGAGGAGGGAGGAATGGCTCTTGGTTTTTTGCTAGTCTTACTTCCTTATATTTCAAGATAAATATTTAATAAATATTATTAAATATAATACTTGGAGTATTGGATATTAATTTTAATCTTCACACCAGGTATATAGAAGGTGCTTAATAAATGCCCGTTGACCATCTAACTAACTCATTTGATGATGATGAACTTAATTTTGTTCTAAATCAGTGCATTCATCATCGTCTTCAGTTGAAGAAATTTATACCATTTATTTTTCTATGTGGTTCTTGGGTCCACTTTCTGCAGAGTGGAGTGTCTACTCCAAGCATGTGAAGATTTCCCAGTGGAATGGGTGGGTGGAAATAATTTGCATCAAAGTCCATGAAGGTGGTGAAGCAGGCACTGAGGAGTGTTCAGAGCTTGGTCAGATGATAGAGAACACCAAGGTCGTCAAGGTCATCCACTGAATCCCAAGCCATCATCAGTCATCTTCAATTTTGCCTTGCCCCTTGACTTCAGTGGCTGGAAGCAAGAGTGAGGCCAATGACGTGAAACTCTGCCTCACTCAAATCCAATTCACACAAAAATTAAGACATAACCCTTACTGTCATTGGTCCTCTTCAAAATGAAGAACAAGAACCAAGACTGGAATCAAGTGGTCCTGGGTTCAAATCTTGCCTTAGACACTTCCTAGCTTGTGGCCTTGGGCAAGTCACTTAACCCCAATTGCCTAGCCCTTACCACTCTTCTGCCTTACTTAATATAAATTGTAACACTAAAGATAAAGGTTTAAAAAACAAAACAAAAAATCAAAACAAAGATAAGGGTTAAAAACAAACAAAAATAAACCAGAAACAGCAAAAACAAAAACAAAGATAAGGGTTTAAAAAACAAAAACAAAAATCAAAATCAAAGATAAAGGTTTTAAAAAAACAAACAAAAATAAGCAAAAAATAAATAAAAAACAAACAAACAAAAATAAACCAAAAACAACCAAAATAAAAAAAAACAAAGATAAGGGTTTAAAAAACAAAAACAAAAATCAAAAGCAAAGATAAAGGTTTAAAAAAACAAACAAAAATAAACAAAAAAATAAACAAAAACCAAAGATAAGGGTTAAAAACAAACAAAAATAAACCAAAAATAACAACAAAAATAAAAAAGCAAAGATAAGGGTTTAAAAAACAAAAACAAAAATCAAAATCAAAGGGTTTTAAAAAAACAAACAGAAATAAGCAAAAATAAAATAAATAAATAACAAAGATAAGGGTTTAAAAAACAAAAACCAAAATAAAATATAAGGGTTTAAAAAAAACAAACAAAAACAAGCAAAAACAAATAAATAAAAAACAAAGATAAGGGCTTAAAAAACAAAAACAAAAAAGAAGAATGAACAATGACTTTTTGCAGCCAAGACCAACTGATTATCTGTGTCTGGTAATAAAGTTGTACCTATCTTAGGGTTCCGTTTAACTTACTTACTATATATTTGTTTGCATGTGGTCTCTCCCATTAGATTGTAGGCCACTGGAAGGGAGGGACCATCTTTTTGCCTGTTTTCTTATCCCACAGTGCCTGGCATGTCCTAGACTCTTAGTAAGTTTCCTGATCGATCGATTTCTGACGATGCCCCCAGCATGCCCTACTCTTTTTGATCAGGGACTTTGCTGTCTTATTTACTGAGTGACTCTCATGTCAGAGGTTCTCTTTTGATTCAAAGGGATACAAGTCACTTGGGGGACTTTTCACTGACTTATTTATTTGCTCCCATCCAGGGAGGACCTGAGAACTTCAGTATCGGGCTCATTCACTTCTACCCAGGAAGCATCTGTGTTGTGAGTTAAAAATATTGGTGGGAGTTTGATAAAAGTCTGGAGATCATAGAAATTCTGCTCTTAACGAGACAGAGGGAAATTAAGAAAACTCATAACATCTGGAAACGTCCATGGATGGCATTCCACAAGTCAGCCCTACCTTCCATGGTTGTTGTTAGGATCAAGTGAGCTAATAGTTATAAAATCCTGAGCACAGAGCCTGGTACATAGTAAGTGCTATATAAATATTAATTATTATTCTTTTCAAACACAAAATTGGTTAAATTGCACAACAAAGACACATCTAATTAATTGACCAATTTGTATAAAGTGCTTCCTATGTGTCACACACTGTGCTACAAGAAGAGGGAAAATATAGTCCCTGCCTTTCAAGGAGCTTACAATCTAACGGAGGAGACCACATGCAGACAAATATATCCAAAACAAGCTATATATGGTCAGATAGGTGGTCTAGGGGATAGAGCACCAGGCTGGGAATCAAGAAGACCTGAGTTCAAAACTGACCTCAGATACTTCGTAGCTGTGTGATCCTAAGCAAGTCACTTAACCTTGTTTACCTCAGTTTCCTCATCTGTAAAATGAGCTGGAGAAAGGAATGGGCAAACCATTTCAAATGGGGTCATGAAGAATTGGACATGACTGAAACAACTGAACAAAAAGCTACATATAAGATAAAATGGATAGAATTGAGGAGTTGGGAGAGTCCCTTTCCCTTCAACAATGAATCCCTCTTCCCTCAGCCCCAGTTAAAGGCTGTACATTCCTTGTGACTCATACTATTGCCCTGGATGAAACTCTAGCAAAGTCAGTGTTTGTTCTTCCCCTTTGCTTACCTCTACAGCTCTGTGTTCCAATGACTCATCATGATCTAACTCTCCACTCCAGAAATATGCATGGAACTTCTCCTTTTCCCCAGGAGCTGGTGACTCCTTTTGAGCAGTGGGACCCTGGAGGGGTCCCCTGGAGCTCACAGAATCACAGAATTTCAGAAATGGAAAAGACCTCTATGGCCATACTTAACAGTGAAGCCCCACTATCACACAGGAGGTCATCCATCCTCTGTTGGAGGTCTTCAGGGAGAGGGAGTCCGCCATCTTTAAGGCAGCCATTATAATTATAGGCAGCTCTAATTGTTTGGAAATTGTTCCTGACCCCAAGCCTAAATATGCTTCTTCTTTGCCTTGTTCCATCCTCTGGGGTCAAACAAAACAAGTCCAATCCTTCCTCTACATGATAACTCTTTGTATTTTTGTTGTTCGGTCATTTTTCAATTGTGTCTCTTTGACTCCATTTGGAACTTCCTCAGCAGAGATAATACAGTAGTTTGCAATTTTCTTCATTTTATAGATGAGGAAAGTGAGGCAAACAGGGTAAAATGACTTGCCTAGGGTCACACAGCTAGGAAGTGTCTAAGGATAGATTTGCATTCAGGTTTTCCTCACCCCAGACCATCCTCTCTATCCAGCTGCCCTGGGAATGGACAGTTGCTATACTTAGAGCTCCACTTACCAATTAAATCACAGGTCTAGTCATTATCCTCGTCTCTAAATTCAACCCGCTATTCTCACCAGTCAAGATCTTTTGGTATCTGAGTCTGTTGTCCAGGATGTTCGCTACATCTCTCAGCTTTGTGCGATCTGCAAAATCAAAGGGAATAGTATCCTTATATATTTATCCAAGTCATTGATCAAAATGTTAAATAAAATAAAATAAAATAAAATGATTCATTAGCAAAGCATTGGAGTATCCCTGGGAAACCTCTTGCCAAGTTGACTGTTGAACTATTAATGATTAAAGCCTTAAGTCAGGCCATTCAACTAGCTCTGAATACAACTAATTGTATCATTGTCTAATCCACATTCCTCCATCCTCTCCACAAGAATTGCATAAAATATTTGAACCTATCTACCCTCACTCTTCTAACTTTATTTTATTTCTTCATTAGTAAAAGCTTATCTTCTAGCTTTTAAAAATTTTTTACAAAATTTAATACTAAAATTCCACATAAATTTTCCAGAGTTATATTATCCCAATTGTCTCCCTTCTTCTCTCCATTTTCCCAGAGCTGACAAGTAATTCAGTCTGGGTTAGACATGTATTATCACACAAAACATACTTCTATATTATTCATTTTTGTAAGTGAATAATATTATAGAACCAAAAGCCCCAAACATATACCCAATTAAACAAGTGATCAATCACGTTTTCATCTACATTCTTATGGTAACACTTCTTTCTCTGGAGGTGGATAGTATTCTTTTTCATAAGTCCCTCAGAATTGCCCTGGATCATTGTGTTACTATTAGCATCAAAATCTGTCACATTTAATCATCCAACAATGTTTCAGTCACTGTGTACAATGTTCTCCTGGTTCTGCTTATTTCACTCTGCATCAGTTCACGTAGGTCTTTCTAACTCTTTCTGAAATCATTCTATTCACCATTCCTTAGAGCACAATAGTATCCCATCACCATCATGTGCCACAATTTGTTCAGTCATTCCTCAATCAAGGGACATCCCTTTAGTTTCCAGTTCTTTGCCACCACTCAGCTATAAATAAATAAGCTCAGCTATAAATATTTTTGTACAAACAAATCCTTTCCCATTATTTTTATCTCTTTGGGATACAGACCTAAAAGTTATGCATTGCTTTATGGCCCTTTGGACATGATTCCAAATTGTCCTCCAGAATAATTGGATCAGTTTACAACTCCACCAGCAATGCATTAGTGACCCAATTTTACCACATCCCCTCCAACATTTATCATTTTCCTTTATTGGCCAATCTCATAAGTGTGAGGTGGTACCTCAGAGTTGTTTTAATTTTCATTTCTCTAATCAAGAGTGATTTAGGACATTTTTTCATATGATTATTGATAACTTTGATTTCTTCATCTGAAAGTGCTTATTCATATCCTTTGACCATTTATCAGTCGGGTAATGACTTGGACTCTTATAAATTTGATTTGGTTCTTTATTTATTTGGGAAATAAGACCTTTATCAGAAAATTTTGTTATAAAAATGTTTTTTCAGTTTGTTGTTTCTCTTCTAATCTTAGTTGCATTGGTTTTGTTTGTATAAAACCTTTTTAATTTAATATAATAAAAAATTTACATCTTGTAATATTCCCTGTCTCATTTGATCATAAGTTCTTGCCTTCTCCATAGATCTGACATGTAAACTATTCTGTTTCTCTAACTAACTTATAATATCACTCTTTATATTTAAATCATATACCCATTTTGATCTTATTTTGGTATAGAGTGTGGATAATGATCTTAACCTAATTTTTGCCATTCTGTTTTCCAATTTTCCCAGCAGTTTTTGTCAAATAGTGAGTTCTTATCCCAAAAGTTAGGATCTTTGGGTTTATCAAACACTAGATTGCTGAGGTCATTTGCCCTTAGTCTATTCCATTAATTCACCCTTCTCATTCTTAGACAGTCTCAGATTATTTTGATGTTTAATTGTTACAGATGATCACTGCTTTGTGGTACAGTTTAATATCTGGTACTGCTAGGCTACCATCCTTCATATTTTTTTTTCATTAGTTCTCTTGAGATTCTTGACCTTTTGTTCTTCCAAACAACTTTTGTTATTATTTTTTCTAATTCTATAATACCTTCCATCTTAAAATCAATGATGTGTGTTGGTTCCAAGGCAGAAGAATGGTAAGGGCTAGGCAATGGGGATAAAGTGACTTGCCAGAGTCACACAGCTAGGAAGTAACTGAGGTCAAATTTGAGCTTAGGAGCTCCTATCTATAGGCCTGGCTCTCAATCCACTGAGCCACCAATGGAACAACAGTGACAGGATTCACACTCCTGAGTACCAGATAGTTAATTTAAGGCTTTTTTACAACAGTGATAGGCTCCTCCTCAAAATTTGGAGTCCCTTTCTTAAAAGCATTTCTATCACTCTGAGCAAATCTCTTGTGAAGCATTAAATTAACTATCTGGTGCTCAGGGGTAAATTATTCTTACAGCAGATTAGGCTCTCAGGCAGGCAGCTGACTACTTCTTTCCTTAGAGTTATAGGAGTAACTTTGATGAATTGGGGTAGTACTGTCACTCAAAGTCCCCCATATATTGTGCTCCCCAATATCAATCAACCAGTTGATATCAATTAGCTTTTACAAAAGGGAACTTGATGAAACTCTATAACAGAAATAGGCATTGTAATGTTATGAATAAAAATTAATCTTGGAGACTTTATACTAGATTTGAAAGTATTCACTAGTAAAGAGAAAGAAAGAGAAAAATAAGATTTCCAGCCTTTTTAAGTTAAAGTAAGTCCTCAGCTGAGTTAATTCTGCTACACCAAGTCTCTGATTCTCCATGGGTCCTGATCCATTTCACAACCATGGGCCAGGGAGCCCAGTTATCCATATGGTTTGGCCAGACAAATTTATGCCAGTCAAGGAGTAAGCTTGACTTCAGGAAGGAACTGGATCCCAAGAGACAGATTCCCAGCCCAACATGGTACCATCATGCTGCTTGCCAGAGATAGCTTACACATAGATAAGCACCACCAGGTGGGCTGAGAAAGGACTTCTTCCATAAGTCCAAATGAATGGCAGAGAGAGAGAGCCCATCAGTTTCATGTGCTGGCTTTTTAAGCTCCATCTAAAATCTCCTGTAGGATCCTTCAATTGGTCCAAGGTTTTACCTCAGTCCCCAAATGTCACATCTCCTCACTTCAGATGGTCAAGAATCTGGTCTGCCATGCTGGCAGACTAAGACACATGACTATGTGATTCCTATGGCTACTTATTGTGGTGAGTCTTCTGGGTTAGAGGTCCCCCAGATATTTAATTCACACAGTAAAATAATCCTAGCAAAACCCAAAGTGTACCCTCGCCTTGCATCCATTCACGTTGTCCCTGGAAAGAATGGGACTTTATTTAAAAGAATGAACTCGAAGTGGGAAGTAGATAGAGTACCAGGTTTGAAGTCAGGAAGGCTCATCGTCCTGAGTTCAAATCTGGTCTCATATACTTCAGACAGTCAGACACTGGTGTAAGGGGTGTTCAGGGAGGACCAGCACCTCTGGTGGAAAGACTAGTGTTCTGTGCACTGTGGCATCTCTGATGTGAGGGCTTGACATTGTAAGAATAAAATTGCTATTCAATAACTCCAAGCATTATATTTTATAAGATTTATTAATAATCACTTGAAGTAGAGGAAAGAAAAAACCAGAAGTAAAGCCTGAGTGAAGAGAAGTTTTCCTGACCACGATAGCGAGAGAAGAGAGAGGAGCAGTAGGGCTACAGAAACTTTATCTCCAAAACGTAAGGATGTAATGTGAAGATGTAAGGAGAATTCTGGGAAATGGAGTCCTGAGGTACAAAATTCTAATTACACACCACAACCTTTTCAGGGCTGCTCATTCACCTTTGGTGTCTAAATTTGGGCTAAATCAGATTGATGGTATCGACAAGTCTCAAACCCATTGTGAGTTAGGGGAACATCTATCCCAAGCATATGAAGACTTCTACCAGAATGGGGAGATGAGAATAATTTGTTCTGACCATAAAGATGGCTGAAGCAGGCACAGAGGAGTGTGTAGAGCTTGATCAGACATCAAAGACACCAAGGTCATCCACTGCATCCAAGGCTATTGACAATTGTCTTGACTTTTGTCTTGCCTCTCGACTTCCATGTCTCTGCAAGAAACCGTGAGGCTGATAACTTTGTATAACTCTGCTTCGCATAAATCAAATTCATGGACAAGTCAAGACATTGTAAAAATTAAATTAGTCTCTACTGATAAAAATATTATATTTTAATGAGGTTTATTAAAGATTATTAGAAATCAAGGATAAAGAAATACAAAATAAGAAAAGCATGTGCCTAGGGCTGATTAGCCCATTCATATTCACTTACTACATCTTGCATGCCAAGTAGAGAGACACGTGTGCTTAGAAGCGGAACAAGGGAGCACTTGGGAGGCAGAGAGCCCTTTAAATACTAAATTGTGTTCTCACACTCAGGTGAGGACTCAGGTGAGATTATAGGGAATTCTGGGAAGTACCAAGGACTTCTGGGGATTGAAGTCCAGGGTTCAAATCTCCATTTTACAACATCAACCTATGAAGTCATTGGTCCTCTTCAAAAAAAAGACAAAACATAGCCGTGTAACCCTAGGCAAGAAACTTCACCCTGTTTGCCTCAGTTTCCTCATCTATAAAATGAGTTGGAGAAGGAAATGGCAAACCACTCCAGTGTCTCTGCCAAGAAAACTCCAAATGGAGTCATGGTCAAATGCAACTGGTTTGCTGCCTCAGTTTCCTTGTCTATGAAATGAGCTGGAGAAGGAAATGGCCAACCACTCCAGCATCTTTGCCAAGAAAACCCCAGATGGGGTATGAATAGTCAAACGTAACTGAAAGGTCTGAACAATAATGACAGAGGGGTATCTTGATACTCTTGGCCCTGGGCATCCTTTTGTCTCTTTGAGGAATTCTCACTAAGTCAGCTAAGGGAAATGGTGTCAGAGATAGGCGAGTTGCTACTTTGCATAGCTGAGTTAGCTCATTCCAGGAATTAACTTCTCAGCTTACAGGTCTACCCAGTTCTAATTCAGGTCAAGCAGGTTTCCTAGCTGCTGGGATAGCCCCTTATCAGACTTCACTGCTGCTACTACCCACCTTATGACTCTGATTATTAGTGGAACCTTTGTGGTTTTGAATATTTCTTCTTCTAAGATCAGGAAAGAAAAACAAAACATCAGAAACAAAGGTGTCTTGTGCTGAGACACATGACCAGTCTGCCACTCTCTCAACCAACCTTTATGGAAGCCTTCACTCAAAAGTCACTAGAGAAGGGGCAGTGAGGTGGCCAGGCTTAGAGACAGGTGGTCTTGTATTCAAATGTGACTTTGAGTCATTTCCTAGCTGTGTGACCCTGGGCAAGTCACTTAACCCCAATTGCCTATCCCTTATTGCTCTCCTGCCTTACAATTGGTACTTAAAGAACTTAGAATACTTGGAACTGACATATAGTACTGATTCTGAGACAGAAGATAAGGGTTTAAACAAAAGTCACCTGGGAAACCGGAGAATCTCACCCTTATTCAGGGAAGAGAGAGAACTTTCTGTACCCACATTTGGTTCTGGCTCTGCCTCTGGGAGTTATCAGTCCTTCCATCTCTGAAGCCAATTAGGAAGGTTTTTCATCATCACAAGGTACCTCTGAGTCATCATAGTCAAAACCAGTTTCCAAAAAGTTCCTTCATGCCGAAAGTGCAGCAGTCAAGGAATATTACAAGGGCTCTGTGGAACCCATTCCAAGGATGAATCTGAGCATGGCCCAAACATTCTCTCCTCATTTCCTTAAAATCTAGCTGGGGAGATTATATTCCAGCATGCCTTCTGCCTGTTCCTTCCCCACTCCCTCCCAGGCTAGTGATCTATCAGAAAAGGAAATAAGATTAGTTTGGAGTGACTCACCAGCTCCCTTTCTAGATACTCAACAGCCACTTGGTGAGTGGTCAGTTTCCCCAGAAATAGAAATTGATAGAACCTATTCTCTTCCCTCCTTCCCTTCCTCTATTTTTTCCCCTTTGGTTTGAAAGTCAAGATATTTTCCCCAAGTCTACTATCTACATGGAAGACCCTGTTCTGGGACTCAGGAGCCAGAATAGCTCCGGGCTGTTTATTGTTTCTGTTCTTTCCAACAGATCCCAGAGCTCCACCCTAAAAACAAAGGGCTACTTCAAGTTCTCTGGGAACTCCTCCACTTGTCCTACCCCACCTTAGTCTCCACTTTCCACTGGTGGTTACTTAGAGTAAATGATTTACTCCTCCACACCTTTCTTTCCCCAGTTCCCAGGCAGGATATCCCTCCCACAGGATCTCAGCTACAGACTCTCAGAGCTCTGCTTAGATATGAGGGAATTGCAGTTATTTGAATGCTGTGTCTCCTATCGTACTTCCATATTCTGGAGCAGGTGCTGACTTCTGGTTTAGTTTCTAGCCACAGCATATAACACATATTGTTGTTCAGTCATTTTTCAGTTGTGTCTGACTCTTTCTGACCCCATGTGAGGTTTTCTTGGCAAAGATGCTGGAGTGGTTGGCCATTGTGAATCTCAAAAACTGCTCAGACTGTACTTTAGAAGATTTGATTAAGCTATTCCCCATTTTAAACAATGGAGGTACTTGATCAGGAATGTATTGAGAACTTTTAAAATTACTCCACCCTACTCAGACAGTGCCTTAGGGGAAGATAAAGTTGAAAACTCCTGATTGAACAATGAAAAGTCCCTAACTCATACTTATAGTAAAGCTAAAACCTTAAGCTAGATCTATTTTTAGATCTAATACAAAAGGATGCTAAGTACCTATAAAGGTTAAATTAGTACCTAAAAGGTCAAGCAACTTACAAAAGACAAGTTTAACAAAAGAGGTGTGAAGTGCTCAGAAGATTTAATCTAACCAGAGAAGGTGAGAACAAAAGAAGATGAGAACTGAATGGGAAGTCCTGGGGAAAAGCGTCTACTGTGATTGGTAGACATGAAAATTTAGGGGAGGTGACATAAGAGAAAATTTCTTTAAAAGGAAAAGGCAGTTCAGGTAATGGAGTTTTTTGGATTGATTATTGAATTTGAGTTGGAGTTCAGAGTTGAAGTGAGGACATTTTGAATTGAGTTCGCAATTGAACCCAGCTTGGAGATGATCTTGTGGTGAGTTATACTGACTCGCTCTTTCTTAGGCTCAGGCCTAGGTCATTTTGGCCTAGGCCCTTTTCTACTGCTTGGCTATTCTCTCTCTCTCTCTCTCTCTCTCTCTCTCTCTCTCTCTCTCTCTCTCTCTCTCTCTCTCTCTCTCTCTCTCTCTCTCTCTTCTCTCTCTCCCCTTCCCTTAATTCCTTCATTTTTATTAATTAAAATCTCCATAAATCCCCAGCTGACTTGGGTATTTTTCATATAGTGGGAATTTCCCATGGCGACCACTTATTTTAGAATTTAAGTCAAACACTAGAGATTATCCTTTACAGTTTGGCCAAACCCTTTACAGTTTGGCATTTACAGTGTTTTTAACATTCACACCATTTCCTTCTCCAATTCATTTCATAGACAAGGAAACTGAGGCGGCAAACCAGCTATATCTGACTCTTCCTGACTCCAACTGGGGTTTTCTTAGCAAAGATGCTGGAGTGGTTTGCCATTTCCTTCTCCAGCTCGTTTCATAGACAAGGAAATTGAGGCAGCAAACCAGTTGTGTTTGACTGTTCTTAACTCCATCTGGGGTTTTCTTGGCAAAGATGCTAGAGTGGTTGTGTTTGGGACAACAGAATGTCCCACAACAGAAAGTTCTGTGCAAAGCCCCAGGAGCTACAGGGCCCCTGGGCATGCCAACAATAACCCACCTTTCATGTCTGTCCAATTGCCCACCTGATATGCCCGTCTTACATTACCCACCTATTATGCTAAACTAGCCAACATCATTAACAGAATGTTCCAGGTGTCCCCCATCAAGCAACTCAACTATGACTGCTTTAACCAATATAAACTCCACTCTGACTCTGCCTCTTTGGAACCCCTTGATTGGGCCCCCTAGCGTTGTTGCTAGTAATAAACTTCCCCTTGCCTGAATTGCACTGTCTCCGTGTACTCCTTGGGTGGTCTTCCACTCGGACCCTAACAGTTAGCCATTTCCTTCTCTAGCTCATTTCATAGACAAGGAAACTGAGGCAGCGAACCAGTTGTGTCTGACTCTTCCTGACCCCATCTGGGGTTTTCTTGGCAAAGATGATAGAGTGGTTGGCCATTTCCTTCTCCAGCTCATTTGACAGATGAGGAAACTAAGGCAAACAGGGTGAAATGACTTGCTCAGGGTCAAATATAGCACATAGTAAGAGTATAATAAATAGTAAATTGTTGCCAGATTCCTGCTTTTCCTTCCATTATCCATTTTGTTCCAGGGCAGCTGGGTTGGGTCAACCAGTCTGGGATTGCTCCAACTAAGAGAGGGGCAGGTTTGGGGGGGGGGGATGAAAGGGTAGAGTCAGCCAAGCCTCTTGTCTCAGAGAGTGACAGTGAGGAAGTATAACAATCCGAGATTTCCGTTGTAATATAAAGATTTTCCTTGTGGGTTATAACTTGAGAAGGAGAAGGGAGCTTGAGGGAAATGGATGATAAATGAAGATTCAAAGACAAGTTAAAAGATATGGGGAGGGGCGCTATCTCCTCATAGTGTTTTCCTTTGAGGATTAATTCAAGGAAAACATGAGAAATAAGAAAACATGTGGGAGTAAGAATTCCTAGATAGAAAGCATGTGGGCGACAGTGTCCCTAGGACAGAAAAAAAAGAAATTAGGAGAAAGAACTCGGAGGATCCAGGAATCAAGAGAGAGAATAGCGTCACCTCCTCCGTATTTATTGAGGGATGTGGATTGGGAGGTGTTCAATGAATATGTAACATAGCATAAGTCTTAACATTGGTTGAATAGGCAATGACAAGATCAGAGGAGGTGGAGATTCCCCTGACATGCACTTTTCAAAGGAATGTGGTTTGACCAGGTGAGAGCTAAGTGTCTGTGGCTTAGGCTCAGGAATTCTCCTGCCCTTTGAACTGTCTATACATTGATCATTAACTGATCTGACCAAGTATCTAATACATCAACCATACTTCCCAGATGCCAACATGCCTGGTATGCTACAGGAAGAGACCAGAGGGAATTAATTCTCTGCTAAAAAAAAAAAGGTTCTCAGAATTTGATTATGAATAATATTGTGTAACTAGGCTAGTTCAAATCTTACCTTAATCCCTTACTCCCTGTGTGACCCTGAGCAAGTCATGTTACTACTGAATGCCTCAGTTTCCTCACCTGGAAAATGGGAATCCTAGTGGTACTGAAGTTGCTGTTAGGTGGTCAGCTGTCTTGCTTGGAGACTGAGAGTAGGTTGGCAAAAAGGGTCAAAGCTCCAAGGACAAAGTCCTCATCCTCCTAACTCCTCCAGAAGCAGATGTCCTTCCTTGGCCATCATTCCTCTAGCTGTGTTGTCTCCCCTTATTAAAATGTAAGCTTCCTGAGGGCAGAGACTGTTCGGCTTTTTGTGTTTGTATGCACAATACTTAGTACCTTGTCTGGCACCTTATATGCATTTAGTAAATGTTTTTTCATTCATTAATTCATTCATAGATACAAAGAACTGCCATATAGGCTCTTTCTCATAACAAGTGCAAGTTTATTGTACACACAAAAACCCCCTGTAGATTGGTAGACATTTTAATAAGGAGGGGTTGAGAGTTACCTCAACTTCTCCCTATTACTTCCTTTTTGGGAGAAAGAAGTAATCCTCAGGTGATAAGATACAGCTGGAGAAAGTGGGCTGGTTTTCAGGTAGAGCTGATCATGCCTCTCTCTGACACCGTTGAAGAAAGCTGGTTGTTTTAGGAGATTCAACTCCCTTTAGCAATCCTGGCTATAAAAACAAAAACGACCTCAATTGCGTTCACCCCAATTTGGCATCCCTGTTGGAGATCAAGTCACCTCTAACTTTTAAAAAATCTTTCTTTTACAATTCTTTAAAAATTTCCTCCAATAAAAATTTTATTTAGAAATTGAATTTCACTAATTCAGCAAACATGTATTAAGTACCTTTTACAAAGAAAAGGAACAATAGAGTTTCTATCCTAAAATAATTTGCAATCTAATGAGAAAAAAATAAATGTTCAATTTACATTCCATGTATCCAGTCTCAAATATGAACCATCTTTATAAAATAAACTCCCTCCTTTTATCTAGAAGAAAAATTAAGCAATGCTTCTGCTTAAAGTCTATGTGAGGTCTTTATCAATGACACATGTAAAATCCAGTGGAATTGTGCATCAGCTACGGCAGGGGGTGGGAAGAGGGGAGAGAAAGAACATGAATCATGTAACCATAGAAAAATATTCTAAATTGATTAATTAAATAGAAAAATTTTAAGGAAAAAAGTCTATGTAAATACTTTTGCTTAAAGTCTATGTAAATCAAATGCATACAAGAATCAACAGAAAACCCCTAACTTTGAAGAAGAAAAGGAAGGACAGGAAAATTATCCCCTGGCATGGATCTAGCTGGTTCTCTGTTTATGGGTAAACAGAAGTGAGGGTCCCAAGCTGGTGAAGGAGAAGATGCCTTGGTGGCTAAGAGTGATCATAGTACTTGATCACATCCTTTAGAAACTACCCAGTGAACTAGACTGAGAATGACAAAAAGCATGGATCACAAATGACTGTGACTTAATAACACATGCACAACCCAGATCAAATTTCTTACCATCTCTGAGAGGAGGGTGGGAAACAATTTGGATCTCAAAATTTCAGACAATATATGTTGAAATTTTTATTACTTGTAATTGGAAAAATGAAATATCTTTGAATAAAATTGTTTTTTAAAATGACTATTAGGGCAGCTAGATGCCACAACGGATAGAATGCCAGGTCTAGAGTTAGGAAGACTTCTCCTTCTGAGTTCAAATGTGACCTCAGGGAATTATGTAACCCTTCTTAAGTCACTGTCAACAATATGGGTTATTAAGTAATACAGAATAATATTAATTTGATTGGGGCAGCTAAGTGGCACAATGGGACTGGAGTCAGGAAGAATTGAGTTAAAATCTCATTTTAGATGGCTCATTAGTTGTGTGACATCTGGACTAGTCATCTAACCCCATTTCCCCATTTGCCTCAGTTTCCTCATCTGTAAAATAATCTAGATGATGAAATGGCAATCCCTTCCAGTATCTTTGCCTAGAAAATTCCAGATGAGATCACAAAGAGTCAGATATAACTGAAGAACAATATTAATTTTCTTCAATTTAGTCAATAAACATTTATTAAATACCTGCTCTATGCTAGGCACTGAGGATATGAAGAAAAGTAAGATGTCCCTGTCCTCCAGGAGCTCACTTGTGGTGGAGACAAAAGGCAAGCCACCATACCCAAGGGAACTATAAAAGATAAATTAAGGTAATCAGTAAAGGGAAGGCACTAGAATTAAGGGGGGGAGGATCAGGAAAGGCTCTGTAAGTGGTTGCCATGCCTCCCACATCAATATCATCACAACGACTTCCTGAAGCAGGTATGTTGGATATTCACAAGATATTGGCTGTCCCTCCCTGCCTGGAATATTCTTCTTCCATAACCTCCATCCCTTGATTTCCTTGACTTTGGTCAAGCCTCCCAACTTCCCCTGGAAGTCTTTCCCTCACCTGCCTTGAGGGTCTTCTCTCAGAGATTACCTTCCCTGGACACTGCATCTATCTTCTCTGTATATGGTAGTTCTGTATGTACATCTATACAAGTTGCTTGCATACTACCTGCCCCATTTGGATGACAGCTCCTTGGGAGTGGGACCATTCTTTCATCTTTCTTTTTATCTCTAGTAAATACTGAATAAATGCTTATTGATTGATTGTTTTATGTCTCTCAGTCACTTCTGAATATATCAGCCTCCTACCATCACCCAATGAACCATCCCTTCTTACAAAGAAAGTTAATAAAATCAGTGAATCGGATGCCCATAATTGGACGAAGAAGTACATAGCATCCTGTACCCACAATCTCCTATCTAACCTTCCTTATCTCTCCTTCAGGAACAGTCCTGGGCATTATGATTAGACGGAGTTCAGCTTTGTCTTAATGTTCTTTTCATTTACATTATTAAAGTCTTTGGGTGGTGGAGGAATCTTAAAAGTGAGAATTCAACAATCAATTCATTGACAATCAACAAATATTTTGTTAAGAAACTACTATGGGGGCAGTTAGGTCGTTCAGTAGATAGAGAGCCACACCTCAAGACAGGAGGTGCTAGATATAAATCTGGCTTCAGACACTTCCTAGCTGCAGGACACTGGGCAAGTCACCTAACCCCAATTGCCTAGCCCTTATTTCTATTCTGCCTTGGAACCCCTACTCAGTGTTGATTCTACAATAAAGATAAGTATTGGGTTGGAATGCAGATCAATGCATACTATTTTTCATTTTAGTTTATTTGGTTTTTTATTTGGGGATTTTGGTTTTATATAATTATTTTCTTATAAAAATGAATAATCTGGAATTATGTTTTGTATTACAATACATATATAACCCAGATCAAATTGCTTATCATCTCTAGGAAGGGGGAGAAGGAAGGGAGGAATACAATTTGGATCATATAACTTCAGAAAACTTATGTGGAAAATTGTTATCACATGTGACTGATAAAATAAAATATCTTTTAAAAATGCTATTGTAAAATAAAATAAAATAAAATAAAGGTAGGGATTAAAAAAGGGGAGCCTTTTATGTGCCAGGCACTGTGAATCACAATGATGATGAAAATAATAATAATAATAACTAACATTTTATAGAGGGGAAGCTAAGGGATGCAGTGGTTAGAGTGCTGAGCCTGGAGTCAGGAAGATTCACCTTCCTGAATTCAAATCCAGCATCAGACTCTTACTAATTGTGTGACCTTGGGCAAGTCAATTGATTTCCCTCAGTTTCCTCATCTGCAAAATGAGCTGGAGAAGAATATGGCAAACCATTCCAGTATATTGCCAAGAAAACCCCAAATAGGGTCATGAATAGTCAAAATTGACTGAATAAGAAATTTCCATATATGTACATACACACAAATATTGTCTTTAGGTTTGCAAAATTCTTTACATACATTCTCTCATTTTATCTGTACAACCTTCTCATATATATGTGATTATACCCCACTTGGATAGATGTTGAAAATTTATTAGAAAAATTTCTGAGAAAGAGAGAGAAAAATGTCATCTCTCTGGCTAATCAGAAGCAAGGTAGGAAAGGACATTATTGGCCAACAGAAGATCCACATTGGAACCCCAATGTTGAACCAGATTTTATAAAACTAAACCAGGCCAGAGAAGCATTATTGATAGCCATGAGAGCTTGCTCTGATAGACCTGAAAAATGGTCAAAATTTGAAAGAACCCAACAAGAAATTGATGAGACCCCGTCCCAGTTTATGGATAGACTTATTGACATAGGAAATACATATATGAACCTTGATTTGTCCAGAGAAAGGGACATTAGGCAAATACATAGGCAATTCATTGAGAATTGTTGTTCAGTGGTAAAAGACTATTTTAAAACTAGCTGTCCTAATTGGGACTCTATGGACCTCAAAGAATTGAGGAGAGTAGCAACCTATGTTTATAAGGGTCGTGTAAAAAGACCTGAGGAACATAATATGTGAGTGGAAGGCTTAAAGAAAGAAATTGAAATGTTAAAGAGACAATTGAAAAATAAGGGAGAGACCATAGCCCCTTCGCAGGAATCCACAGATAAATCAGTAACCTGCCACTTCTGTGAGAAGAAGGGCCACAAAATGATAGAGTGTAGAACATTTCTCAAGATTATTGTAAGGAATATGCAGTTTAATAACAACTACAGAAATGATAATTACAGAAATAACTATAATAATGACAATGGAAACCACAGCTTTAGAAATAATAACTATAGAAATGACTATGATAATGATCATAGAAACCATAATTTTAGAAATTATAGAAATAACTATAATGACTATAGAAATAAAAATTTTAGAAATTGGGAAAATAATGGCAGTGCTCCAAATGAAGAAAATGATAATACCCAACACAATATCAAACAATATTTTAAAAATGGAGCTCATCCTAAAAATACTCAGGGTACTAGTGCCCCTCCACATGGGGCAGAAGGTGGTTCTTCTTAGACTCTATTGATTTAGTTGATATTAATTAACCTTTTTCAGTTTTGTCTCCCCTACAAATAGTAGGGAAGAATGAACAAAGAACTTAAAACTATGATTGGAAAATTATGCATTGAGACACATTTAAAATGGCCTGAAATTCTCCCTCTGGCCCTATTTTATCTTAGAAGCAGGCCCAGAGGAGATCTACACATCTCACCATTTGAGATGCTTTTTGGACATCCACTTATACAGACTAAACCTTTTCTACTGGTATATACATCACTATTAGGGGGAGATACTACTATTGCTTCCTATATACAGGAATTACAGCACAAATTGTTTGAACTCCATGAATCCGGAGCTGCAGTATAAGCCGGACCACTAGATTTTTCTCTTCATGACCTTAACCCAGGAGACAAAAGGTATATTAAGAATTTCAAGCATACTGGAGCAACTCAGCCTTCCTAGGAAGGACCATTCCAAATATTGTTAACTCCTCCAAAATCTATAAAGGTTGGAGAAAAGGACTCTTGGATTCATTGCTCACATGTGAAGAAAGCATCTTCTGTTGAGACTGATTGACTGTATCCTATCACATGCATTGAAGATAATAATCCATAGACAAGTGGATGCTGTTTTTTTGAGGACACATTGAATTACTGATTTCCCCCTTATTTTTATTATTGCTTTTCTTTTATTTTGATTAGAATATTTGATTTTTTTCTTTTTCTCATTTCTTGTACTAAAGGTACATACAATTAATATTATTTTTCTGAAGTAATATAAGTTTAATATGTATATGTATATATATATATGTATGTATATATATACTTGCTATAATATCAATGCATACCCAAAAGCTTTAAACTGTGGGAACCTGCCATTTATTGATAAAATGTGGTTAATGATTGTATCTGATTCTAGAAATAGGGATAAAAAACAAGGAGCACAGACTTAACCTGAATAGTGCCAAAAAGAGCATACAGGAAAAACTAGTGTGAGACTTGAGGTTGTGACACTTGACATATGTTAAGACGTAGGACTTCCTTGTATCTACACTCTTTGCGAAGTACTCAGACAAGTACCAAAGTTTGACTATCATCCTGGTTCCCCATATCCCTGAGAATGGGAAAAAAAAATCATACCACAGAATGATGCTTCCCTATCAAAATAGAATTCTAGTTTCTTGTTTTTTTCTTATAGTATGGAAACTTCCTGTAGTCTTGGCTGCAAATGGGTTAGTGAAATATTAATTACTGCATTCTGTCCTATAGACTTGTGGGATAGAAATTACTTTAAATTGGACCTATACAAGGGTCTGTTAGAAATTTATTAAACCCAAATAAGGTCCTTTTTTGGATTCTTTTCTCTTTTTTTCTTTTAATTTTTTTCCTTTCCTAATGTTTTTTGTTGTTTTTCTCTTCTTTTGATAATTGACTCATACACCCCCATAACTCAACCTTGCATCATGAGCTGAACTGGATGTTTTTAACACCCACTTTGGGGGAGGGAGGATTGTATTTTAATAAAAATCAAAGATTTTTATTTTTTTGTTCAAGAAAAGATCTTCAAGGAAGAAACTTGCTAACTACTAAATCCAGAGAATGAACTGATGCAGAACGATGCCAGAAAACCTACACTACATCAAGAAGATCCAGAATGAACTTTGGGTGTGGTTGATTGAACTGAAGTTTGATTGAACATTTATTTGTAAATGTACACTTTTATGTCAAGGGGACTGCCCCTAATTTGGCTTTTTGTCAATGCGTCTAGCAAAACATTAGTTTTGCTTTCTTTTCTATTCCTCCATAACTACTATAATTACTTCTTAGAAATTTGAATATTGTATACATCTGTAATTAGAAGTGCTTTAGGACTACAAGATGATTATGTTAAATTATCAATGGGGAGACTAGTCTCCCAATGGTCATCAGGGGGGATTGTGAACTAGGAAATTACTCCACTCTACTCAGACAGTGCCTTAGGGGAAGATAAAATTGTAAACTCCTGATTGAACAATGAAAGTCCCTAACTCATACCTTACAGTAAAGCTAGAACCATAAGCTAGGTCTATTTTTAGATCTAATACAAAAAAGGTGTTAAGTACCTATAAAGCTTAAATTAATCACAAAAAGGTCAAGTAACTTACAAAAGGCAAGCTTAACAAGAGATGTGAAGTACTCAGAAGATATAATCTAACCAGAGAAGGTGTGAATTAAAGAGTGGTGAAAACTAAGAATGGGCAGTCCTGGGGGAAAAAAAGTGTCTACTGTGATTTGTAGACATGAAAAGTTAGGGGAGGTGACATAAGAGAAAATTTTCTTTAAAAGGAAGGGTAAAAAGTCAGTTGAGGCAATTCAGTTTGGATTGGAAGTTAGTTTGGAGTGGAGTTAGATTCTGAACTTAGTTCAGGAGATTCAATGGAGGACTGGAGCTTGCTTGGAGACAGTCTTGTGGTGAGTAATAAGACTGACTCGCTCTCTCTTAGGCTCAGGGAGGCCACTTTGGCCTAGGCCTTTAACTACTGCTTGGCTCAGCCTGAGCCAGAGCAGTTTAAATTAATTCTCTCTCTGTCTCTGACTCTGTCTCTGTCTCTGTCTCTGTCTCTCTCTGTCTCTGTCTCTCTCTCTCTCTCTCTCTCTCTCTCTCTCTCTCTCAGTTTCTCTCTCTCTTCTGCCCCTTCTTCCCTTAATTCCTTCTTTTTTTATTAATTAAAATCTCCATAAATCCCCTGTTGACTTGGGTATTTTCATATTTGGGAATTTCCCATGGTGACCACTTATTTTAGATTTTAAGTCAAAACACTAAAAATTATCCTTACAGTTTTGGTGTTTACACTTGACCAGAGTCACACAATTAAATAACCTGGAGCAGGGGATGCAAAGACAAAAACAAAAATAGAATACACCCTGCCCTCAAGTAGCTTACCTTTAACCAGAGTCACTCATCTATTTTTTTCTGTAAGATGAGAGGATTGGAGGCACCACAGTAGAATGGAAAGAGCACTGGCTTAGAATGAGAAGCTCTTCGTTCAAATTTTACTTCTGATACTTTCTACTTTTCTTTTCCTTTTAAAATTGAATATATTTTATTTTTTCTTATTACATGTAATAATAATTATTTGTTTTCCAAAAATTTGAGTTCCAAATTTTTTTTCCCTTCCTTCCCTCTCTGAGATAGCAAGCAACTTAACCTACTTGTGTGATCATGTAAAATAGATGTCTACATTGGTCATGCTATGGAAGCAGACATATAAAATAAACAAACAAACAAAACACAGGAAAAAATAAAGTGGAATCAATCTGCAGATTTGATCTCAGACAGACTCTGATTTTGATCTCAGATTCCACCAATTCTTTCACTGGAGGCAGATGGCATTTTTAATCCTGAATCCCTTGGGATTGTCTAGGCTCATTGTATTGCTGAGAACAGCTAAGCCATTCATGCTTGATCATTGTACAATATTTCTGTCATTAGATACAATGCTCACTCTGCTTTGCATCAGTTCACGTAAATATTTCCAGGTTTTTCTGAAATCCTTCTGCTCATCATTTCTTATAGCACAATAATATTCCATAACAATCATATACCACAACTTGTTCAGCCATTCCCCAATGGATGAACATCCTCTCAATTTCTAATTTTTTGCCACCATGGAAAAAGAGCTGCCTTAAATATTTTTGTACATCTTTTACAAAAATGAACAATATGGAAATGGGTTCGAGTGATAACATATATATGTATAACCCAGTGGAATTAAATACTTTTAAAGCTAAAGTGTGACTTACTGAATAATGCTCTAAATTGACTAAATAAAATAAAATAAAAAATAAAGTGTCACTTACTGAGGTCACTTAATTTCTCTCTAACTTTAGGACCTTGGACAAGGCAGCCTCTGAGAACTCTTTGAGTTCTAGGTCCATGATTCTATGATCCCTTCCAAACTTAACTTTAATTCACCTACGGAGAGGCTTTTAGGCATACTGGCTCAGAGCCAAAGCTTATATTGGTGTTTAGGCTTCTCCTTTCCCAGTTGAAACACTGAAAGCAACAACTTGAGTCCCTACTTCTATACATTCAGGTGAAGTTGCTTCCTCAAGTCTCCTTCAAAGCAATGTCTGATGAATCAAATCAATTACTTGCTAGGATGTCAATAGTTTATCCTCCTCACCCACTCCTCCTCATCATCAATCCTTTGGGGCGTGACTCATCCTGGCATGGATAAGATCCAAGCTCTGACTGTCATTTCTTTTACAGATCATTCTTCTTGACGGAAATGACCTTCTAGATGGTAGAAATGTAAACAGGATGCATTAGAAAAATGATTCTTTCAAGTTCAGGACAAGCCATCATCTACAGACATCCTCAAGCCTGTGCAGAAAAATCTGACTTTCTTAAGAAACTTGTATAACTTGACATTTTCAGAAAGTTTCATTACTTTAAGTTGCTGTAAAAGAGACTGAAAGAAGCAACTCAATTCATTCATTGATCAACCAAGCCTCAAACATTTATTAAGTGCCTACTGTGTACCAGAACTGTGCTAATAAGATAGAAGCATGACTGGGGGGCAGCTAGGGGGCTCAGTGGATTGAGAGTCAGGTTGAGAGTCAGATTGAGAGTCAGAAATCTCTGATCATCATAGGATCCACACAGCTGGGGAATCCTGTGAGTGTGTAAGAAATAAAGAAAATTGGGTGCAGCTGGGTGGCTCAGTGGATTGAGAGCCAGGCCTAGAGATGGGAGATCCTAGGTTCAAACCTGGCCTCAGACACTTCCCAGCTGTGTGACCCTGGGCAAGTCACTTAACCCCCATTGCCTAGCCCTTAACACTCTTCTGCCTTGGAGCTAATACACAGTATTGACTCCAAGACGGAAGGTAAGGGTTTAAAAAGAAATAAAGAAAATCTAGACCATCATTCTGAGTTGAAGATTTATATTTAATTGTGAGAATTTAGAGCTGGAGATCTCACCATGCCCACTCTACAGTAAAGACATCTTTTGAATGTTCACAGGTGTCTTTATAGGATTTTGACAGTTAATACTAATTGGTTGATTAACAAAACCAAATGTTCAAAGCAAGTTAGGTAATAGCTGCTAAATTCTAGTACAAAGTCTATGCATCTTATTGAGCCTCTAACTGATACTTTCTGACAAATACTCTACGAAGAGACTTTTTTGATCTTATTATCAATGACTCTAGAAAAGAGTTAAAGGTTATATCTGAACATTCTGTTATTGACATAAAAGCAAATATCAATCCTATGTGATTTTTTAAATCAGGATTCAGCCAAACTGTGTACTTAACATTTTAAGGTTGGTAACGATCTTTTCAGCTACCTTCCTCCTTATTTTATCACAGTTGATAATGCTATAACAACAATAAATACAATTTCATCTTTTCAATTGAATATATCAATGAAAATAGGTTTGAACACTCATAAGTATCTATTCAGGAGAAAACCTCCAATAATACAGAGTGATCTCTTTGGTGTGGGTACACCATGCTGGATGGTCTTGTGCCAGTGTCTCCCATGTCTCTCAATCAACACTAAAGTTCTTCAGAGAGTCCTTGAGAATGTCATTGCATCATTTCTTCTGACCTCCTTGTGAGCACTTGCCTTGTGTGAGTTCTCCATTAAATAGTCTTTGAGGTAAATGTGCATTTGGCATTTGGGCCATGTGGCCAGCTCTTTGGAGTTGTGTTCCCTATAGTAGATTTCTGAATGTTTACCAGTTTGGCTCAAGAAAGACTTTGGTGTCCAGTATCTTATCTTGGCAGGTCATCTTCAGAATCTTCCTGAGACAAGTCAAATGGAAGAGGTTCCATTTTCTGGCATGGCAAAGGTAGGCTGTCCAGTTTCACAAGTATACAACAATGAGGCTGGCACAATTGCTCTGTAGACCATCAGTTGGTTATATAGCTAATATCTCTACTCTACCACACTTTCTTTTGAAGCCTCCCAAATGATGAGCCAATTCTGACAATGTGTACATCAACCTTATCATATTTGTGGACATCCCTAGAAAGTATACTGCCAAAGTAAATGAACTTATCCACAACATACAAAATTTCACCATTTACTATAATGAATGGTTCCAGGTGTGGACAGTGTGATGTTGGCTGGTGAAGAACCTCTATTTACTTGGTATTTTATCAAGCCAAAATTAGCACAAGTGGCAGACAGTAGAGCCATACTCTGTTTTATCTCAGCCTTAGAGGCTGCATTTAGAGCATAATCATCTGTGAACAAAGAGTAGCAATTACATCTTGCTCCACTTTAGTCTTGGCTTGAAGCCTTTTCAAGTTAAATAATTTACCATCAGTGCAGTAGTTGAACTTGATGCTGTTTTAATCCTTGTTAAAGGCATCCAACATCACAGAAAACATCAAGCTAAATAACATGGGAGCAGGCACACAGTCCTTCTTTTTTCCATTGGTGATTGGGAAAGCATGAGAGCATCATCCAGCAACCTGGAAACCTGCAAGCATGCCATCATTGAACTGGCATATGATACTGATGTACTTTTCTAGGCAACCATATTTTTCCAATATCTTCCATAAGCCCTCATGAATGGCAGTATCAAATGCCTTGGTCAGATTGATGAACATATAGACCACTGTTCTGCTCCTAAAATTGCTTTTTGAGTTGTCTGGCAGCAAACAGTTCTACTGATTGTTCTTCAACTCTTTCTAAAGCCACATCAGCTCTTGTGTATGATGATCATCTTCCATGTGAATGATAAGACAATTAAATATGAGTGAGAAAGATAAAGAAAAAGGAAGGAAGGAAGGAAGGAAGGAAGGAAGGAAGGAAGGAAGGAAGGAAGGAAGGAAGGAAGGAAGGAAGGAAGGAAGGAAGGAAGGAAGGAAGGAAGGAAGGAAGGAAGGAAGGAAGGAAGGAAGGAAGGAAGGGAAGAAGGAAGGAAGGAAGGGAAGAAGGAAGGAAGGAAGGAAGGGAAGAAGGAAGGAAGGAAGGAAGGGAAGAAGGAAGGAAGGAAGGAAGGAAGGAAGGAAGGAAGGAAGGAAGGAAGGAAGGAAGGAAGGAAGGAAGGAAGGAAGGAAGGAAGGAAGGAAGGAAGGAAGGAAGATGATACACATAGTAGATACATGACTAAGTTTGAGCTCTGAAAGACCTGAGTTCAAATCCAGCTTCAGATATTTAGTAGCTATGTGACTCCGGGCAAGTCATTTAACCTTGATTTGCTCAGTTTATTCATTCATAAAAGGGGAATAATAGTAATACTTGCTTCCTGGGTAGTTGTGAGGAATAAATGAGATATTATTTGTAAAGTACTAAGCATAATGTTTGGAATATAGTAGGTGCTCAATAATTACTTATTCTCCTTCTTCCCCACTCCTCATTAAATAATCACAAGAAATCTAACATCTATAAATTTTCTAAAGTTCTATTTAGGTCCTTAACTTCTTTCTTATTTAATCTTATTTTTTAGATTTGTCTAGGTCTGAAAAGGCATATTCAGATTCACCACTATTTTAGTTTCATTATTTTTTCTTTAAGTAGATAAACTTAACTTCAGAAATTTATTTTTTCTGGATTGTGCAAATATTAACATGCAAAACATATTTTCTTATTATTCATTTTTGTAAGTGAATAATCTTATGAAACTAAAACCCAAATCATGTACCCCCCCCCAAAAAAAATAACAAACCATATGTATTCATCTTCATTTCTTTCCAACAGTTCTTTCTCTGGAGGTGGATAGCATTATTTTTCATAAATTCCTCAAAATTGTCCTGGATCTTTGTATTATTGTTAATAGAAAAGTATATCACATTTGATCATTCCATAATGTTTCAGTTACTGTTTGTAATGTTCTCTTGGTTCTACTTATTTAATTCTGCATCAGTTCATGTAGGACTTTCATCTTGTTCATCATTCCTTATAGCACAATAGTATTCTATCACCAGCAAACACTATAATTTGTTCAGCCATTCCTAATTGAAGGGTATCCTTTTAGTTTCCAATTCTTTGCCACCACAAAAAGAGCAGCTATAAATGTTTTTGTGCAAACAGATCCTTTTTCATTTTCATTTTTATCTCTTTGGGGTACAGACCTATATAATGGTATTACTGGATCAAAATGTACACATTCTTTTATAGTCCTTAGGGTATAACTACAAATTGCCCTCCAGAATAGTTGGAACAATTCACAACTCCACCAGCAATGCATTAGTGTCCCAAATTTGCCACATCCCTTCTATTTATCACTTTCCTTCATTGTCATATTGGCAAATCTATTAAGCATGAGGTGGCATCTCAGAGTTGCTTTAAGTTTCATTTCTTTAATTGAGAGTAATTTAGAATATTTTTATGTGATTATGGATATTTTTGATTCCTTCATCTGAAAACTGCCTGTTCATAGCCTTTGACCATTTATCAATTGGGGAATTACTTGGATTCTTATAAATTTGGCTTAGTTCTTCATATATTTGAGAAATAAGATCTTTATCAGAGAAATTTGTTATAAATTTTTCCCAGTTTGTTGTTTCCCTTCTAATCTTGGTTGCATTTGTTTTTGCTTGTGCAACTGGTTTTTAATTTAATATAATCAAAATTATTCATTTTATATCTTGTAATGTTCTTTATTTCTTTTTTTGGTTAAAAATTCTTCCCTTCTCCATAGATCTGAGAGATAAGCTATTCTATGTTTCCCTAATTTACTTATAATATCACTCTTTATGTTTAAGTCATATATCTATCTTCACCTTATCTTGGTAAAGGGTGTGAGATATTGATCTAAACTTAATTTGTCCCATGCTGTTTTCCATTTTTCCCAGCAGTTTTTATCAAATAGTGTGTTCTTATCCCAGAGATCTTTGGGTTTACCAAACACTAGATTGCTAATGTAATTTACCCCTAGTCTCTTCCATTGACCCCCCTTCTATCTTTAACCCAGTACCAGATTGTTTTGATGATTACTGCTGTATAGTACAATTTAGGATTTGGTACTGCTAGGCCACCATTCTTCACACTTTTTTCATTAGTTCCTTTGATATTCTTGACCTTTTGTTCTTCCAGATAATTTTGTTGTTGTTGTTTTCTAGTTCTATAAAATAGCTTTTTGTTAGTTTGTTAGTTTCGACACTGAATAAGTAAGTTAATATAGTTAGGATTGTCATCTTTATTAAATTAGGTCAGCCTAATCAGGAGCAATTAATGTTTTTCAAATTGTTTAGATCTATTTTTAAAAGTGTTTTGTAATTATGTTCATAAAATTCCTGTATTTGTCTTGGCAAAAGACTGCCAAATATTTTATATTGTCTAGAATGATTTTAAGATGGTTTTTCTCTTTCTAATTCTTGCTGCTGAGCTTTTTTGGAAATATATAGAAATGCTGATGATTTATATGGCTTTATTTTGTATCCTGCAATTTTTCTAAAGTTTTTAATTGTTTCAACTAGTTTTTTAGTTGATTTTCTAAGATTCCCTAAGTATGTCATCATATCATCCACAAAGAGTGATAGTTTATTTTCCTCATGTCTCCTTTAATTCTTTCAATTTCTTTTCCCTCTCTAATTGCTAAATCTAGCATTTCTAGTACAATATTAAATAATAGTGGTGATAATGGACACCCTTGCTTCACTCCTGATTTTATTGGGAAGTTCTCCCCTTTGCAGATGGTTTTAAAACCATTTAAAACCATTTGTTAATGGTTTTAAATAAATACTAATTATTTTTAAGGAAAGACCCTTTTATTCCTATACTTTCTAGTGTTTTATTAGGAATGGGTATTGTTTTTTGTCAAAGGCTTTTTCTGCATCTATTGAGATAATCATGTGATTTCTATTTGATAATGAATATGGTTAATTATGCAGAGGGTTTGCATTCCTGGTATAAATCCCAACTGGTCATAATGAATAAATTTTTGTGATATATTGCTGTAGTCTCTTTACTAGTACTTTACTTAATAGTTTTGCATCAATGTTCCCTAAGGAAATTGGTCTATAATTTTCTTTCTCTGTTTTAGGTCTACCACCATATCTGTGTAATAAAAAGAATTTTGTAGGACTCCTTCTTTGCTTATTTTGCCAAATAGTTTGCATAGTATTGGGATTAATTGTTCCTTAAATGTCTGACAGAATTCACTTGTGGATCCATCTGGTCCTGGGGATTTTTTCTTGGGGAGTTCATTGATAGTTTGTTCAGTTTCTTTTTCTGAGATGGGATTATTTTAGTATTCTATTTCCTCTTGTGTTAATCTCAGCAATTTATATTTTCATAAATATTCATCCATTTCACCTAGATTATCAGATTTATTCTTATATAATTAGGTGAAATAGTTCTTAATAATTCCTTTATTTTCCTCTTCATTAGAGTGAAATCACAGTTTTCATTTTTGATACTGGTAATTTGATTCTTTTCTTTCTTTTTAAAATCAAATTAACCAATATGCTAGCTATTTAATTTGTTTTTTTTCTTTAAAATTAGCTCCTAGTCTTATTTGTTAGTTTAGTGGTTCTTTTACTTTCAGTTTTATTAATTTCTCCTTTGATTTTTAGGATTTCCAATTTAGTCTTTAACTGGGAATTTTTAATTTGTTCTTTTTCTAGTTTTTTAATTGCATGCCCAATTCATTGATCTGCTATTTCTCTATTTTATTGATATAAATATTAATATTTCTACTGAGAACTGCTTTAGCTGTATACCACACATTTTGATATGTTGTCTCCTCATTGTCTCTCTCTTCAGTGAAATCAGTGATTGTTTCTATGATTTGTTCTTTAACCCAAGAAGAATTTTTAAGAATTAGATTATTTAGTTTCCAGTTAATTTTTAATTTGCCTTACCATGAACCCTTATTGATTATAATTTTTATTGCATTATGATCTGGAAAAAGTTGCATTTTTTATTATTATTTATGCTTCTCTGTATTTTGTTGTGTAGTTTTTTTTGCCCTAGTACATGGTTAATCTTTGTATATGTACCATGTTGTTGTGGGCACGATATGTACAGTGCCAGAGTTCCAAAGTTGAGAGAAAGAGGAAAGAGAGAGAGAGAAAGAGAGATTATGGAGATAACAAAGTAAGGGCCAGACAGTAAGATGCACGTGCTACATGATCTCCATTTATTGTGACAAAAAGAAAGACTTTTATAGAGAGTAGAACTCTAAGCATTACATCATTATTAGGAGGTGTTGCTTTCCCATAGAATATTGTTTATGAAATGACTTCACACAAGAACATTACCAGGGTTTCTTTACAAAAGTAAGCTAATTGATAAAGAGTGACAAGATAACCCATTCTGCATAACTTAAGGAAAGGAAGGTCTGGAACTTTTAGTCATGATATTATGAAGATTTCTTTGCTCTTCAGAATAAGGAAGGACTAGAGGTCTGATGATGACTACTCAGAGAGAAATCCTTTCTTATCTAAATTACAGCCTAAAGAACAGTTCTGCTATAGGCTGAAAATGGCCTTGCCAAGAGTCTCAGGCAAACTCATAGGCATGTCTCTTCTGGCTGCTTTTCCTCAGTGGGCCTAATTTGTCCAAGGCTTCTCCATAACATGTGCTCCTGAAAATAAGGTATATTCCTTTTAATCCCTATTCAATTTTCTTCAGATATCTATTAAATCTAACTTTTCTAAAATGTCATTCTCTTTCCTTACTTCTTTCTTATTTATTTTTAAAATTAGATTTACCTAGCTCTGATAGGAGAAGGTTGAAGTTCCCCCACTAGTATAGTTTTACAATCTCTTTCCTCCTTAAGCTCCTTTGGTTTCTCCTTTCAAAATCTCGATGCTATATCATTTGGTGCATAAATGTTAAATTCTGATATTTCTTTCATTCTCTCTATGCCCTTTTATCAAGATGTAATTACCTTCCTTATCTTGTTTTTTATCAGATCTCTTTTTGCTTTAGCTTTGTCTGAGATCATGATTGCTACCCCTGCTTTTTTTGTCTCAATTGAAGTCTAATAGATTCTGCGTCAGCCTCTTACCTTTACTCTGTCTACCTGCCTCAAAAGTGTTTCTTGTAAACAATATGTGGTTGGATTCTGTTTTTTAATCCAATCTGCTATCTGCCTCCATTTTATGGATGAGTTCATCCTATTTACATTCACAATTATGATTGCAATCTGTGTATTTCTCCATCTTGATTTCCTCCTTTAATCCTGCCCTTTCTCCTTTCCCCCCTTCCCTGTACAGTAGTGTTTTGCTTTTAGTCACTGCCCCCTTCCCCTTCCCTTATATTACTCCCCTTCCCACCACCAGCCTTCTTATTTCCCTCCTACTTCTCTATACGGTCTTTAATCACCCCCCCCCCACCTTTTCCCTCACATATTACTCTCCTCTCCACCACTGCCTTTCTTATTCCCCTTCTACTCCTCTTCAGGGAAAGATAGGATTCTATTCTTCCCTCTATGGATGAATTCCAATGAGAGTAAGGTTTAAATATTAACCATTACCACCCTCCACTCTGTCAACTTGGAAATCTAGAGATCCCTAGTTTATTTAGTTTGAGTGTAGAAACCCCAGGTTTTGACCTTGTCACAAGAGAGGTTTCCCCCTGAGGGAAGGTCCCTCTTCACCAGACAGTGAACTTCCTGGTAGTTTGGGTGGGAACAGCTAATCCCATCCAATATTAAGCATCCCTTTTGTCCCAATGGTTTCTCCCCCTAGGCTAAGGTCCATGACCAAGGTGACCCAGCCCTGGGCTGAGTCTTTCCCCTTTGTGTCCATTATAGGGCCCCAGCCCCTCACTGTTATTCCTGTCTGGAACTCCTCATTTTCCTTTCTCACCATTGTAAAGTCAATCAACTGTCCCTCTAATCCTAAAGCTCCCAGGTCATCTAGAGTGGTATATAGGTTCCCCAAGTTCTTTTGTTCCTCAGAGTCCATCCTGAGTCGGTGGCACTCCCAGGGGCTGGTGACCAGGGCGTCTTGACTCTGTGTAGTCTTGGAAAGCAGCTCTGTTGTCGTATTAGTAGCACTAACCCCTTTTTCCCTTGATTAAAGAATGATTTTTGACTATTTAATAGTTCTGTGTTTTTTCTAGTTGACAACTCTAATAGCATTTCCTTCCTCCTGTGACTCTTTATAGTTTACCCCATTTTATTTTTCTCTTAGCATTTCTCTTAGTACAATCCTCTTTTTACCCCTAGATTTTTTTACACATCACCCTAAATAGCTTAGTACCATACCCTCTGTATACTTCTTCTAACTACTCTTATAATGATAACATTTTAAGAGTTATAGATATAATCTTTCCATATAGGAATATAAGCAATTTGACCTTATTAAAGTCCTTAAAATTTTTCTCTTTCTTATTTACCTTTTTGTGCTTCTCTTGAATTTTGTATCTGGACATCAATTTTTCTGTTTGTCTGGTCTTTTCTTCAGGCATGCTTGGAAATCTTTTATTTTATTAAATGCTCATACTTTCCCCTGAAAGAATATAGTCAGTTCTGATAAGTAAGGGAGTTTTGGTTGTTAACCCAATTCCCTTGCCTTCCAGAATATCATATTCCAAGCCTTCGAGTCCTTCATTGTAGAAGTTTCCAGATCTTGTGTAATCCTAACTGGGGATTACATGATCCATGATATTTTAATTGTTATTTCTGGATTCTTGCAGTATTTTCTCCTTGGCCTGGGAGTTCTTGAAATTGCCTATAACATTCCTGGGAGTTGTCATTTGGAGATTTACTGCAGGAGGTGGTCTCTGGATTCTTTCAATTTCTGTTTTACTCTCTTGTTCAGGAATATCAGGGCAGTTTTCTTGGATAATTTCTTGTAATATGATGTCTAGACTTTTTTTGGTCATGATTTTCAGGTAATCTAATAATTCTCAAGTTGTCTCTCCTTGATCAATTTTCCAGGTCAGTCATTTTTAAAATGAGATATTTCATTTTTTCTTCTACTTTCCTATTCTTTTTATTTGATTTTATTGTTTCTTGTTGTCTTATGAAATCATTAGCTTCTATTTGGCCAATTCTAATTTTTAAAAACTGTATTTCTTTTATGATCTTTTGATCCTCCTTTTCCATTTGGTCCATTCTACTTTTCTTGGCACTCTTTTCGTCATTGGATTTTTTTTTTGCCTCTTTTTCCAATAGGTCAATTCTCTTAAAAAAAAAAAAACCTCTTTTCTTCATTGAATTTTTGTGCCTCTTTTTCCAGTTGAACAATTTTACTTTTTAAGTTGTTATTTTCTTTTTGCATTACTTTCACTTCTTTCCCCCATTTTTTTGACCTCTCTTACTTGATTTTTAAATTCCTTTTTGAATTCTTCTATAGTTTCCCAATTTAAAAAAATGTGCATGTGGTTGCTTGGATTTCCTTATCCCCTGTTGGTTCTGTGCTTTATTTTTTGCCCCTATAAATGTTTTCAAGTGTTAAGTGTCTTTTGCTGTTTGTTCATTTTCCTAGCCCTTTTCTGCCTGTGGTCTGGGAATTCTGAAAGCAGCTGGGTGCTTCTGTCTCCTCTGCTGCTAGGTTGCTGGTTTCAGCATTGTGAGTTATTTTGTCCTGAGGCTAGATCTTCACCACAGCAGCTCAGACTTGAAAGGACATTCAGGGCTGGTGCTAGGGCCTGGAACTTCCATGGGGTGGATCTGAGGTGCTCTTTTGTTGGTGTAGCCCATGTCCTGCAATCCAAAATTAGCCTGTGCCCAGTCTCAGAACTGGTGCAGTATATGGGAGGGTAGTCGCCAGCACTCTTCTGTGTGCAGTTTTGCTGTTGGTTCTCCCTTTCAGTGAAAATCAGCTCTCTCGGGGACATATGGGTAGCTCAGTGGATTGAGAACCAGGCTTAGAGATGGGAGGTTCTGTGTTCAAATCTAGCCTTAGACACTTCCTAGCTCTGTGACCCTGGGAAGGTCACTTGACCCCAATTGCCTAGCCCTTAACACTCTTCTGCCTGGGAACCAAAACATAGTAGTGATTCTTAGACAGAAGGTAAGGGTTAAAAAAAGAAAAAAAGAAAGAAAATTAGCTCTCTCTACCTACCTTTCAAGTTGTATTCAGTGAGAAAGCCCCCTCACTCCATCTTGCTGTTGATTTATTTTTCTCTTTTTTTAAGGTGCTTTTTAAAGAATGTTTTGGAAGGATTGTCAGAGCAGTTTTGCCTTTCACTGCTACTACGCCACCATCTTGACTCTGCCCCACCAATCACCTTTAGATATTTAGATGCCATGCTATTTGGCACATATTTGGAATTTTATTTAGGTATCAAGGTCATATGTGTCTAATGCTTTGTTTTCTATGGTTCATTTTTACCATAATTCAATCTCCTTGGGTCTCTCTTTTAATCTTATCCATATTTATTTACTGTAGTCTCATCTTTTTTTTTAGTTCAGCTAAAACATAATAGATTTTATCTTAACTCCTTATTTTATCTCTATGTGATTCTTTAGGCTTCAGATGGGTTTCTTAGAAGCAACATTTATTGGATTCTGTTTTCTACTCCATTTTGCTAACCTCTTTTGTTTTAACAGTGAGTACATTCCATTCACATTCACAGTTATGATCACTGATTATATATTTCCCTCTATCCTGTTCTCTGAAAGATTAATCTCCCTTTGTCCTCAAATTCTCCTTTACAGTAAAAGGGCCTGCTTTTTTGTAATTCTTTTCTTCCCTTTGCCTTGCCTACAATTTCAGATTTTTATTCTTCCTTTTCTTTTTATTCCCTTTCCATATTCTTCTAATATTTGAGTTTCTTTTATTTATGTCTATTCCCATCCCTAGTCCTTTTTCCTAACCCCAACCTTGTCTCTGTCCTCTCTATCTCCCTTTTAATGTATTCCTGTATCCAGATCTTTATACATGTGCTTGTATGTGATTGTGTTCTGTCTTCCTTTATCTAGTTAAACTAGTGAATGGGAGGTTCATAGGATGCCCTTTCTCCTTAGCCCTTTCTCTGTGATTAAATACACTTCCTCTTTTGCTTCTCTATTATGTGAAGTGATTTCCACCTCTTTCCTCATCCTTTCTTCTCCAGTATAGTCCCCTGTCCTTTTTTTCCTGTCTTTTCTGAGATCATAGCAGAACAAAACCAACTACAGTTCCTCTGTCAAATTACATTTTTCTATGACCCTTAAAAATATTACAATTCTGAGAAAAAATTTTGCTTCCCATTTCTATTAACTTGAAAATTGTTAATTCCTGTGGATTTCCTTCTAATTAAAAATATTTCTTTATCTTCCTATTCTTCTATTGGCTCCTGTATTTCCATTTCTGAATGTCTACTCAGTTTAGACCTTTTCATAAGGAATGCCTGAAAATCCTCTATTTCATCAATTTTCTTTTCACTGTATGATGATATTTATTTTGCCAATTTGGTTATTCTTGGATTTAAACCTTTATCTTTTGCCTTTTGGAGTATCAGATTTTAGATTCTTTTCTTCTGAATGGTAACTATCAAATCTTATGTGATCCTAACTGCAACTTTCTGGCTGCATGTAATATTTTTTTCTTCTGTCTGTCTACATTTGGCTATGATGTTTCTGAACATTTCATTTTGAGGTGGAGTCTTTCTATTATCACTTTGCCCTCCAGATCTAAGAGTTCTGGGCAGTTTTCATTTATAATTTCTTGAAATAGTAACTAGCTGTTATTGTTATTTTCAGATCATTTGATAATTCTTGGATTATCTTTCTTGTCCTAGTTTCGAGGCCAGTTGTTTTTTTTTTCTCCTGAGTTCATTCTAATTTTCAGGTCATCCAGTTCTCACATGAGAGTTTTCCATCATCTAAGGTTTCAGGTTTTCTTGCCATTTTTTTCTTCCCTAGCTATTTCATATTGTATCTATGATCTTGTTTCTTCCAGGTGCTCTTGTGGTGCATTATTTTTTTTAACCTACCAGGGCTTTCCATCAGAGATTCTTCAGGGTTTCAGAGGTCCTTTGGGGGCAATTCTGGGCAGGGTAGAGGAGCCGAAGATGATGCATCTCATTTTGTAATTTAATGGTATATTTTTAGGTTTTATTGTGGTATTTGCAGGGAATCTGGGCTCCTCTAGATCCTAACATGTCTCCATTTTCCCACTGACATTTATATATACACATATATGTATAAAATAATAGCATCCTCTTCTCAAGTCATCATTTTCTCTTGATTAGAAGACAATCAGTTTCAGGGAATTTCATTTCTTAGGCCAACAAGTATCTAGATTAATAGAGGGAAACTGTGGAGATCAAACTAAAGGTGGAAGTGCCTTGTTTATAGTTGACCCAGTAAAAATTAATGAGAAGAGAAGTTTCCCTTTTGTTTACCCTAGACTAGACAGTTACAGGAAGTAATTAGTTCTTGGAACACATTCTTTCTTTAGGTAGGGCAACAGAGAGAGTGCTGGGCCTGGAGTCAAGAAGACCTGAATTAAAATTCATCTTCAGAGGGAGAGCTAGGTAGCTCAGTGGATTGAAAGCCAGGCCTAAAGACTGGAGGTTCAAATCCAGCCTTAGATACTTCCTAGATGTGTGACCCTGGACAAGTCACTTAACCTCCATTGCCTAGCCTTTACTGCTCTTCTGCCTTGGAACCAATATACAATATTGATTCTAAGATGAAAGGCAAGAGTTAAAAAAAAATTCAGCCTCAGACACTAGCTATATGACCCTGGACAAGTCACTTCACCTCAGTCTGCCTCAGTGTCCTCATCTGTAAAATGATGATAATGATAGCACCTAGGTTTTTGTGAGATGACAATAAGATTATAATTGTAAAATGCTTTGAAGACCTCAAAGTACTACATAAATGCTGGCTAGTATTATTAATAACCCAAGTGAAACTAGAACTTTTGTTTTCCCATTGCTATGAAATTTCTGTTTTTGTTTTCATAATTACCATAAAATGTGAGCTTGAAAGTGCTTGAAGAAGTTGGAGATAGTGCCTGTCAGAATCTCTTGCTAAGCTGAATGCCAGGATGTTAATAAAAAGATGCTTTTAGTCCAATGATAGGTTTGTCTAAAATGAAGATGGTTTTTCTTCCACAAGCCACATCTCTTATGCTTCATGCAACTGAGTTTTTGAACCCTCCGTAAGATTTATTTATTGGTTTATTTGTTATTATTACATTTTACTTTATTAGACTTGGCCCATTACTCTAGATTGCTGAGGTTTTTCCTATTCTGTCAATAGCTAACCAGCTATCATTGCCCTCTGGAGATTTGAGAAGCGTTGTTCCTGTGTTTTCTTTTTTTTTTAATTATTATTTTTTATGTCTTGCATGATGGCACGTGCCTAATCCAGTTCCGATTGCCTGCCAGCTCTGGGAAGGGAGAGGGAGGAACACATGACTTCAGAAGACTAAGGTGGAAATTTTTTATTATATGTCACTGGTAAAAAAATATCTTTATAAGAAATAAAGTAAAAGAATTATTTTTTGTTAGATGTAGAAGCAATTCTGGACAATCGTTTGCTGACATTTTAGGATCCCTCCTTCCCTTTCTGCCCTAGTCTCCAAGATACAGGTTATACCAGTGCCTCCAGGCAATACATATTTCCATATTGCTCATGTCATGATAGAAGACACATATCACATATGCAATAAAAAAAAAAAACTCATGAAGGACATAAAGTGGAAGATGATGTGCTTTGATCTGCAATCAGACTCCCATAGTTCCTTCTGGTACTTTTGTTTTCATCAATTCATTAAATAGTACCAGACCAAAGACAGATCCCAGAACACTCCAGGAGAGACTTTCAGCCAAAATGGCACAGCTCTATTCACGACTTTCTCTGAGAAGCCATTCAAAGAGTTCAGAATCTCTGCAATGTCATTTAGCCCTGAGCTCAGAGAGACAGTTGTAGGAGACTCGCTCATCATTGGTTAGAAATGGATTACTCAGTCCTACACTGGTGAGGGAGAGAAAAGAGATCAGAGGCTCTTCTGGCTTCCAGTATTGAAGGAGAAGCTACCCCATTCCAGTATCTCTTCATACCTCTGGTGGGAGGAAGACTCTGGGAAGAAGCCAGCATGTAGAGAAGTTGGCAATTTCTAGCAGGTTCCCAGCTTGCTTACTAGAGGCTTTAGATCATTTCTCTTGGGTGAGATTAGAGTCTCCTCTCTCTCTCTCTGTCTCTGTCTCTGTCTCTGTCTCTCTGTCTCTCCTTTCTCTCTGTCTCTCTCTGTTTCTCTCTCTCTCCCTCTGTACTTCCTTCTCTCTCTCTCCCTCCCTCTCTTTCCCCTCTCTCTCTGTCTGTGTCTCTGTCTGTCTGTCCTTTCTCTCTGTCTCTCTCTATTTCTCTCTCTCCCTCCATCCTTCCTTCTCTCTCTCTCTCCCTTTCACTCTTCTTCTCCCTCTTCCTCTCTCTCTCTCCTTTCTCTCTCTCTCTCTGTCTGTCTCTCTGTCTCTCCTTTCTCTCTGTCTCTCTCTGTTTCTCTCTCTCTCCCTCTGTCCTTCCTTCTCTCTCTCTCTCCCTTTCACTCTTCTTCTCCCTCTTCCTCTCTCTCTCTCCTTTCTCTCTCTCTCTCTGTCTGTCTCTCTGTCTCTCCTTTCTCTCTGTCTCTCTCTGTTTCTCTCTCTCTCCCTCTGTCCTTCCTTCTCTCTCTCTCCCTCCCTCTCTTTCCCCTCTCTCTCTGTCTGTGTCTCTGTCTGTCTGTCCTTTCTCTCTGTCTCTCTCTATTTCTCTCTCTCCCTCCATCCTTCCTTCTCTCTCTCTCTCCCTTTCACTCTTCTTCTCCCTCTTCCTCTCTCTCTCTCCTTTCTCTCTCTCTCTCTGTCTGTCTGAATGTCTCTCCTTTCTCTCTGTCTCTCTCTGTTTCTCTCTCTCTCCCTCTGTCCTTCCTTCTCTCTTTCTCCCTCTTTTCCCCCTCTCTCTCCCTCCCCTCTCTCTCTGTCTGTGACTCTGTCTGTATGTTCTTTCTCTCTGTCTCTCTCTGTTTCTGTCTCTCTCTCTCTTTCCCTCCATCCTTCCTTCTCTCTTTCTCTCTCCCTTTCACTCTTCCTCTCCCTCTTCCTCTCTCTCGCTTCTTTCTCTTTCCTCTCTCTCTCTCTGTGTCTCTGTCTGTCTGTCTCTCCTTTCTCTCTGTCTCTCTCTTTCTCTCCCTCTGTCCTTCCTTCTCTCTCTCTCCCTCTCTTTCCCCCTCTCTCTCCCTCCCATCTCTCTCTGTCTGTGTCTCTGTCTGTCTGTCCTTTCTCTCTGTCTCTCTCTATTTCTCTCTCTCCCTCCATCCTTCCTTCTCTCTCTCTCTCCCTTTCACTCTTCTTCTCCCTCTTCCTCTCTCTCTCTCCTTTCTCTCTCTCTCTCTGTCTGTCTGAATGTCTCTCCTTTCTCTCTGTCTCTCTCTGTTTCTCTCTCTCTCCCTCTGTCCTTCCTTCTCTCTTTCTCCCTCTTTTCCCCCTCTCTCTCCCTCCCCTCTCTCTCTGTCTGTGACTCTGTCTGTATGTTCTTTCTCTCTGTCTCTCTCTGTTTCTGTCTCTCTCTCTCTTTCCCTCCATCCTTCCTTCTCTCTTTCTCTCTCCCTTTCACTCTTCCTCTCCCTCTTCCTCTCTCTCGCTTCTTTCTCTTTCCTCTCTCTCTCTCTGTGTCTCTGTCTGTCTGTCTCTCCTTTCTCTCTGTCTCTCTCTTTCTCTCCCTCTGTCCTTCCTTCTCTCTCTCTCCCTCTCTTTCCCCCTCTCTCTCCCTCCCATCTCTCTCTGTCTGTGTCTCTGTCTGTCTGTCCTTTCTCTCTGTCTCTCTCTATTTCTCTCTCTCCCTCCGTCCTTCCTTCTCTCTCTCTCTTTCCCTTTCACTCTCCCTCTCCTTCTTACCCTCTCCCTCTCCCTCTCTTATCCTCTTTCTCTCTCATCTCTCTCTCTGTCATTTTGCTTCCAAAGGGAAAACTCCTTCATTCTGTATTATCTTGCCTAATATATATTACCTTATATACATTTTCTCCTATTTCCATTTTGCTACTGACTTGAATAAATGGGTTTATTTGCTATTTGCTATATGTATTCATTGTAGAACTGGCATTTGGTGGGAAAGGAGTCAAACCGTGGATGTACAGCTTGTGACCTTCCTTTCCTGTTAAGGAAGAAGGATCCAGGCTGTAGCTTAAATCTAAAAGTTGCTTCCTATAGACTAATAATATTTCAAGGAGAAAATAAATCTAATTCTAGCATGATATTCCCTCTCTCCGAGAAGAACAGAGTGGCCTTGCTTCTGGCCGCAGCCTCCTGCTTCTCCTCCTAGCAGGAATCAAAGTCTTCCTTGGAGAAGGGTTGGGAGAAGAAGCACTAGAGGTATCTATTCTTGCCTCCTTTTGAGTCACACCTAGAGAGACCATGTGGGCACATGTAACCTCCGTAGGCAAAATCAAAACAACATGTGTAAAGGGGTGCACATGCCCAACTCTCCTAACATGGTAGCCCTAACTTCCCTGAGTTCCTCCACCACGAGGGTATAAGTGGCCTCTTTTATGTCTTTAAAACTGGGCAGACCGGTTCTTTTTCCTGCTGTATCCATCCCCATTGATCCATAGCACAGGGTGCCATGAACTGAACCACTGAGAGGAGAACTTCCTGG
This sequence comes from Monodelphis domestica, assembly GCF_027887165.1. NCBI lineage: Eukaryota > Metazoa > Chordata > Mammalia > Didelphimorphia > Didelphidae > Monodelphis > Monodelphis domestica. Next base: position 403,194,895 of record NC_077230.1, on the reverse strand, counting down.
GGGCCTCTGGGTAGCTCAATGAATTTAGAGTTGGGAGGTCTTGGGTTCAAATTTGATCTCAAACACTTCACAGAGGTGTGACCCTGAACAAGTCACTTAATCCCCATTGCCTAGCCCTTATCTCTCTTCTGTATTGATTCCCAGGTAAGTAAAGGGAAAGAAAGAAAGAAAGAAAGAAAGAAAGAAAGAAAGAAAGAAAGAAAGAAAGAAAGAAAGAAAGAAAGAAAGAAAGAAAGAAAGAAAGAAAGAAAGAAAGAAAGAAAGAAAGAAAGAAAGAAAGAAAGATAGAAAGAAAGAAAGAAAGAAAGAAAGAAAGAAAGAAAGAAAGAAAGAAAGAAAGAAAGAAAGAAAGAAAGGAAATGGGGCTTAAATCCCCTCATGGATTGGGGAGTGAGTTTGTATGGTCAAGATCATACTTTTTGAAGCAAATATTCCTTTAGTATTAGTAATAAATTGATAGACTGATAGTATGATAAATAGAATAAGTAATAAATTAATGTAATTAATCCTACAGCAGGTGGTGAGATGGAGAAGGGGAATCACCACTACATCTGAGGAAAGTCCATCCTAGAGGCTGGAGTCTTTTACAGAGAGCCCAGCTATCCCCAATTTCCTTTAAGGTTATCAGAAAACCTGCTGAGAGGGAGGGGTGAAATGCAATATAGCCGGCTTGCAGGCAGTGGCGGCCAGGGGAGCCTGGGCTGCAGATATTATCCTCTAACCCACATTTCCCCATCTTAGCCCAAGAGACGGTTAAAAGCTTTTCTGAATCCAGGGAGAGTGTGGCCACAGGCTCCGAAGCAGTCTAATAACCAGTCCAGCAACCTGGGCTTTCCTCATCTAGGAAAGGAGAAAGTTGAACTAAATGACTTCTGGGGGCCCTTCAAGCTTTAAAGCGAGGACAAAATGATCTTAATTAACAGGCATGGGAGAGGATTTCAGTCTAGTTTTTGCTCAAATTAAAGCATATGTCTGACTGACCCTACTATCTCCCTGCCCAAGAAGAATCAATGGCTCCCCATTGCCTTTAGAAGAAAATTCAAGCATTTCAAGTCCTTCACAATCTACCAGGTTTATCACAGAATAATTCCTCCCCCAAACCCTCACCTTCTATCTTAGAATCAACACTAAGTATCAGTTCCAAGGCAGAAGGGCGGTAAGGGGGAGGCAATTTCAGTTAAGTGACTTGTCCAGGGTCTTGCCCAGGAAGTGTCTCAAGCCAGATTTGAATCCAGGACCTCTAATATCCAAGCCTGGCACTCTATCTATTGAGCCACCCAGCGGCTCCCTAGAATTATTTTCTTCATATTCTCAATCCATGGCCCAGTCAGACTGTCCTTCCCGAAGCTCCTGATAGGCAACATTTCATCCCCTTTCTTCCCATTTCATTACACTTCTTAGGAGGCTCAGCTCAAAGGCCACTTTCTTCAGATCCCCCCAGTTGTATAGTCTTTGAACCCTGTATGTTTTTGCTATATATTCTCCTATCGACCTATCTGCAAATATGTCATGTACCCTAGTAAACTGCACATTCCTGAGAACAAAGGCTGTGCCCCACTTTTCTTTGATTCCCAGAGCCTAGCCTAGAGACTCAGAACTTGGGTGTCACCCTCAATTCTTTTTTCTCTTCTACATAATTAATAATAATAGCTAGCACTTCTGAAGCACCATGACCTTTGAGAATATTATCTCATTTGATGCTTGCAAGAACCCCATTATTAATCCCATTTTACATTTGGGGAAACTGAGGCAAACAAGTACCTTGCCTGAGGTCATGCAGCTAAAAGTGTCTGAGGCAGGGATCTTCCTGACTCCAGGTCCAAGTGCTGCCCCAATCTGTTGTTAAAATCTATCAATATCTTGGCATCAGCTCTCCAATATGCCTCCTCTCCTCTGACACAGCCTCCCCTCTGGTGCAGGTCCTCATCATCTCATGCCTGAACTACTGGTCTGTCCTTCACCCAGGAGTCTGTCTTACTCACCTGCCCTATCCCATAACCTCTAGTGGCTCCCTGGGGCAGCGAGGTGGTGCATGGACCTGGAGTCAGGAAGACTCATCTTCATTAGTTCAAATCTGGTCTCAGGCACTCTCTAGCTGTGTGATCCTGGGTAAGTCCCTTAGCCTTGTTGGCCTCAGTTTCCTCAACTATAAAATGAGCTGGAGAAGGAAATGGCAAAACTGCTTCAGCATCTCTGCCAAGAAAACCCCAAATGGGGTCATGAAGAGTCAGACGCGACTGAAACTACTGAACGACAAAAATGGTTCTCTGTTACCCTGGCATCAAAAATAAAATCCTCTGTTGAGATTCAAAGCCCTTCATAGCCTGCCCTACCTCCTACCTTTCCAGTCTTCTCCCTTTCCCTCCCAGGGCTTCTGAGATCACCACACTGACTTCTTGGCTGTTCCTTGCCCAGGACCCTCCATCTCCTGCCTCTGGGCATTCTCTCTGGCTGTCCTTCATACCTGGAAGTCCCTCCCTCCTCATCTCTCCCTCCTGGCTTCTCCCGTTTTCCTTCAAGACCCAACTAAACTTCTACAGGATGTAGAACATAATTTACTGATCAGGAAGGCTTTCCTCTGTGATTACCTCCATGTTCTCTTAGATATTGCTCATTTATACTTAACTATTTGTATATTCTCTCCCCTGTGAGCTCCCAGAGAACATGCACTGTCTTTTGCTTTCCTTTGGATCTTCCAGGCTTAGCACAATGCCTGGCACAGAGCAGATGTTTATTGGCTGATTGCTTTTTATCTGATTTTTGTCTATGGGAAAGAGGAACAATCCCTGGCCATAACGATGAACTTTTGTGTTAGCCACCACCCATAAACAGTCTGCATTTTACATTTCTCTTTCTGGGATTTTTTTTTTAACAGGAAGCAATGTTCCACTGCAAAAGGTCAGTGAAATAATTTAATTATGACTCTGTAGCCTTGTGTAAAACCAGATTTGCACACGCCTGACTGGCTGCATCAAAAGGTTCCCAGTTCCTTTGATTGAAGCAAATTAGGAAGTAACTAGTATGGGGAGCTTACTACTTGGCACTGAAGCTTCAAAAGTCTGGGGATTTAAGGAATAGCTGAAGGAAGGGGTGGGGCTTGTGAATGGCTGGGCATTATTTGTTTAAAAAAATAATGAATACAGAGAAAGATTTCATCTTCAGGATGATAAACGTCTAATTTCTCATTTTTAATCTTTAAAACTTTTTTTTCATTGAGATGTGGAGGAGGCAAGAAATAGTGTTCCCCTTTGTCTTATTTTTCACACTGATAAAATAAGGGGGTTAGACTTTCTTAGGTATATGTAATGGATATAAAGGGAGCCTGAAAGCCAGGAAGAATCATTTTCCTGAGTTCAAATCTGGCTTTAGACACTTCCTAGGTAGATGACCCTGGGCAAGTTCCTTTGCCTTGTTTGCCTCAGTTTCCTCATCTGTAAAATAAGCTGGAGAATGGAATGGCAAACCACTCCAGTATCTTTTAACTCTTTAGGTGGGACATGGATAAGGAATGCTGAGTCTGGAGGCAAAAAGACCTGAGTTCAAATTTAGCCTCAGACATGTGTAACCCTGAATGAGTAACCTGACCTCTCTCGGCCTGTTTTCCCATCTGAAATGTGGTGGTTTGTTACGATATTTATAGGGGAGAGAGAGAGAAAGAGACAGAAACAGAGAGACAGAGACAGAGAGACAGAGACAGAGACAGAGAGACAGACAGAGACAGAGACAGACAGACAGAGAGAGACAAAGACAGATACAGACACAGAGAGAGACAGAAAGAGAGACAGAGACAGAGAGACAGAGACAGAGAGACAGACAGAGACAGAGACAGACAGACAGAGAGAGACAAAGACAGATACAGACACAGAGAGAGACAGAAAGAGAGACAGAGACAGAGAGATAGAGACACAGAGAGAGGGAGAGAGAGCTTTGCAAAGTTTTAAGGGCTATAGAAACCCTGCGGGTTCTGCTGGGATGACCTCTGAGGGGCCTCTGCCTCTGTGGTGAGCTCTATGAACCCCACTTGCTAGCTCAGTCTTGGCAGGGTAGCAGAGAAAGCTTTTCTGACGGAAGGAGAACCGGACTGGGCTAGGAACGTTTGGAGGAGGAGCCGGGCAGTCTTTGCCCTGGAGAAGGCTTGGCGGATGGAGACTGGGAGGCATGATTTTTGTTGTTGTTGTGAAATCGTCCCATTTTTTAAAGTTTTCTAGACAACCGAGGGCCGTGGCGATCTCCTCCGTTCGTCCCAGGCTCAGCTCTACCCCTTTCTGCCTTCTCCTCTGCTTTCCTCTCCCCCTAGAAACACCGGCTGGCTCTACACAAATGGCATTTTCTCTGGTCCCCCTTCTCTCTGCCCGGTGGAAAGTCCCAGCGGGCCTGACCCGGCTCACATCCCCTGGCCTGAAGTGACAAGCCTTGAAAGTCCCCACTTGGAGAAAGAAATTCTCTGCAGCCACCCGTGCACTGGGGTGGGGGTGGGGGGCAGGGGGTGCGGCCAAAGCTGGGATCACAGCTGGGGGGGGGGGGTCTACGGGACTGGCACCGGGCAGGGGTGGGGGGCTCAGAAGAAAGAGAGGCCCGGACTGAGGAACGGGGCTCCCGCAGCGCCTGGACCACCGGGGAGCACCGCAGAGGGCGGGGCGTGGGAACCTCTTTGTGGCCCGGGGGAGCAGCTCGGCGGGCGGAGCCCGGCCCGGACCCGGACCCCGCAGCGTCCGCGGCCTGCTAGCTCGCCGCCTCTCCGACGCCCCCATCTCTCTCGGAGGCAGGCAGGCAGGCAGGCAGGCAGGCAGTGGGGCTAGCAGGAAGCCTCCGGCAGGCGCTCGGCAGCTGGAGCTGGAGATCAGGAGAGGAGCGCGCGGGAGCGGCGGCGGCGGCGGCGGCGGCGGCGGTGGAGACGGCTCCAGCGCCAGGATGAGCGGGCTGCACGTTGATCGGGCCCGGCTGCCCGGGGTGCAGGAGGGTAAGGCCAGCTCCGGGCGTCCTCTCTTGCCTGAGGGGCGGGGTCGCTGGAGCAGGAGGGCGGGGGGCCAGGTAAATCCCCATCCAGGTGGAAGAGGATGCCAAACAAATCAGCTTTGTGTCGGGCATCCCCTGGGGCGGAATGCCGGGTTTAAGGGTCCCCCTTTACTGGGTGGATGCCTGCTCGGCTGCCTCCGGCACCCCAGCCTTTGTCCCCGGCTCTCTCCTCCCCTTTCCGAAGGTCCCTCTTTTCTGACAGCCCTCCCCACAGTGCCATTCCTCTACCGAGCCCAGGTCTCCTCTCAAACCCTTCCTCGAACCTTGCGGGGGCCAGGGTGTGTCACTCTGGGTCACCAGGTAGCCAAGACCTCGCCTTGGCCTTGGAAATAACCTGCTGACCGGCCACTCCCCTTCCCGGTGGGGACCATAGGCTTACTCATCCCACAAGCACCTACTGTGTGCCAGGCACTGGGGAATGCAGAGACAAAGATGAAACAACCCTCTCCCTTTCGAGATGGAAGGGACCTCAGCCGTCATCTAGCCCGACCCCGTTATTTTACACATGAGTAAACTGAGGCCCAAGGAGATGCTTTGAATTAAGATTTGAATCCAGGGCTAGCATTCTTTGCTGCCTTTCAAGCCGACTTAGCATTGCAGTGAGCCCCTAAGCTGGAACCCTTTAGAAGCAATCTCCATGGTACAGTGGAAGGACTGTTGAATTTGGAATCCAGAGGAACTGAATCTGAATCATGGTTCAGACCCATTGCTACCTGTGTGGCCTTGGTCAAGTTACTGCCTCTGTCCTCTGGTTTCTCTTACGGTAAAAGGAGGGCGTGGTACTAGAAGATCCATAAAGTCCTTTCCAGCCCTTGGTTCTGGATCCTGTGTAAAATGGTGAATCAAAGGATGGAGGTTTATGCTTGAAGATAGAGCAGAAAACAGAAGAAAACTAACTAGTCAGGGAACTTTATTAAGCCCTTGGTAGGTGCAATGGAGAACTCTAGATGTTTGGGTTCTGGTTTTAACTCTGCATTAATCAGCAGTCTCCTTGTCTCCCTGAACCTCAGTTTCCCTATCTGTAAATTCAGCTCCAGAAGTCTCTGCTCCATCTGGATCAAGGAAGCAGGCAATTGTCATTTGTAGACAGCTTTGTGTAGTGTCCAGAGATGGAGCCTTCCTGGTTGTCTAGTTTGAAAAGTATGCCCTGTTGTTGTTTTTTTTTAATTCCTGTGATCTTAATTACAAATAATCCTCCTCAAGAAACCCCTTTATAATGATGTTGTCACAGAACAGGCCTGACAGCTGTTAGATCAAGGAGATTTTGAGAAAGTTGGCCATACTCGGTTTCCTCAACTGTAAAAAGATAATAATAATACAGTTCCTGACAAAAAGTAGGAACTTCATAAAATGTTTATTCTTCCTCTCTCCTCATTTATTATGGTGCCTAATATTAGGTTTGGAGGAAACTGATCTTTATTTAACCTTTTGGAAGATTGCTGGGAAAACATGGACAAAGATTAGAATGGAAAGATTTAGAGGAGTTGTAATCTGTGACTGTGGAATTGCACATTTTTTTGAGGGACCCAAAAATGTTGGACTCCAGGTGACATCCAGGGATGTAATAAGGTTCATATTTTTAAGGTTCAGTATTTCTTTTTCTTAAGAAACCACCATTTTATTTTTGGGAGACTAAAAAGGCACACATTTGATCCCAATTTGGGAAGCACTTTCTGAAATCCCTTTCTTCTTAACAGAATTCAAGTAGGAAACATTCCCCACCCTTTTATCATCACTATTTGTATAAGCCAAAAGCAAAGGATCCAAAACAGTTAATTTCACTATTGAGATGACAAAGGGGGTTAGGAGTAGATTTTTCTTTCAAAAATAAAAATGCCTTGTGCTTTTGTATTTTAGAGAACTCACTAGATGGATATTTTATATATAACATTTCTTTTTCAGAACTGCAGAAAATACTGTATAATTTTTAGCAAAGGGCAAAACTTTGAAGGGGAGGATTCCCCCACCCCTTCATGTTATTAATGGGATATTCCCAGTAACAAAGGGCTTTAAAAAATAGTCTTTCTGTTCTGTCCTGCTCTTGAGATTCATAGGATGTCTTTCTATTAAAATGTGAAGCTACCCATCTGAGGGAAGCTGTATGAATGGTGGTTATCCCTGTGGGGCAGATTTCGGGCTATGCCATTTGCCCAGTGTGCCTTTCAACAAATGGACAGGCATCTAGCCCTGTAGTTCATCAAAAGAAAGAAAACCAGGCATTTTGACACAGTTCAAAGAAAAGAAATTAAAGTATCATTGGAGGAAATTGTATGTTTCCCACAGTCAGATGGAGTTGCACAGAAAAACTATGGCCCTAGCTCTGTGGGTGCTTTTGACCTGTATGAGGCTCTCTAAAATCATATTTTTTACTAGGTTTTGATACAGGCTTTCTTGGTATTGGCAGTAGATCTCCTGGGAGAACACTAGATCTCACAACATTCCTTTGTAAGGAATACGTGGGACTCAAGGGTATTGGCATTTTTTTTCTTAATACTACACCAGCCTTTTTCCTCTGGGAGAAAATATCCCTCAGTCTGCTTTTGTCCAGAAAGCAGTTTCTCTGTCCTTACTATTTTGACAAATGGCTAATGTCCTAGTATTTCCGATTTAACCTATCCAGCGTTTCCTTTCCGGACTATTTTATCAGTAGGTACCACACCCCTCGCTTCTCCGCGGAGCCCTTCCCGCCCTCTCCTCTCACTATTATTTCCTCCCACGTTTTAAGGGATTGGGAAGCCTCTGCTTTACAATCTCATTTCAACCAACAATGTTTCCAGCCAAGGGATGGAGGCTGGCTTCTTGCTCTGAAAGGCTCCATTCCAGCTTCCCTTTAAACTTCAAGGATTCCTTTGCTGACATCTGGCTGGCCGGGTACCAATAACAGATTACAGATGTGTTATTTTAAGTACTGGAAAATGAGGGATTTAGCTTCACACTGCTAGGTTTCCAGAGTTTCTGCCTCTGTATTTTATAGAGATTCCTAGTTTGGGGCCTCAGTTACTGCTTCTGTCAAATTAGTGGGACTATTAGCACCTATTTCACAGAGTTCTTATGAGGCTTGAATGAGATCACTTATGCAAAGTACTTTAAGTGCATTATAAATATCAGTTACTATTCTAATGTTGGAAAATCATTCTTATCTCCATCAAATGAAATGATAATTGTAAATGCTTGGCACAGTACCTGGTACATAGTCAGCACTGTATAAAAGTTAGCTATTGTTATTTTTGTTAACTATTATTAATAGTTTTTATTATTTATAATAATATGATTTAATATTAATAATATCTATTAATTAATAGAATTAACAATAATTCATTGTTCAAAGGAATGCAGATAGGACAACTCATTCTCCTGCTATAGTTTTATTATTATTATTATTCACTTCTCTCTTTTTTTATGGGGTTCAAATAGGAATAGTCCCAGAACAAGTCCTTTTCTTGATATTTTTTATTTTCTACATAATGCAGACTGTTGTACAAGTGGAAAAAATAACTACTTTTTGTCATTGAAGAAAAATGTCAGAATATAAGCTTCTACCAAAAACTAGCCTTTCTGTAGAACTTTAAAGTTTGCTATATGTTTTATTGTGCTATTTCTTTTCTCTTTAAAGAGTAATGGGGAAGGAGTTGGGGCTGGAGGAGAGAGAAAGGTTTGGAATAGTGTTAGTTCAGTCATGTCCAACTATTTGTGACCCCCTTTGGAGTTTTCTTGGCAGAGACACTGGAGTGTTTTGCCATTTCCTTCTCCAGCTCATTTTACAGATGAGGAAACTGAGGCAAACAAGTTGTGTCTGATGTCTTGTGAACCCATCTGGGGGTTTTCTTGGCACAGATACTGGAGTGTTTTGCCATTTACTTCTCCAGCACATTTTACAGATGAGGAAACTGAAGCCAACAGGGTTAAATGACTTTTCCAAAGTCACACTGCTAATAAGTATCTGAGGTCTGATTTGAACCCACAAAGATGAGTCTTTCTGACTCTAAGCCTGGTTCCCTATCCACTGAACTTTCTAACTGTCTATGCTTTTTCCTTTCATTTTCACAACATCACTGGAAGGCAGATCTATCACTATCCTTATTTTACAGATGAGCAAATTGAAGTAAACTGGTATCAAGTGACTTGTCCAGGGTCACCCAGCTAGGAAGTGTCTGAAGAATAAGTATTTAATAAGCAAAGTCTTCTTGACATGGGTGGATACAATTCTGGAAGCTCACTGAACAAGCAGATGACCCCAAGCCCATGCTGCACCTTCCTTAGATTCCTAAGAGAAGTGTTGTCATGAGGGTTGGGATTCCAACCAATGATATGCTAGAGTGACAATGATCGTTCAGTTTTCAGTGGGAACTTTTACACCTAAGCAAACATTACAAATCAGGGCTTGATTTATTGTTTTAAAGATCCTCTAGACATAAGAAAGTGATGGAGAAAAAAAGAAAGTTCATAATGATGATTAGACTCAAAATGCCTACATTTTTGTCCCCAGGGTCAGTTACACATTTCCCAGCACACCACTTGTTTCTTACCCAATCAAGAATCGCTAATCCAGTTTGCGTGAATTTCAGATGTAAGTCTTAGCTGGTTTTTAGTAGAGACTGTGGCAGGCTCAGGGCTCACTTGAAGCCCTCACTGTCCATCACCCAGGCTGGCATTCTTTCCCTGTGCCGTGCCCATTCCCCCAACCTCTGACATGGACAGTGGGTTAGGTTTGGAAGAGGTTGTTGTGAATTATCATTGCTATTACTAATAATACATGGTATCATAGGATAAATACTTACTGAAATTCTGCTTTATTATTGATTACAATAGTCAAGAACAACAATAATTATAATATCACCACCTTGACCCAAAGTGAGACCCCATGGGATGGGATACTCTCTCCATTGTTCTTATCTCCAGTTATCTCCAGGATTAGACAATTGAGGTTAAGTGAATTGTTCAGGGTCACACAGCTAAGAAGTGTTTGCAAAGATAGTTCAAGGTGCCAGCCTGTTCTTCACACTCCTGGAAGTGCTAAACTATCATGGAAAGAGGGGCTTTGGAGTCAGGAAAAGATTGTTACTTATCCTACTAATTGTATGACCTTGGGCAAGTCACCAGAATCATATATCCTAAGACAGGAATTCTTCACCTTTTTGGAGTCATAGATCTATTTAAGAGTTTGGTGAAGCCTCAAGACCCCTTCTTGGAATCATGTATTTAAATTCATGAAAACAAATTATTATTACTATTAGTAATTGTTTCTAGCATTTTAATTAATCAATAACATTTTTATTAATTAAAATTTTATTTTCAGCTTTAAATGCTCTCCCTTCACCCATTAAGAAGGAAAGAAATATGATATCCATTATATACATGAAATCATGCAAAGCACATTTTCACATTAGCTATGTTGCAAAGAAAAAGTAAGAAAAATAAAGTGGAAAAAAAATTCAGTCTATACTCAGAATTCCTTAGTTCTTTCCCTGCAAGTGAATAGCATTTTCTATTGTGAGTCTTTTGGAAATGTCATGGATCATTGTTCAATAAACATTTATTAAATGCCTACTATGTGCCAGGCATTGTGTTAAGCTCTTAGGGATACAAAAAGAAGCAAAAGACAATCTCTGCCCTAAAGGAACTTCCAATCAAATAGGGGAGACAATATCCAAACAAATATATACAAAATGAACTATGTAAAGGAAAAATAGGAAGCAATTAATAGAAAGAAGACACCAGAATTAAGAAGGGTTGGGGAAGACTTCCTGTAGAAGGAACTTAAAGGAAATCAGGGAGCTCTGTAGGTGGAAATGAGGCAGAAGATGGTTCCAGGCATAGGGATGGCCCGAGAAAATACCCACAATGGAAAAAATGGAAAGTCCAAGAAATCAGTATCACTGGATCAAAGAGTCTTCAGTGGAGAGGAAGGTATAAGGAGACTGGAAAGATAGGAGGGTGCTAGGCTAGGAAGCACTTTGAATACTAAACAGAGAACTTCTTATTTGATCTTGGAGGAGAAAGGGAGCCACTAGAGTTTTTACTGAGTAGACAGATGACATGATTAGACTCTTGCTTTAATAAAATCATCACTTATGAGGTGATGGATAAGGGCTTTCACCAGAGTGATGACTGTATCAGAGGAGAGGAGGGGGTGCATTCCAGATATGTTGGGGAGAAGAAATTGGAAGGTTTGGCAACACATTGGACTTAGGGGGTGGGGGTGAAAGATAGTGAGTTGTCCAGGATGACTCTTGATGGATCAGGAGGCTGACTTGCTCTCTACAGTAAGAGGGGCGATAAGAGTGGGGGAGAAAGTAGGAGGAAAGGTAATGAATTTGGTTTTGGACACACTGAGTATAAGATGTCTGTTGGACATCCTCATCCCCTGTATAGCTCTTGTATGCTGTTTCCATGGTGGCTTTCCCATTCGAAGGTGAGCTCCTTGAAAGCAAGGATCATGCTTATTGCCTCTCTTGGTATACCCAAGAGGGTGACTGGCAGAATAAGTATTCTTTTTTTGTTGTTTTAGTTTTTAAAACATTATTTTATTTGGTCATTTTCATACATTGTTCATTGGAAACAGATCATTTTCTTTTCTTCCCCCCTAACCCTCCCCCCACCCCCACCACCCCTTCCCTAGCAGAGGCACGATTTGTCTGGGTATCACATGTGTCCTCCTTGCTCTGAACCCATTTCCTTGTTGTTGGTATTTGCATTAGGGTGCTCATTTAGCGTCTCTCCTCGATCATGTCCCCTCAACCTCTGTAGTCTAGCAGTTGCTTTTCCTCGGTGTTTTTACTCCCTCAGTTTGTCCTCTGCTTGAGGATAGTTGTTGTTTGTTTTTCTCGTAGATTGCTGCAGGTTGTTCAGGGACATTGTAAAGCCATTACTGGAGAAGTCCATTACGTTCTCTTGTACCACAGTGTATCAGTCTCTGTGTACAATGTTCTCCTGGTTCTGCTCCTCTCGCTCTGCATCACTTCCTGGAGGTTGTTCCAGTCTCCATGGAATTCCTCCACTTTATTATTCCTTTTAGCACAATAGTATTCCATCACCAACATATACCACAGTTTGTTCAGCCATGCCCCAATTGAAGGGCATCCCCTCATTTTCCAATTTTTGGCCACCACAAAGAGTGCAGCTATGAATATTCTTGTACAAGTCTTTTTCCTTATTATCTCTTTGGGGTACAAACCCAGCAGTGCTATGTCTGGATCAAAGGGCAGACAATCTTTTATCAACCTTTGGGCATAGTTCCAAATTGCCCTCCAGAATGGTTGGATCAATTCACAACTCCACCAGCAATGAATTAGTGTCCCTACTTTGCCACATCCCCTCCAGCATTCATTACTTTCCTTTGCTGTCATGTTAGCCAATCTGCTAGGTGTGAGGTGATACCTCAGAGTTGTTTTGATTTGCATCTCTCTGATTATAAGAGATTTAGAACACTTCTTCATGTGCTTATTAATAGTTTTGATTTCTTTGGCTGAGAACTGCCTGTTCATGTCCCTTGCCCGTTTTTCAATTGGAGAATGGCTTGATTTTTTGTACAATTGATTTAGCTCTTTGTAAATTTGAGTAATTAGACCTTTGTCAGAGGTTTTTGTTATGAAGATCATTTCCCAATTTGTTGCTTCCCTTCTAATTTTAGTTACATTGGTTTTGTTTGTACAAAACCTTTTTAATTTGATGTAGTCAAAATTATTTATTTTGCATTTTGTGACTCTAAGTCTTGCTTGGTTTTAAAATCTTTCCCTTCCCAAAGGTCTGACATGTATACTATTCTGTGTTCACCTAATTTACTTATAGTTTCCTTCTTTATATTCAAGTCATTCACCCATTCTGAGTTTATCTTGGTGTAGGGTATGAGGTGTTGATCCAAACCTAATCTCTCCTACACTGTCTTCCAATTTTCCCAGCAGTTTTTATCAAATACTGGATTTTTGTCCCCAAAACTGGGGTCTTTGGGTTTGTCAAAGACTGTCTTGCTGAGGTCATTTACCCCAAGTCTATTCCACTGATCCTCCTTTCTGTCTCTTAGCCAGTACCAAATTATTTTGATGACCACTGCTTTGTAATATAGTTTGAGATCTGGGACTGCAAGGCCACCTTCCTTTGTATTTTTTCCCATTATTTCCTTGGATATCCTTGATCCTTTATTCTTCCAAATGAACTTTGTTATCGTTTTCTCTAATTCAGTAAAATAGTTTTTTGGTAGTTCAATGGGTATGGCACTAAATAGATATATAAGTTTGGGTAGGATGGTCATTTTTATTATGTTAGCTCGTCCCACCCATGAGCAATCAATGTTTTTCCAATTGTTTAGATCTAGTTTTAATTGTGTGGAGAGTGTTTTATAGTTGTGTTCATATAGTTCCTGTGTTTGTCTCGGCAGATAGATTCCTAAGTATTTTATATTGTCTCGGGTGACTTTAAATGGAATTTCTCTTTCTAATTCTTGCTGCTGAACTGGGTTGGAGATATATAGAAATGCTGATGACTTATGTGGGTTTATTTTGTATTCTGCAACTTTGCTAAAGTTGTTGATTATTTCAATTAGCTTTTTGGTTGATTCCCTAGGATTCTTTAAGTAAATCATTATATCATCTGCAAAGAGTGACAGCTTGGTCTCCTCATTGCCAATTTTAATACCTTCCATTTCTTTTTCTTCTCTAATTGCTACTGCTAATGTTTCTAGAACAATATTAAATAATAAAGGTGATAATGGGCATCCTTGTTTGACTCCTGATCTTATTGGGAAGGCTTTGAATTTTTCCCCATTGCAGATGGTGTTTACTGATGGTTTTAAGTATATACTGTTTATTATTTTTAGGAAAGGCCCTTCTATTCCTATACTTTCTAGTGTTTTCACTAGGAATGGGTGTTGTATTTTGTCAAAGGCTTTTTCTGCATCTATTGAGATAATCATGTGATTTTTGTCGGTTTGCTTCTTTATATGGTCAATTATGTGGATGGTTTTCCTAATATTGAACCATCCTTGCATTCCTGGTATGAATCCTACCTGATCGTAGTGGATAACCCTTGTGATGACTTGCTGGAGTCTTTTTGCTAGTATCCCATTTAAGATTTTTGCATCTATATTCATTAGGGAGATTGGCCTATAGTTTTCTTTCTCTGTTTTTAACCTGCCTGGCTTTGGGATCAGTACCATGTTTGTGTCATAAAAAGAATTTGGTAGAACCCCTTCTTGGCTTATTCTGTCAAATAGTTTGTGTAGTATTGGGGTTAGCTGTTCTTTGAATGTTTGATAGAATTCATTTGTGAATCCATCTGGACCTGGGGATTTTTTCTTAGGGAGTTCTTTGGTGGCTTGTTCAATTTCTTTTTCTGATATGGGGTTGTTTAGGTAATTTATTTCTTCTTCTTTTAGCCTAGGCAATTTATATTTTTGTAAGTATTCATCCATATCACCTAGATTGCCATATTTTTTGCCATATAATTGGGCATAGTAGTTTTTAATGATTGCTTTGATTTCCTCTTCATTAGAGGTGAGGTCTCCCTTTTCATCTTGGATACTGTCAATTTGGGTTTTTTCTTTCCTTTTTTTAACTGACTAGTACTTTATCAATTTTATTTGTTTTTTCAAAGTACCAGCTTCTAGTCTTATTTATTAAATCAAGAGGTCTTTGACTTTCAATTTTATTAATTTCTCCTTTGATTTTTAGGATCTCTAATTTAGTCTTCATCTGAAGGTTTTTAATTTGTTCACTTTCTAGTTTTTTAATTTGCATGCCCAATTCATTGACCTCTGCCCTTCTTAATTTGTTTATATATGAACTCAAAGATATAAATTTCCCCCTGAGTACTACTTTGGCTGCATCCCATAGGTTTTGAAAGGATGTCTCACCATTGTCCTTTTCTTCAATGAAGATATTAATTGTTTCTACTATTTGTTCTTTAACTAGCTGATTTTGGAGTATCATATTGTTTAATTTCCAATTAATTTTTGATTTATCTATCCATGTACCCTTACTAATTATTATTTTTATTGCATTGTGGTCTGAGAAGTTTGCATTTATTATTTCTGCCCTTTTGCACTTGGTTGCAATGATTTTGTGCCCTAGTACATGGTCAAGTATTCTTTATTTTTTAATTAATTAATCACTTTAATTAATTAATTTATTGAATAATTAGTTGTCTGAAAGGCAGTTGGAGAAGTGAGATGGGAGGTCAGCAGAGAGATTGGGTCAGGATAGGTGGATTGAGAATCATCTGAAAATCATCAGCTTAGAGATGGACATTAAATCCATGAGAGCTTGATGAGGTGACCTAGTGATGTTGGCTGCTGTCCTTTGAACTGGAAGAGGAGCAAAATAACAAAATGGCCAAAATGTCGAGATCTACATACAGTGTGTCCAATTGTGACTAATCAGAAGACTACCATGGGTCAGGCGCAAGTAGCTAATGAGATAGCATAGAGGGAGACAGGGAGAGGACCCTTTGGGGGCTGCAAAACCCTTTACAAATATTGTCTCATGTGACATCTACCTTGGGAGTTTTTTCTTTTGTTTTTTTGTTTTGTTTTGTTTTGTTTCTTTGAGGTCTTTCTCAGGTCCCACCTCTGACATTCTGCCTCTTCTGATCTCTCCAGCTGATAGCTTCTCTCTCCCCCACCCTATTATTCACTTTCTGGGGAACAAAATCACTCAAAAGCAAACAGGAAAATCAGATTAGGCTCAGATTGTTCCCAGATACGTCATTCTCATTGGAACAAATGGATTTTTTTCAAAACAAGTATCATATAGCAGAACTATTTATTTTGTAAATATGTCGCAAATTTGAAAGGCAGCTTAGAGGCTAGAGAGGTGGATATTCAACAAGTGTGAGGCTGGCCTCTGTGAACCTGGTCAAGTCACTCCATGTCACATGCAACTCTTGAAAAGTATAAATTAGAGAGTTGGTATAATTCTGCATTGGTTAAGGGAGTTTCCTCACTTGGAGTTCCTTATTTCAGTGAAATTATGGGCCAGGGGATAGATGGTGGCTCAGTGGATACAACCAGGCCTGGAGTCAGGAGGACCTGGGTTCAAATCTGGCCTCAGATTCTTCCTAGCTTGGTGACCCTGGGCAAGTCACTTAATTTAACTTGCTTAGCCCTTAACACTCTTCTTATTTGGAATTGTTATTAACTGGGCCAGCTAGCTTCAAGAATAGAGAGCCAGACTTGGACATGGGAGGTCTTAGTTTAAAATCTGGTTTCAGACACTTCCTAGCTGTGTGACCCTGGGCAAGTCACTTAACCCCCATTGCCTAACCCTTACTGCTCTTCTGCCTTGGAACCACTTCTTAGTATTGAATTTTTAAAAATTATTACTGAGCCAGAAAGAAAGGGTTTTGAAAAGAAAGAAAAAATTATGGGCCTGGTCTAGTAGTTCATATTTACTTACATAAACTCAAGTTGTTTCCCCCCAGTAGAATGTAAGCTTCATGAAGGCAGTAAATGTTTTATTTTTTGTTTTTGTACACCCCCTCCCCAGCCTAGCACCATCCCCTGTATTTGACAAGTACTTAATAAATCCTTGTTGAATTAAATTAGACCAAGAGGTTAATGGGGACTTAGTAGGTTGATGTTGAAGAGTTTTGAAGTTTTAGTTACTCTTTGGAATAAAAAAAAAAAGTTCTCCTGTAATCCATGCTGCCAGAGAGGCTGAGGCTATTATGAATTTGGGGAATCTGAGCTGCAGTGGCACCAATACGATGAGAACCCAGGAGTGCAAGGGCACCAGACTGCCTAAGAAGGGGAAAACTGGCCTCGTTCAAATTTGGCCTCCAATACTTACTAGCTGTGTGACCTTGGGCAAGTCACTTATTCTCTGTTAGCCTTGGTTTCCTTAACAATAAAATAGGAATGAGAAAAGCACCTCCCTCTGAAGGTCATGAAAATCAAACAAGATCATATTTGTAAAGCTCTGAGCACCTTGCCTGGCATTAGTCAGTGCTTTATAAATACTTGTTCCCTTCCTAGTTCAGAAGTAGAGCAGGTCAGAACTCCTTTGTTCATCAGTAGTGGAAATCAGTCCATGAGATGCCACTATACTTGAGTGAGAGGTATAGGAAGACTCAGAATCTGGAGGAAAGGATGAGAGGAGGTTGAATGGAAGGGGAGAGGAAAAAGAAAAGAAAGGAGAGGAGAGGAAAGAAAGGAAGAAAGGAAGAAAGGAAGAAAGGAAGAAAGGAAGAAAGAAAGAAAGAAAGAAAGAAAGAAAGAAAGAAAGAAAGAAAGAAAGAAAGAAAGAAAGAAAGAAAGAAAGAAAGAAAGAAAGAAAGAAAGAAAGAAAGAAAGAAAGAAAGAAAGAAAGAAAGAAAGAAAGAAAGAAAGAAAGGAAGGAAGGAAGGAAGGAAGAAAGAAAGAAAGAAAGAAAGAAAGAAAGAAAGGAAGGAAGGAAGGAAGGAAGGAAGGAAGGAAGGAAGGAAGGAAGGAAGGAAGGAAGGAAGGAAGGAAGGAAGGAAGAAGAAAGAAAGAAAGAAAGAAAGAAAGAAAGAAAGAAAGAAAGAAAGAAAGAAAGAAAGAAAGAAAGAAAGAAAGAAAGAAAGAAAGAAAGAAAGAAAGAAAGAAAGAAAGAAAGAAAGAAAGAAAGAAGAGAGAGAGAGAGAGAGGGAGGGAGGGAGGGAGGGAGGGAGGGAGGGAGGGAGGGAGGAAGGAAGGAAAGAAAGAGAGGAAGGGAGGAAGGAGGAAAGAAGAGAAACAAAGTAAAAAAAAATATGTATCCTGAAACTAAGCCTGTCTTTGGAAGTCAGGGACTTTCTTGAAACATATCCCAGTATTTGTTTACTTTAAAAATATAAATAAACATATGCCAGGATTATGTCTATGTACAGTCAGTTTCGATTCTATTTAATACTGTATTTGACTTTCTACCTTTAATCTTGACCAGGAAAATGATTTAATACTTACTGAAACTGGTTGAGAGATCCCTACTTTCAAAATAGCTTCTAAGACTGCAACTCCCCTGCCTCCCAGAGCCATCATTTTCTCACAGAAAAGGAGGGAAGAAGAGAGGGAATAAAGAAGAAAGGAAGGGAAAAGGAAAGGAGGGATGGAGAGGATGAAGGAAGGAAAGGAGGGAGGGAGGGAAAGGATGCCTGTCCTCAAGAGCTTATATTCCATTAGAGTAACCTCCTACTAAAGATAGGTACTGCAGCTATCGCCTCCATTTTACAGATGAGGAAAATAAGATTATGGTTACCAGTGACTTGCTCCTGGTCACTGAATAGATGCCAGAGGTAGGATCTGAACCCAGGACTCCACTACATTGCCTCTCTGTTAAGATTTTAAGGACTTATTTTTGTGTCTCTCCCCAACAGTACTAGTAGCTGTTTATTACTTTGAACTACCCACGTTTTTAGTGAGAAGCCTTTGGCTACATCCAGGTCTTTCCATGAAAAGGAGAAAAATCAGATCACCTTTGAGACCTGTGTTGATCTCAACACTTAAAATAAGACTACTAGATATAAGCACTCCAATTTTCTTTCAGTGATGATATGTAACTGAGTCTTTCTTCTGGGCTCCCTCTCCGAAATCCCACTCAAACTTTCTAGGTCTCCAGATTGTAGTTGGCTCCTTCTCCTCTCAGGACTCTTGCTGCAAACCTAAGAGGGTTGGTATTCCTAGTATTGTTTCTCACAAGCCCCCATCCAATATGCTTCCCAACATTAATTAGCCAACTAGTATCACTTAACTTTTACAAAAGTTTATATATATATTGAGGGGGCAGCTAGGTAACACAATAGATCCAGCATTGGGCT
Organism: Monodelphis domestica; assembly: GCF_027887165.1. Taxonomy (NCBI): domain Eukaryota; kingdom Metazoa; phylum Chordata; class Mammalia; order Didelphimorphia; family Didelphidae; genus Monodelphis; species Monodelphis domestica. Next base: position 403,176,133 of record NC_077230.1, on the reverse strand, counting down.
TAGAATCAGGAAGACTCATCTTCATGAGTTCAAATCTGGCCTCAGAACCTTACTGGCTGTGTGATCTTAGACAAGTCACTTAACTCTGCCTCCATTCCTCAACTGTAAAATGAGCTGGAGAAGGAAATGATAAATCACTCCAGTGTCTTTGCCAAGCAAACCCCAAATGGGGTCATGAAAAGTCATATATGATTGGAATAATCCAACAGATATATTGAGGTGCTATAATCAGAACCCTTAGTGTAATATTCCCCCACCCCCCACCCCCCTGCAGGGGTACACTGTCTCACACACCAGGTTTCTGGGAAGAGTGGACTCGGACTTAGAGAACACGTATGGCTTCAGGATAACTCACAGTTTCTGTTTACTCTCAGTTTCCTTTCTCCCTTCCTGGAGTCCTTGGGCAGTTCCCCGTTTGGTATCAGTCTCCCTCTGCTCAGCCTGTAGAGTCAATCCTGAAATTCCTTTTCCTTAATATCTCCAGTTTGCCCTTGATGTGTTCTAATGAAGACAATACCATCAACCATTTCCATTTCAGGGGCATTGCTACTGATGCCAATGGAGGATCCAAAGCTCCCAAGGTGAACTTACCTATTACAGTTGTGTGCACAGAAAGGCAAAAGTAGAAAGGCTCTGATTTGATCATTTATAGGATCACAGACCTTGAACTGAAAAGTTCCAACAAGGCCATCTAGTCTAAACCCTTTATTTTGTAGTTTAGGAAACTGAGGCCCAGGAAGTTTTAAGTGATTTGACCCAAGTGAAGACCCAAGTTCAAATCCAACCTCAGACTTGTAATCGCTATGTGACTTTGGCAAGTCACTTAACCCTGTTTCCCTCGTTTTCTTCATCTGTAAAATTAGCTGAAGAAGAAAATAGTGAACTCCTCTAGTATCTTTGCCAAGACAATCCCAAATGGGGTCACAAAGAGTCAGACATGACTGAAACAACTGAACAACAAGGACTAACAGCTTATTTGGGTAGCTAGGTGGCCCAGTGGATAATATGCTGGGCTTAGAGTCAGGAAGAATCTTCCTGAGTTCAAATCTGGCCTCAGGCACTTACCAGCTATGTGACTCTGGGCAAGTCACTCAACCCTGTTTGCCTCAGTTTCCTCAGCTGTAAAATAAGCAGGAGAAGGAAATGGCCAACCACTCTATCATCTTTGCCAAGAAAACCCCAAATGGGATCACACAGTGAGACACACCTGAAATGATGAACAATAATAAGTCTTTGAGATCTGTGTTGGTCTCCTCACCTGAAACAAGACCAATAGATTAGTAAATGGCAGACCCTGACTGCAATGACTCCAAGTCTGATTCTGCTTTTATTGCCCCAGCTGAGCTTGTTCTGACCCGGGTTCTAGATAGCCTTTCTTCCCTGGTTTCATAGCAGAGTTCCTCTCAAATCCCCCAGCCCAGAGAGATGGTGACTCTTTGGGATCATTTATAATTGGGTTGGAGAAGACTAACAGAGAGATAAAATGGTGCCTTCTTTGTGGTCCTCAGACGTGATGTCAGTGTTTTCCTCCTGCCAAGTAATGTGGTGGTTCACTTCCAGAATTATTCCATTGCGCAGATGGGCATCGTTCATCCTCCTACTCCTCCTCCTCCCTCCCACCCCATTAAGAATTTCCACTGAGAGGTCACAAACTTTTCCACTTGGAATCTCCCCACCCTTCACTAGCTCTCCTTAGGCAACACCCCATGGCTCCCCTCCTTCCTCAGGACTGGTAGCCAGACAGACCTTTCCGATGCTTCTTAATGCAGTTGATCAGGCACTGGGGATCTGGGCTCCTTGCTAGTGATCTGGAAAAAAGGACTGGGGAGATGCCGGCACACTTTAGAGGGGAGGGGACTGAAGTGGTCTTCCTAGGGTCACACAGGTAGTGGCAGAGTTTGAATTTGAACCCAGGGCATTCGGCGTCAAATTCAGCAGGTTTTCCAAAGCACCATGAAGCCCTTCTGTAGTCATAAAAAGCATCCAGGAGTGGAATCCAAATGTAAATATACAGATCAATAAACAAACATTGATTAAGTGCCTAGCACTGTGCTGTATGCTGAGAGAGAGCTCCTGACCCCAACAGGTGGATGTGTATTGAGTTCTGGAATGGATTCGAATGCCATTAAAAAAATTAAATAATAAAAACAATACAATTTAAATAATCAAAGTTAAATTAATTAGATGACATTCAAATGTAAATAATTACACTGTCCTTTCATGGGGCTGAACTTCTGTCAGACCCAAAGGGCCACAACTGTATAAGATTCCCAGACAAAATTCACTCTTTCTATGTAGAAAAAATGGCTCTCCTTGGCTCAAATTGCTTGGGAGGCACTTCCACAGGGAGTCCATTGAACAGAAACTTTTTCAACATTAGGCACTGGGAATTCAAAGACAGAAATGAAACAGTCACTGCTTTCAGCTAAGTGGTACGGTGGATAGAGTGCCAGTTCTGGAATCAGGAAGATGCGAATTCAAATCAGGTCTTAGATATTGACTAGCTGTGTGACCCTGGGCAAGTCACGTAACCCTCATTGTTTAGCCCTTAACACTCTTCTGCCTTGGAACTGATACTTAGAATTGATTCTAAGACAGAAGGTAAGGGTTTAAAAAAGGAATATATATGTGTGTGTGTGTGTGTGTGTGTGTGTGTGTGTGTGTGTCCCTTGAGTGGAGGGATCACCTCTCTGTTTGTATACATCTCTAGCTTAGTATAACACAGGTCTGATACATAGTAAATACTTAATAAATGTTTGTTCATTCATTCATTCATTCATTCATTCATTCATTGCTGTCTCAGCAAAGTTCACTTTATGCTTATGACTCCCAAATAATTTCTCTTATCCTCACACCCATACCTAGTTCCTTATTTCCAGCTGCTCACACATTTCCCCTGAGACTTCTCTTGTCACTTCAAACTCGGATCTAAAATTAAACCAGCCACCTTCTCCCAGCTTTCCTTCCCAAACTGGCTCCCTCTGTCAGTGCGTAATCATTCTCCCAGTCAACTAGACTCACAAGCTTGTATCTGACTCTTTTTCATCTCCCCCAGAACTACTCAGTTTTTCCTGCGAAATGTTACTCATTCATCCCTTCCCATCCAGGCTCCTTGCCACCACCCTCTGAGATCAAAGCTTTTATCACTGCCTGGATTTCCTTGGCAATCTGTCTTTTTCTGATCAGAATCTCCTACCCTTACTGGATTGGACTAAGGAGGGATTTTTGATCATTCTCCTTCCTTCCTGCTGAAAAACCTTCCATACACTTATTATTTCCACTGTTATATATAAACTTCTTTGCACGACAAAAAAAAATGTCAATGAGCTTTTGCTTTTACATCACCCTCATTTCCTAATGTATTTCTACCCTTGCCTTTATCCTACCTGGACATCCCTTGTGATGAAGAATTTTTTTTAATGGTAGGGCAGGAGAGGAAGCAATTCAAGCAAAACTAATCCATTGATCAAATAAGTCCATGTGTTTTCTACCCTAATCTCTGCAAAAAATGGAGGCTGGCACATTTTCTCTTCTGGGTTGTTATCATTATACAACCTTCCTAATTTTTCCCTATATAAATTATTGTAGTGACTCTATTGTTTTCTTGGGTCTGCTTACTTTACTGTGTATCAGTTAATTTAAATCTTCTCGTGTTTCTCTAAATTCTTTGTATTTGTTTCTTAAAGCACAATAATATGCCATTCTATTACTCCATCTTATTTAATCATTCTACATTTAAAAGACATTGACTTTATTTCCAGTTCTTTGCTATGAATTTGTTGGAGTATAGGAATTATTCTGGTAAGAGTTTAACAACCAATTCTCAAAAAAAAATGTACCTGAGAAAAATTTTTTAAATTATTACCTTCTGTCTTAGAATCAATACTAAGTATTAGTTCCAAGGCAAAAGAATAGTAAAGGCTAGGCAATGAGGGTCAAGTGACTTGGCCAGGGTCACACAGTTAGGAAGTATGAGGTCAGATTTGAACTCGGGACTTCCCAGCTCTAGACCTGGCTCTCTAACTATCAAACACCAAGTTGCCCCACCTGATATATTTTTACATTAAATTTGCATTATTAACATTTTCTCCATTACTTTCTTAAATCTAGATAGTAAGCAAAACAATAAACCAAATCCTGATTTGTGTTCTTTGCTGACTTCTGAGGTGAAATTTAACAAGTAGGAGGGAGATGAAATGCCAGAGCTGTTTTGATGTTTGCATTTATTCAGTTAGAAGTGATTTGGAGCCTTCTTTCATATAGTTCTTTTTTTTCTTTTTTAAATCCTTCCCTTTTATATTAACATCAATTCTAAGACAGAAGAGAAGCAAGGGCTAAGTAGTTGGGGTCAAGTGACTTGCCCAAGGTCACACAACTAGGAAGGGTCTGAGATCTAATTTGAACCCAGGTCATCCCAACTTCAGGTCTAGCACTCTGTGCAATTTAGCTGTCCCTCATATATAGTTCTTCTTCTTTTTTTAAACCCTCACCTTCCATCTTAGAATCAATACTATGTTTTGGTTCCAAGGCAGAAGAGCTGTAAGGACTAGGCAATGGGGGTTAAGTGACTTGCTCAGGGTCACACAGCTAGGAAGTATCTGAGGCCAAATTTGAACCCAGGACCTCCCATCTCTGAGCCTGGCTCTCAATCCACTGAGCCACCCAGCTGCCCCCTCATATAGCTCTTAATAGCTTTAAAAAGATTTTTTTTCAGAAATTTGTTCTTATCCTTGGACCAATTACCCACTGGGGAAGGTCTACCTGTCTGACTTTCAAAGTTTTTCATAATTGTATGGTTCAGGAGAGAGAATTTAGACCTGGAGTCACTTCTTGGCATTGACATTTGGCACCAAGGCAAGCAAGCCAACTTCTAAAGGTCCCTTGGAGAAGCTGGAAGGGGTCTCAGAGTGGACCTAAGTCAACTCTTTCATTTTACAAATGGGGACATCGAGGTCTCAGAAGATTTGCCTCAGGTGGTACATTCCAGGGGTGGGGACTTGCTTCTGAGATCAGTGCTCTTAACCAGGTGAAATGTGACAAGGTAAATCTAAAATCCTCAGTTTAGGACTGGAAAATTAGTTGTCCCAAGTAGCGGATGGGGAGATTTTGTTCATTATAGACCAAGAGCGTGCCAGGTGATAAACTGGCGGCCAGAAATGCTAATTCGGCACTAGGAAGCACTAATAAAAATATGTTGTCCGATTTGGTTGAATTCAGCAAACATTTAAGTCCCTGTGATGGGCCAAGCTCTGTGCTAAGCGCTGTGGATACAAGGACAAAAACTACAATTGGCTTCCCTCGAGGGTCTTGTGTTCTACTGAGGGGAGGCTCGTATCCACAGATAAACAGATCCAAGGTGTATTGAAGGGCAGAGCATGGCGCCATTAGTCCTAGACTTTCTTTTGGGGTTCTTTTAAGCCCTCACTTTCTGTCTTAGTAACAACTCCAAGACAGAAGGGGTTAAGGGACTTCAGTCCTGTTCTTTAGAAAGATGGCTTTAACAGCTGAGTGGAAATGGGACTGGAGTGGGGAGACTTGAGGAAGAAAGACCCAACCAGCAGACTCTTGTGATAGGCCAGGTGGGAGGTGATAAGGGTCTGCATCAAGGGAGTGGCAGTGTCAGAGGAAAGAAAGAACAGGCAATGGATTGGGCATGGGGGTCAGGGTTGGCAGTGAGAGATAGGAAGGAACAGAAGGTGATTGTTGTTCTGAGCTTCTTAGCCCGGATTGTTGTTGTTCAGTCATGGCTGACTCTTTGTGTGACCCCTTCTGGGGTTTTCTTGGTGCAGATACTGCAGTGATTTGCCATTTCCTTCTCCAGCTCATTTTACAGATTAGGAAACTGAGTTAAGTGACTTGCTTAGGGTCACACAGCTAGTAAGTATCTAAGACTACATTTGAACTCATGATGATGTCCTACAATAACAGGGAAGTTTGGAAATGGAAAGGGTTTGGGGAAAAGATAATAAGTTCAAGGGAGCAGCTAAGGGACTTAATGGATTGAAAGCCAGGCATTAGAGAGAGGAGATCTTGAGTTCAAATGTGGCCTCAAATACTTCCTAGCTGTGTGACCCTGGGCAAGTCACTTGACCCCCATTGCCTAGCCCTTACCACTCTTCTGCCTTGGAATCAATACATAGAATCTATTCTAAGAGAAAAGGTAAGGATTTTTTAAAAGAACACCTGGGGGGCAGCTGAATGGCTCAGTGGATTGAGAGCCAGATCTAGAGAAAGGAGGTCCTGGGTTCAAATTTGGCCTCAGACACTTCCCAGCTGGGTGACCCTGGGCAAGTCACTTGACCCCCATTGCCTAGCCCTTACCATTATTCTGCCTTGGAACCAATACACAGTATTGATTCTAAGGTGAAAAGGTAAGGTTTTTTAAATTTTTTAAAAGAAGAAGAAGGAGGAGGAGGAGGAGGAGGAGGAGAAGAAGGAGAAGGAGAAGGAGAAGGAGAAGGAGAAGAAGAAGAAGAAGAAGAAGAAGAAGAAGAAGAAGAAGAAGAAGAAGAAGAAGAAGAAGAAGAAGAAGAAGAAGAAGAAGAAGAAGAAGAAGAAGAAGAAGAAGAAGAAGAAGAAGAAGAAGAAGAAGAAGAAGAAGAAGAAGAAGAAGAAGGAGGAGGAGGAGGAGGAGGAGGAGGAGGAGGAGGAGGAGGAGGAGGAGGAGGAGGAGGAGGAGGAGGAGGAGGAGGAGGAGGAGGAGGAGGAGGAGGAGGAGGAGGAGGAGGAGGAGGAGAAGGAGGAGAAGGAGAAGGAGAAGGAGAAGGAGAAGGAGAAGGAGAAGGAGAAGAAGAAGAAGAAGAAGAAGAAGAAGAAGAAGAAGAAGAAGAAGAAGAAGAAGAAGAAGAAGAGCAGTTTCAATCAACATATGAGTGAAATAGAATATGTAAGCTGAAGGGAAACTATTACTTATTGATTTCATACATAAAGGGTAAACTGAGAGAAACTGTTACTTGTTGAAATGGAGAGGTAAAACTGAGGGGAACCTGTTACTGCAGTAATGACTGTTGTTCTCTGGCTTGTGAGTAGAGAGGGCTGCTACAGGAACCTGAGACTGCTTATTGGAGGTAGGACAGAGAAATGCTGGAGGATGCCACACACACAGAGATGCTGATACACAGGGGACACTGCTTATAAAGAACTGCCCTGGGGTTTACTCTGGGGTTTGTCTACTGATTCCTCCTGATCGCTGATGGATCAATCTACTTCCTAACCCCCTTCCTCCCTCACTCCCTCCCTTAACCAACCTCTCCCTTTTGCCTCCCTCACCTCCCAGATCTTCTTTTTTTTTATTTTAAATATATTTTATTTGATCATTTCCAAGCACTATTCGTTAAAGACATAGATCATTTTCTTTTCTCCCCCCCACCCCCCCATAGCCGATGCGTAAATCCACTGGGCATTATATGTTTTCTTGATTTGAACCCATTGCTTTGTTGATAGTATTTGCATTAGAGTGTTCATTTAGAGTCTCTCCTCTGTCATGTCCCCTCAACCTCTGTATTCAGGCAGTTGCTTTTCCTCGGTGTTTCCACTCCCATAGTTTATCCTTTGCTTATGAATGGTGTTTTTTTCTCCTGGATCCCTGCAAGTTGTTCAGGGACATTACACCGCCACTAATGGAGAAGTCCATTACGTTCGATTATACCACAGTGTGTTTGTCTCTGTGTACAATGTTCTCCTGGTTCTGCTCCTCTCGCTCTGCATCACTTCCTGGAGGTTGTTCCAGTCTCCATGGAATTCCTCCACTTTATTATTCCTTTTAGCACAATAGTATTCCATCACCAACATATACCACAATTTGCTCATCCATTCCCCAATTGATGGGCATCCCCTCGTTTTCCAGTTTTGGGCCACCACAAAGAGCGCAGCTATGAATATTTTTGTACAAGTCTTTTTGTCCATTGTCTCTTTCCTCCCAGATCTTCTTGAAGCCTTTGGCTCCTTCCCTCCCTCCTGAGTTGAACTATGATGATACTCTAGTTGCTTTCTCAGTCAATGGGGTTTATTGGGATAACAGGATGGGAAACTGAGGTAAGAGGGATGAGGAATTTCCCTAATCTAAATAAGATAAAATTGAGGGTTGGGAAGTCACAAGTGTGACTTTTAGACAGTTAGAAAGATGGAGGACAACAGCAGTTCAAATCTTCTTTCTTCATCTTCACAAATCAGCCAGATCTCTCAGTTTAACCCCAGAAAGAAACAAAGTTCAAAGTCTCTCCTTTTCTCCTGGCCGGCTCAACTCTCTTATAGACCACCAACTCAAAAGCTTCTCCCTGATCAGCTTCCTTTGCTCAGAGCCAGAGAAAACAAACAAACAAACAAAACCAAATCAGCCTCACAAAAGTCTTTCAGCCAGCTTCAAACCTCCAAGGAGAGAGAGTGTGTCTCCCAGTCAGAGACCAAGTCCAAAAGCCCATCCCCCCTGTCCTCTTAAACTGCCACCAACCGGGGACATTCCGTTGGAACATTGGCTTGGCATCTTGGTCCACAATTCCTGCAAAATCTCTTTATCTCTCTCAGTCTCTATCACATGAGGTTGGAAGCCCCACCTAAAGGAGTTTGAAATCAGTGAGAGGCATGTAAAATTGGTATCAAATCGGGTACAGTCTCAGGGAGGGGGGTGGTAAGGAGGGAGAGTCAGAAGAAGAGAGACAATTTGGAACTTGAAACAAAAAAAAGAATGTTAAAAAATTGTTTCTACATGTAAAAGGAAAAAAAATAAAATATTTTAAAAATAAAGGAAATCAGTGAGAGGAAAGGAAATGGAGATGCCAGTTGTAGTTGGTCTCTCTCCAGTTTAGCTACAAAAGGGAGGAGAGAGATCAGATGATTATAGTGACTGAAGTGGATTGAGAAGACTTGCTTTCTTTAATTGTCTAATGAAAATTTCACTAGTCACCTCAGCAGTTGGCAAATGCTGCAAATCAGGGCTGATTTACTGGTTTGTTAATTTCTAGATTTAAGAAAATGGCAGAGAAATGGAAATACTGCACATTAAAACTTAAAATGTGTGATGCATGTACTCTCTACCCCTCTCTCCCAGGGCTGGTTGGTAAACATTTATCAGCACATCCCTGGGAAATTCAGGCAGGGGATTTCATATTTCATCCTAGAAGTAAAGGGAGACTGTCCAAACCAGTGGAAGTAATAAGCATACTGTACTTTACCCTGCTACATGTCACGATCTAGTTACCCTGTTTTAAGAGAGGCATTAACAGCAGCAGTTAGCTAGCACAGGGGATAGAGGGCCAGGCCTGGGGTCAGGAGGTTCAGTCTGGTATCAGATACTTTCTTATTTTATGACCCTGGGCAAGTCACTTAACCCTCACTGCCTAGTCCTTGCTGCTCTTCTGTCTTAGAATTGGTACGAAAACAGAAGAAAAGGGTTTAAAAAACATGTTTAAGGGACATTAACAAAGATTCCATAGAAAGTTGACCAGGAGAATGAGAAGTATAAAGACTTCTAAAATATAATATAATCCAATATGATATAATATATGATACAAATATAATATGATAAATTATATAATATAATCCTATGTGATATAATATAATCCAATATGATATATGTGATACAAATAAAATATAATATGATGTATGATACAATATAATCCAAAATGATATAATATATGATACAGTATACTATAATATGATATATGATACAATATAATCCAATATGATATAATATGATATACAATACAATATAATCCAAGATGATACAATATATGATACAGTATAATATAATATATGATACAATATAATCAATATGATACAATATATGATACAGTATAATAGAATATGATATATGATACAACATAATCCAATATGATATAATATGATATATGATACAATATAATCCAAGATGATACAATATAATAGAATATGATATATGATACAATATAATCCAATATGATATAATATGATATATGATACAATATAATCCAAGATGATGCAATATAATAGAATATGTTATATGATATAATATAATCCAATATGATATAATATTATATATGATACAATATAATCCAAGATGATACAATATATGATACAGTATAATATAATATGATATATGATACAACATAATCCCAATATGATATAATATGATATATGTTATAATATAATCCAATATGATATAATATTATATATGATACAATATAATCCAAGATGTTACAATATATGATACAGTATAATATGATATATGATACATAATCCAATATGATATAATATGATATATGATACAATATAATCCAAGATGATGCAATATAATATAATATGATATATGATATAATATAATCCAATATGATATAATATGATATATGATACAATATAATCCAAGATGATGCAATATAATAGAATATGATATATGATATAATATAATCCAATATGATATAATATGATATACAATACAATATAATCCAAGATGATACAATATATGATACAGTATAATATAATATATGATACAATATAATCAATATGATACAATATATGATACAGTATAATAGAATATGATATATGATACAACATAATCCAATATGATATAATATGATATATGATACAATATAATCCAAGATGATACAATATAATAGAATATGATATATGATACAATATAATCCAATATGATATAATATGATATATGATACAATATAATCCAAGATGATGCAATATAATAGAATATGTTATATGATATAATATAATCCAATATGATATAATATTATATATGATACAATATAATCCAAGATGATACAATATATGATACAGTATAATATAATATGATATATGATACAACATAATCCAATATGATATAATATGATATATGTTATAATATAATCCAATATGATATAATATTATATATGATACAATATAATCCAAGATGTTACAATATATGATACAGTATAATATGATATATGATACATAATCCAATATGATATAATATGATATATGATACAATATAATCCAAGATGATGCAATATAATATAATATGATATATGATATAATATAATCCAATATGATATAATATGATACAATATAATCCAAGATGATGCAATATAATAGAATATGATATATGATATAATATAATCCAATATGATATAATATGATATACGATACACTATAATCCAAGATGATATAATATATGATACAATACAATATATGATGCTATGAGAATAAAAATGAATCAAAGTATTTTAAATATGTAGGATTTAATAACAACAAAAGCAAGAGAGAAAGGGGTTAATTCATCCAACTGAGCAAAGAAGTCTAAAGACCCATACCTGTCATGGTGTTCCAAAGCACAAGCTCAAAAAGAGCCCTGCAGTGTGGGTCTCAGCCAAATTTATCTCCCAAACCTACAAACCTAAAATGAGGATGTAACTTAAAAGGATGCTGGGTAAATATAGTTCAGGTGTAGCAAATTTCTATTTGTACAATACAATATAATCCATATATACGATAATATACGATATATAATAATATACGATAATATACAATACAATATAATCATATATGTGATATAATCCAAGATGATATGATATATGATATATAATTCAAGATGATATAATATATGATACAACATGATACAATATAATCCAAGATGATATAATATGATATATGATACGATATAATCCAATATGATATATAATGTTATATAAAATGTAATATAAGATAACATATAATGAATAATTGTTTGAACTGGGGATGCTTAGAGAAGACTAAGGGAAAGGGAGGCATGTGAACTGCCTTCAGTTGTGTGAAGGGATGTCCAATAGAAGAGGGATTATAAGAAAAAAATGGCTAACTATTTCAATAGGGATTAGTTCCCCTTTTGCTCCTCTGTCTTTTATTTTATGCATTTAAAAGCAAGACTGAGATAAGGATTATCAGAATGCCAAAGGGAACCTTGACACAGAAGAGGTTAAGGCCTCTTCTGCTTGGTCCCTGGGCGCAGAACTAGGATGAGCTGAGCTAGATGTGCAGGTCTGTGTAAGAGAGAACTTTCTAGTGATGAAAGAAATCCAAAACAATGGGACAGGTTTCAAAGTAGTGAGTCTATGGATCACTGGGAGTGTTTAACTGGCTGCTGGATGACTGTGTTGGGGGCAGGAGGGGAGAGATTTCTGTACATTTTGGAAGCTGAACTAAATGACTTTGGAAGAGTTGAACCCAGAAGGTTGGCCCAGCCAATCATCTCCTTTAACACAGCCAAGAAAACCAAGGCCAAAAGAGATAAAGGTAATTTGCCCAACTCAGAGTCTCTTTATTTTCCTAATAAAATAGAAAATCTTTTAGGGCTCCCCTTGGTATTCTGGTAAAAGTGATGGACTCCTTATATGAATCATGTTTTTAAATGCATAAAATAAAATACAGAAGAGCAAAAGGGAAACCAATTCATGACATGGGTTGCTTCTAAATGTTGTTCTATGAAGAACGACGGATTGAAATCACTTGCTTTCTCTGTCTGCCCCAAATCTCATGTAATTAAAGGCCCAGTTTGTTTATTTCCAATAGTCGGGTACAACATCAAAGGGAAAGATTATTTCTACCAATCGATTGTTCTTATATATTTTCTTGTTTTGTTTTTTTTTTGGACAGTTCGTCAAGATTTTGCTATCCTTGAAGATGGAGCTCTGGCCCATTGCTTGCAGAAACAAGAAAGTAAGTCTTCAGAAGCAAAAATTATCCTAGCAACAGCATTAAAAAATTAAAAAGCTTACTGGTGCATCTTTTTTTTAACATCACAATTATTTCTCTGCATCTGCTATTCTCCTCACCTCTCCATCTAAAGACATATTAGATCCATTATTAAAAAAAAAAACATTTAAGCAAACCAGTCCATACAGTAATAATGGATGACTTTTTTATGTAGGGAAGGTTTTTTGGTTGTTTTTTTTTTTAACCCTTTCCTTCTGTCCTAGATTCATTACTGTGTATTGTTTCTAAAGTAGAAGAATGGTAAGGGCTAGGCAATGGGGGTTAAGTGACTTGTCCAGAGTCACATAGATAGAAAGTATCTGAGGCCAGATTTGAACTCAGGACCTCCCATTCCTAGACCTGGCTTTCTATCCACTCAGCCACCCAGATGCCCCCCCCCCCAAAGAGGGTGTTTTTAATTACACATTCTCTGGAACCAAGACTGGTCATTACATTTCATCTGAATTGTAATGCCTCTTGGTTTGTTTTAAATTTACATATTGGAATCATAGCACATGCTCTTCTCTTGGTTCTGCTTATGTTTAAAATCATCTTTATTCATATCTTTTGTTTCCTCAAAGATCTAATGCTTCTTTAAATGTCTGAATGCCTGTTTCCTTCCTTCCTCTCTGTGCCCAGTAGTGGGATCTCCTAGTAAGATAAAAGAATTCTTTCCCACTCTTTGACAGTTGGTTGAACTTTATAAAATGGAGGTCTTTCTCCCCACCCCAGATGGCAAAGAATGATAGGCTAGGAACCGAGGCCCAACCTGCTTCCTAGATTGAGGCTCATCAGATTGGTCCTTGGTTTGCCCCTCTCCTTTAATCATTGTTTAGATTTTTCAAATCTAATTTCAAAGCCTTTTCAATTAAATTTATTATTATTAAATTAATTTAATTTAAATTCAATTAAATTCAAATCAGAATTTCAAAGCCTTCCTCATAAGTCGGTTTATTTTTCAAGCCAATGAGGATTTAGGTAGCTCTTCTTTGCCCTTCCTGTGGTTTAGATTCCTCCTCAATGAAAAAACTTGGCCAGCTTTTCATTCAGAGTATTTTGATCATCGAGCAGTTAGTCCAAGAAAGACAATGGTGATACCATTTTGGGGACAGTTAAAAGAAAATACTTAACCAACTCTTGCATTTAAAAAATTCCCTTACCAACAAAAAAAGTAATAATCACAATGATAAATGATGTTAATATAGACTTATCTATTATAGTAACAAGTAAATATATAAATTGTATAAAAATTACATAAAAAATTGCAAAGAAAAGCTAGGTGGCCAGCTCTTCTAACACTAAAACAAATGAAATAAATAAAAATGGTTTCCAATTTTAGCACTGGGTCTGTAATCAGGAAAACTCATCTTCCTAAGTTCAAATCTGATCTCAGATTCTTATCAGCTCTGTGAACCTGGGCAAGTCACTTCACCCTGCTTGCCTCAGTTTCCTCATCTGTAAAATGAGCTGGAGAGGAAATGACAACTACTCTAGTATCTTTGCCAAAAAACAAAAACAAAACCCCAATGGGAACACATAGAGTTAGACAGGCCTGAAATAACTGAACAACAACAAATTAAATACATCATCTCCTTTGAGCTCCATACAACAACTAACTGGAATAGGGACTGCAAGTGTTATTATTTCCATTTTGAAGGTGAATAAACTGACACCAAGAAAGGCTAACAGCTTTATCTGTGGTCAAATAGCTCAGAAACATCAAATTGGAACCTCAAGTACTT